>NW_027286852.1:542500-980000 GCF_022747635.1 Hetaerina americana | reverse complement strand
TGTATCATCCGATACTGTTAAGGTCACGTCGGGTGTACCACAGGGAAGTGTCATAGGCCCCCTCTTGTTTCTTATTTACATAAATGACCTCAGTGCCATGGTTAATAGCAGGCTCCGTCTTTTTGCCGACGATGCGGTGATTTATGGGGACATTCGAAGTCGCGAAGACAGAGTCACGTTAGCTAACGACCTAAATGCAATCCAGACTTGGTGCGATACATGGCAATTTGAATTAAATTTGAAAAAATGCGTAGCAATACATTTTTGGGTAAGGAGTAATTCCCTATAATTTAGTCACAAAGTGAAACAAACAGAAATCGCGAGGGTAGATTCCTTTAGATACTTGGGTATAAAAATTACTCACAATCTGTCCTGGGGAAAGCACATAATATTCGGTCGTGCTAATAAAAAATTGGGATTTGTAAAAAGAGTGCTGGGTAAATGTGACAAAAAAGTTAAGGATGTTTTCTTGCCCTAGTCAGACCCCACCAAGAGGATGCTGCCAGTATATGGGATCCTCAAGAGATAAATTTGATTTCGGAATTGGATCGAGTTCAGCGGAGGGGGGCTAGATTTGTCAAAAATTGCTATGACCAACGCAGTAGCGTAACTACTTTGCTAGAAAATTTAGGTTGGGATTCTCTTACACAGCGGTGTTTACAATATAGATTAAACTTATTAAAAACATTTAAAGATGAGTCCTTTTCCGATGGCATCAAGAACATAATACGAACCCCAACATATTACGGGCAGAGGGATCACGAATATAAGATTAGAGAGATTGACTGCAAGAAAGACAGGTTTGAATGGTCATTTTTTCCATGAACAATAAGAGACCAGAATGCTTGTAATCGAAATCCCCTAGGAGCCGGCATAATAAGCATTAACCTACTAGGGAGCGACTGCGCATGGTTATAGGATTGTATTTATATATTTTTTTGCAGGTTCCCCTTACCTTTCCCCATCCATTTGAAAAACACTAACCCCCTCAAACCTTACCCTTTCCTCCTGGTGCTGCACTCCCTGCCACACACCTTTTTGGTGGCTTACAGGGTATTCAAGTAGATGTAGATGTAGATTACTTAGGGGATGATCAGTTTGTGCAGAGGTAAGCGTGATGCCATTGCAGTAATGAGATTATTAATCGAGAGGAATATTGAATACAACCAGGAGGTATATGCCTGTTTCATAGATTTCGAAAAAGCATTTGATAGAGTTAATTGGGAAAACTAAAGAGTATATTGCAATAAACAGGAATAGATTGGAGGGAAAGGAGGCTAATCTGCAACCTGTAAATGTCTCAGACTGCTCAGGTGCGGGTGGGAAACGGGGAGTCCGGATGGGTAGTGTAAGGAATAGGTGTAAGGCAGGGTTGCCCAGTATCACCGTTGCTTTTAATCCTTATTCAGAGGAAATGATCAAAGAGGCATGGGAAGAACTCGAGGTAGGAATGAAAGTGGGCGGGGAATTCGTAAAATCAGTTAGGTTTGCTGATTACTAAGCTTTAGTTTGTCAGTCAGCCAAGGGGCTGCAAGCATTGCTGAGTGAATTGGAAATTCAGTGCGACAAGTATGGGATGAGAATCAATATTAATAAAACAAAGGTTATGCAATTTTCTAGAAAGAAAAAGGCTAAACTTAACATTAAAATAGGAGGGCAAAAACTAGAGCAGGTAGAACAGTTTACGTATCTCGGTAGTGTTTTGGACCAACACGGTGAAAGTAGTAGGGACGTAAGGAGAAGAATTGCGCTAGGCAAAGAGGCTTTCACAAAAGGATTGAGTTGATGACAGGGACTTTCAATAAGGATATTAAGAAAAGACTCGTAAAAACTTTGATATGGAGCATATCTATGTACAGCGCGGAAACGTGGTCATTGAAGCAGGAGGATTTTGAAATGTTGGTGTGGAGAAGAATGGAGAAGGTGAAATGGATAGAGAAGAAAACAAACAAGGAAGTATTTGGTATGGTAGGGGAAGATAGAGGTTTGCAGGGAGAAATCCTATTGAGGCAGGAAAAGTGGATGAAGGGGGTATTGACCAGCAGCGGGATGTTGAAGACTGTGATAAAGGGGAGAATGTTAGGCAAACAAGGAAAGGGAAGGAATATGATGGGGATGTTGGACGGGGTGAAGGGAGGAAGAAAGAACTCAGAGATGAAGAGGGACCTGATGTACAGTAGGATGCTGGATGTTGTGTTTTGCTAGTAGTCACAAAATATTTATTTAGGAGCTATGTCCATTCAAAAACCTACCTTAACCAGTAGATTACCTAATAATAATAAATTATATGTATATAAACCATGACCATATACACAGTAATCAACCTGAAGTTCGGTTTGGTAGGCGATGGTAGAGTTCACCCAGCACTAAGCCCAACGGCATGTGAAATTCACACATCAGGGTAGGGAGGCCAGTTATGGTTTCCCAGGAAGACCTGATACCCAACAAATCACATAGCTCATATATATATATATATATATATATATATATATATATATATATATATATATATATATATATGCACATACAAATTTTATACTGCGGGTGTAAAAATACATCTATGTTTGGATTTTTTCAATTTTCATTACATAACAAGAATCGTCATTTTTTCGATCTTCTGAACATTTTTATTTAGATAACACGTGTGTTACTAATGGGAAAAGACGGTGAATGTAAATTTATTTAAAATGCACTAACTATAAGATACCTGAGAGACTCACCACTT
Source organism: Hetaerina americana (assembly GCF_022747635.1). Lineage (NCBI taxonomy): Eukaryota > Metazoa > Arthropoda > Insecta > Odonata > Calopterygidae > Hetaerina > Hetaerina americana. Next base: position 977,275 of record NW_027286852.1, on the reverse strand, counting down.
CATCTAAATCATGATAAAATATTTTCCCGTTCTTGGTCAGTCATTCTTATATTTTGTATTCAAGCTGTAGGATACCCTGTTTAACGGTTCCTTTGTAATACTTATATGGCTATTTTAAATGAACGCAATCTGGTTTCATGCGTTTTTTGCAGAATTTGGGGGCATGGGAAATGCTCAAACTGATTCCAGATCCAAGATTTGCATTGGTGTCCCACCACGTATTTGTCATCCCATACATCCTCCTGTGTCCCAAGCTAGAGTATGTACTTGGACTGCCATCCTACCTAAAATGAAGTCCTCTGATTAGGAAATTAATATGAGAAAACTAAAGGAACCCCTAGCTACTCCTGATTTCCAACTACTCTCCTGGAGTTTTGGAAATCCACTTCAGTGCTGCCCCTCAAGTTGTAGAAGCAAATGAGCATCGGTATGAGGCAGCAGCATTGGCTTCATTCCTGACTTGACTCATTGCTTTACTTCCACAATCGGCGTGATAATCCATTGCCATGCTTCCCATTACAATGGGCATCCTTCAACAACTGGTGCCTCCATGCTCAAGTGATGTCGAATGGAGAGGAAGAGGGAGGTGGAGGGGAAAGTTGAGTGGAGGAGACCTCAGTGAAGTCCATTTGTAATTGTCCCTTGGAGTACAACTCATCATGGCATTATTCTTACCTTATTTGCTCCCTTGTGGCAGAGGATGCCCAAATGGAACTAAGTCTATGGAATGTGGAAAACTTCACCAGTGACAACAAAATGAATGCAATGCTAAAGACCTGCCAATTTATCCAGTTTGCTGTCAGCCTCACAAATACGGCCCAAAATCCTTCACAGTGACAAGATTCCATCCTTCCACATTTCATCTCTTCACGGTAGTTTTCAAATGTACTATCATTTCATGCACTTGGAAATCAATCAATATACCATCTAGTCAGTGATTTAATGAAAGGGATCTAATGAGTGCATGTGTCTGCCCATCCCTTCACAATGACTCCTTCACTGACTTCTGACGGCCATCTATTTGTTAAGTTTCTCCTGTAAGTAAGAAAGATAATGTCCTTTGAAAAATATCAATGCGCCTTTATATGGAGGTTGAAATTTCTTCTGTGAATAGGATCAGGCCTAATTTCATAACAAGATGCATGTAACTCTATGCAATAGCATATTTAAAGCACTGTGTTTGGTCACAAATGGCACCATATGCATGAAAACTGCTGCCCAAAGTCTTCATTAATACCTCACCCTTCTTTTTTATGACAAAATAGTCACATTGATGAAAGAAGAATTTGTTCTCCTGGAAAAATTTCTGAAAGTAAATCAACCACTCAAATAGTTCTGTCATCTGGTAGACGGATGAAAGCAAGCATTCCTGCGGAGAACACAGTGGGCTTGCTTAATCACTGCTATCTAATGTGTTTATAGTTCTTCACCTTACCCTCATATTCACCTGCAATGAATAAAAATGAATTAAGGGGTGTTATCACCATCATCACTCATTATTATCATCATGTTTTAGTGCATAATTTTTAAAAATGATTCATTGTTTTAAAATTCATATACAAGTCATGTAAGTATTGTATACATCAAAATACTCCACGCAATGACATTATTAAAAATGTCTCTCTGATCTGAATGTTTTAACGTGAGCACTTAAATTTATTTGTTTATCTTTATGCCAGGTGTGCAATCCTACATGAGCTCCAACCATGACAATATATGTAATACCATAGATGAGGAATAATATTTTTTATGCAGCTCCTGTAAAAAATTATAAAAATGCTCTCATTAAATTTTGCCAATTGAAGGGAAAATCTATGTAAAAGCCTTTAATGAAGGTTTAATAAAGAAAAATATAACTTAATCCCTATGCTTAAAATACTTTATAGATAATTTGGTGATTTCTGACAATAGATTGAATTATTTTATGAATAACCTTTTAGCATGGAAGAAATGGAAAATACTTAAAGGAGTTACTTTTGTTGATTAATTATACCCAACTTACAATCTACAGCACATACATACATTATGTCATCTTTATGTAATATCATTACGAAATTAGTGTTAGTAAAATTAACAAAGAAGATGTCTATATCTTTCTTTCATCTCCTCCTTTCAAAAAATAAATGATGAAATAATTTCCTCTCTGCTAACTTTACTATTGAAACATTCTTGTACCCTGATGATAAAAGGCAGGGTTCTTGCAGGTCCATTACACCTAAACTCACTCCAAAAACACTCATACACATACACTAGCACACATCTGATCAACATGAGCACAGCATACTCACAACTGTGATGTAAACATATGCACAAAAGGAATGCACACATGCGCACTGGCGTCAAACACAATTCTAACTGCACTAAGTTCATTTTTTGAAGTTTGTCTTTAACAGAAGAGATTACAATGCAATGGAATAAATACCGCAACGCCAATTCCAGAATCTACAACATTATTTTACCTCTTTCCGTGCATAGAAAAAGGCAAATTCTGGGAATTACCCTTGTGTACATTGGCTTCTTGAACAACAGAGTTGTCCTCAGTTCTGAAGGCCTTTTTAGGCCTAGGTGATCTTCGTTGCAATTTGGCCACTATTTATAGGAGCTGCTGGCTGGCCCAGAGCTCTCTGATTGGTTGCTGAAGCCTTAGGACTTATTACTATTCCTTTCTCATGGCATTATTTATGATTGTTATTTAACAGATTCCAAATCCCAAATTTGATGTATATTTTAAAGTTTATACTTCTTTTGTATTACTCACCTATGACAAAATTATAAGCAATATTTTACCATACTGTTGGCTTTGAGTGACTGACCTCGTGACTTATGCATAAAGAGGGCCATACTAGGTAAGCACGCTCACATTAATTGAGGAACTGTTGCATAGAAAATTGGAGTGCCTTAGCATTCAATCACATACTTATGTGTATTGTCTAGGGAATGAACGCCAAACAAAGGATGGGAGTGAAGAAGTATGCGTCCAGTTTTTAAAGCAAAATGGAAAAGATATAGATGGATTATGAAGAAAAGAAAATGAGTTTCTCAAGAGAAATGCAACCTGACTGAGCAAAGACATGAACTCTCTTTCTTGCTCTAATGTTTCTGTACTGTGCTTCATGACAAATCCAACCTCATGAGCCTCATTCTATTTCATCAAACGTGCAGAGGCACTCTTACTGCCAAGATTGGGATGGTTGTATGCTTAGACCACGCATTGCTTCCTTCTGACAAACAGTTATGCCAATGGCACCGCTGGTGATTTAGGACCTTACTATATATATTTCAGTATCCTAACTTCTTTCTTTTGGTGATATCCAGTGGGTAGAGCATTGGACTGCTGGTCAAATGGGCCAGGTTTGATTCTCAAGGATGATATTGGGAACCATCAGCTTCATCCAAGCTGTGTAATATTTAGACCATTAGATTTTCCTGAGAAACCATAGGTACATTGAAAAATGTGTAAAAAAGGTGAAAGTGTGTGTACACATATTTTATATATATATATATATATATATATATATATATATATATATATATATATATATATATATATATATATATATACATAAATATTATAGGGTAATTAATGGTTAAGGTAGGTTTTTGGATGGACATAATTACTAATTAAATAATTCGTGACCCCTAGCAAAACACAACATCCAACTTTACAGCAGGTCCCTCTTCAGCTCTGAGTACTTTCTTCCTCCCTTCAACCCGTCCAACAACCCTATCCTGTTCCTTCCCTTTCCTCGTTTGCCTAACATTCTCCCCTCTATTACAGTCTCCAACATCCCACTGCTGGTCAATGCCCCCTTCATCCACTTTTCCTGCCTCCATGGGATTGCTCCCAACAAACCCCTCTCCTCGCCCACCATACCAAGTACTTCCTCGTTTGTTTTCTTCTCTGTCAATTTCACCTTCTATCTTCTTCTCCACACCCACATTTCAAATGCCTCCAGTCTACGTCTATCCTCCTGCTTCAATGACCACGTTTCCGCGCCGTACATAGCTACGCTCCATATCAAAGTTTTTATGAGTTTTTTCTTAATATCCTTACTAAACATCCCTGTCATCAACTCCCTCCTCCTTGTGAAAGCCTCTTTGCCTAGCGCAATTCTTCTCCTTACGTCCCCACTACTTTGACCATGTTGGTCCAAAACACTACCGAGATACGTAAACTGTTCTACCTGCTCTAGTTTTTGCCCTCCTATTCGAATGTTAAGCTTAGCCTTTTTCTTTCTAGAAAATCGCTTTAACTTTGTTTTATTAATATTAATTCTCATCCCATACCTGTCGCACTGACTTTCCAATTCACTCAGCAATGCTTGAAGCCCCTTGGCTGACTGACAAACTAAAGCTTAGTAATCAGCAAACCTAACTGATTTTACGAATTCCCCGCCCACTTTCATTCCTACCTCCAGTTATTCCCATGCCTTTTTAATCATTTCTGCTGCATACATGTTGAACAGCAATGGTGATAATGGGCAACCCTGCCTTACACCTCATTACTGCAATGGCATCACGCGTACCCCTCCCCTTCCTAAACCCAAACTGATCATCATCTATGTAGTCATTTGCCCTACTCTCTATCATTTTGTTTATGATCCTAGGAACAACTTTAGCTGCGTGGGATATCAAACTCATTGTCCTGTAGTCCTCACATGATGTAGCCTTTACCTTTTCCGGAATAGGAACTAAAACTGATCTCACAAAGTCTTCTGGCCAGATTCCTTCCTCATAAATAATAATCTTCCTCATAAAAGGATCAGCCCATATAGCCTCTTCCTCCCACATTTTCGTAAGCCTTATAAAAGTTCTGTGGGAATGTTATCCATCTCATTGTCTAGTATGCCTGGACCTAAGCTATCTTCCTTTACCTCATATATATATATATATATATATATATATATATATATATATATATATATATATATATATATATATATATATATATATATATATATATATATATATATATATATATATATAGTAAAAATATTTCCCGGTTGAGGAAATATTTTTACTCTTGTGATCCGTTCGATTCCGCCTTCCCCACCTCTATTGTGTTCGTCCTTTATACGTGTTCCTATCCCTTTTCCTTATATATGTTTCTGTATATATGAGTATTTATTCGCTGTTTGGCGGGATTTCGTGTTTGAATGTGTATTTGGCCAATGTGGCTCATCTCTTTCTTCTGGCTATGCGTGCCACGAAACGCACTGTTCTTTTCCTGTATGATGTTGTATGAATTCTAACCACTGTCCTTCCTCTTGTGTATTGTCTATTTCTCCTTTGGTGGGTGAAACAGCCCCCTGACGCCATCTCTTGGCTAAAGAATCGGGGCGCTTGGCGACATATAAGACCCACGGATCTCAGGGTAAATTACATATCCTCGATAGCTCAAGTGGTTAAGAGCATCCGCCCGGCAAGTGGAAAGATCCGGTGTTCGAGTCCCGGTTGAGGAAATATTTTTACTCTTGTGATCCGTTCGATTCCGCCTTCCCCACCTCTATTGTGTTCGTCCTTTATACATGTTCCTATCCCTTTTCCTTATATATGTTTCTGTATATATGAGTATATATATATATATATATATATATATATATATATAGCGTCATCTTCTGAATATGACAGCCGAGCTGTCGAAACGTCAAATAACATACTGTGAGTATCCTTTGTTTGTGTCTCTATATTCTACAAATCTACATCTGTGTTTCTATATATTTGTGCGTCCCCGAAGAGCGTTCCATTTCGAAGATATTTTCATATATATACATATATATTCGGGAAGGAAGAAGGGAGATCTATGCTAACAGTTAGGCGGGTAAGGTTATAGCGTGGCGGTGGATAACATTCCCGTGGAACTACTGAAATATTTAGCAAAATGTGAGAGGAAGAGGCTATATATGCTGATTCGTAGTATATATGAGAAAGGAATCTGGTCGAAAGACTTTGCGAGATCAGTGTTAGTTCCTAATCTGAAAAAGGTAAAGGCTATGTCATGTGACAATTGCAGGACGATAAGTTTGATATCCCATGCAGCTATGGTTGTTCTCAGGATTATAAACAAAAGGATAGAGAGTAGGGCAAATGACTACATACAGGATGATTCTGTTTGGGCCTAGGAAGGATAGAGGTACACGTGATGCCATTGCAGTAATGAAATTTTTAATTGAGAGAAATATAGAATACAACCAGGAGGTATTTGCGCGTTTCGTAGATTTCGAAAAAGCATTTGAAAGAGTGAATTGGGAAAAACTAATGAGTATATTGCTGAAAATAGGAATATATTGGAGGAAAAGGAGGCTAATCTGCAACCTGTACATGTCTCAGACTGCTCAGGTGCGGGTAGGGAACGGGGAGTCCGGAAGGGCAGTGTTAAGAAGAGGTGTAAGGCAGGGTTGCCCATTACCACCGCTGCTGTTCAACCTGTACGCACAGGAAATGATCAAAGAGGCATGGGGAGAACTGGAGGTAGGAATGAAAGTGGGTGGGGAATTCGTAAAATCAGTTAGGTTTGCTGATGACCAAGCTTTAGTTTGTCAGTTAGCCAAGGGGTTGCAAGCATTGTTGACTGAATTGGAAATTCAGTGCGACAGGTATGGGATGAGAATCAATATTAATAAAACAAAGGTTATGAGATTTTCTAGAGTGAAAAAGGCTAAGCTAAACATCAAAATAGGAGGGCAAAAACTAGAGCAGGTAGAACAGTTTACATATCTCGGTAATGTTGTGGACCAACACGGTCAAAGTAGTATGGACATAAGAAGAAGATAATCACTAAGCAAAGAGGCTTCCACAAGGAGGAGGGAGTTAATGACAGGGACTTTGAATAAGGATATTAAGAAAATACTCGTGTAAATTTTGATGTGGAGCGTAGCTATGTACGGCGCGGAAACGTGGTCATTGAAGCAGGAGGATAGACGTAGACTGGAGGCATTTGAAATGTGGGTGTGGAGAAGAAGATAGAAGGTGAAATTGACAGAGAAGAAAACAAACGAGGAAGTACTTGGTATGGTGGGCGAGGAGAGGGGTTTGTTGGGAGCAATCCCATGGAGGCAGGAAAAGTGGATGAAGGGGGCATTGACCAGCAGTGGGATGTTGGAGACTGTAATAGAGGGGAGAATGTTAGGCAAACGAGGAAAGGGAAGGAACAGGATAGGGATGTTGGACGGGATGAAGGGAGGAAGAAAGTACTCAGAGATGAAGAGGGGTCTTATGTAGAGTAGGATACTGGATTTTGTATTTTGTTAGGAGTCGCAAAATGTTTTATATAGTAGCTGTGTCCATCCAAAAACCTACCCTAACCGGTAGATTGCTTAATATTAAAATATAAATATATAAACATATATAAATATAACATATTTGGAGAATGTTAGGCAAGAGATGGAAAGGGGAACCATAGATATTTTAGGTCTATTTAGAGGTGAGATGGAAAGATAGCGGTGATTACTGGAGTGATGAGTATAGAATAATACACAGCAGCAGGGGCGAGAGCCAACAAGGAGCTGCCATAGTATTATATAAAGAGGTAGGAAGAAGCATTGTCAACATAGAATAGGCAACAAGCAATCTCTGCAAGTAGAATATTACTTGCAGAGATTATAGCAGTACCGAGGAACTTGATTATTATTCAGGTATTCATGCCACCAAGCAACCATACGTAGAAAGAGGTGGATAACATATATGATCAGTTAGAGGACATAATCGCATGTGTTCCTGCAGGGAAACATTTGATAGTGATGGGGGATTGGAATGCGATGGTAGGGAAAGGAAGAGATGGTGACGAGGTCGGGGACTACAGTTTAGGCACTAGGAATAACCGTGGGGAGAAAGCATTTCAGTTCTGTAGGAGACAGGGGCTAGTCATCACCAACACCTGGTTTAGACACCACAAAAGATGCAGATATACATGGAAAAAGCCAGGTGACTCAGAAAGGTATCAGTTAGATTATATTTTGGTTAGACACAAGTTTAGGAACAGTGTGATATATTTGCACAGCTTTCTGGGAGCGGATGCTGACTCTGACCACAATTTAGTAGTTATGAAATGTATCGTCTGTTTCAAAGCGATAAGGCAGGGGCGGCAGGTTAGAAAATGGAATGTATAAGCATTAAATGGATTGAAAAGGAAGGAGTACCTACAGGCTGTAGAGGTAATCATAGAGGATGGTAAATGGCTAAGTACTGTCCAAGAATAATGGGAAAGTATCAAGAAAGGGTTATCTAAGGCCGCAAATGACACTATTAAAACCCTTAACGCAAGCTTTACAGCATAGTTAAATCTTTATCGGGAAGTAAGAAAGGGAGATCAACGATAGCAGTTAGAGATAAGGCCGGTAAGGTAATAGTTGACGCAGGAAAGATCCAAGAGAGATGGAAGGAATATGTAGAAGACCTGTATAGTAAAGAGCTTAGACCAACAAAGTTAGACATTGAAAAGGAACATGACGTAGAGGAAGATAGCTTAGGTCCAGGCATACTAGACAATGAGATAGAAAGGGCATTAAGGGAGATGAAACTAAATAAGGCCGTGGGGGTAGATAACATTCCCGTGGAACTTTTGAAATGCTTGGGAAAATGTGGGAGGAAGAGGCTATATGGGCTGATCCGTAGTATTTATGAGGAGGGAATCTGGCCGGAAGACTTTGTGAGATCAGTTTTAGTTCCTATTCCGAAAAAGGTAAAGGCCACGTCATGTGAGGACTATAGGACAATTAGTTTGATATCCCACGCAGCTAAGGTTGTTCTCAGGATCATAAACAAAAGGATAGAGAGTAGGGCAAATGATTACTTAGGGGATGATCAGTTTGGGTTTAGGAAGGGGAGAGGTACGCGTGATGCCATTGCAGTAATGAGATTATTAATCGAGAGGAATATAGAACACAACCAGGAGGTATTTGCCTGTTTCGTAGATTTCGAAAAAGCGTTTGATAGAGTGAATTGGGAAAAACTAATGAGTATATTGCTGAAAATAGGAATAGATTGGAGGGAAAGGAGGCTAATCCGCAACCTGTACATGTCTCAGACTGCTCAGGTGCGGGTGGGAAACGGGGAGTCAGGATGGGCAGTGTTAGGAAGGGGTGTAAGGCAGGGTTGCCCATTATCACCGTTGCTGTTCAACCTGTACGCAGAAGAAATGATCAAAGAGGCATGGGAAGAACTCGAGGTAGGAATGAAAGTGGGCGGGGAAGTCGTAAAATCAGTTAGGTTTGCTGATGACCAAGCTTTAGTTTGTCAGTCAGCCAAGGGGCTGCAAGCATTGCTTAGTGAATTGGAAATTCAGTGCGACAGGTATGGGATGAGAATCAATATTAATAAAACAAAGGTTATGCGATTTTCTAGAAAGAAAAAGGCCAAGCTTAACATTAAAATAGGAGGGCAAAAGCTAGAGCAGGTAGAACAGTTAACGTATCTCGGTAGTGTTTTGGACCAACACGGTCAAAGTAGTAGGGACGTAAGGAGAAGAATTGCGCTAGGCAAAGAGGCTTTCACGAGGAGGAGGGAGTTGATGACGGGGACTTTGAGTAAGGATGTTAAGAAAAGACTCGTAAAAACTTTGATATGGAGCGTAGCTATGTACGGCGCGGAAACGTGGTCATTGAAGCAGGAGGATAGACGTAGACTGGAGGCTTTTGAAATGTGGGTGTGGAGAAGAATGGAGAAGGTGAAATGGACAGAGAAGAAAACAAATGAGGAAGTACTTGGTATGGTGGGCGAAGAGAGGGGTTTGTTGGGAGCAATCCTATGCAGGCAGGAAAAGTGGATGAAGGGGGTGTTGACCGGCAGTGGGATGTTGAAGACTGTGATAGAGGGTAGAATGTTGGGCAAAAGAGGAAAGGGAAGGAACAGGATAGGGTTGTTGGACGGGATGAAGGGAGGAAGGAAGTACTCAGAGATGAAGAGGGACCTGATATAGAGTAGGATGATTGATTTTGTGTTTTGTTGGGAGTGATAAGGTGTTTGTTTGGTAGTTGTGTCAGTCCAAAAACCTACCTTAACCGGTAGATTACTTAAAAAAAAAAAATATATATATATATATATATATACATGTGGAAGAACAAATTATTATATTCTTTCTGATATGAATCAATTCCACATGCCTCTAACAAGTGATGCCTCAAGTGATGCCTCACCTCCCTTATACCAGCAGGCATTAGTAACAGTCCTTCTGATGAACCCAGGGCATTAAGCTAGAAGTGCAATGCTCTACCTCTGGACTACCACGACCCTTATATAAATAAATATATTTATGCACTCACATTCAAACACAGAAACCCACCAAATGATGAGCAGATATTCATTCATAAGGATATAAATTGAAGAAAAAGGAAGTGGACCTTATGCTTGTAATATGCTAGATTCCACCTCACCCACCATCCCTGTGTTTGTCCTTTATATGGGATTCTATTCCTTTTCCTTATATCTATATTTTGAAATTTGAAGCAATTCAAAAAGGCAGTGAAAGTGAATTCTGGTTGCATCTGATACAATGAAAGTATATTAAAGAGCAACATCTAAGCCAATTTTCACACACAAAATACATTTATACATGTCGCTCCGGACTTTATTGGCAGTGGAGAGGGACATTACAAAAACTGACAAAACTTAGGAGAGCAAGTTGTTCATTTCAGCAGGATGTTGAAATTGTTAGGGCTGTGAGTGGGAGGAAGGGATTGATAAAGAGGTTCTCACCTCGGTCCCCCTGGTAACATCCACTGTCCTCCTCATCCGTGGGCGAGGGTATGTTCACCTCGAAGGTGGTTGTGGTCAGCTCAGCATCCACCTCCGCCTCTGAGCGTTCCTCGACGACAGTGTCAAGGAAGAGCACCCCACCAACAAGTGCAGCCACTCCACACTCCAGGTCCCTCCTGGCTACGCTACCCCGTCCCCTCTCACCCGCCTCCCCATCCTCTTCCCCCACACCCTCCCCTCCTCCCCACGCTCCCATGCTCCCACTGCGGTGCCCACCACGCCCACTGCCACCACGACCTGCTAGACAGAGAGGGAAACACTGCAAGTGATGAGGGCATGCAATCTCATCCCATCCAGGTAAGAAGAGCTTGTTGATACTCTTCCACCTTATGAGGATTACAGACAAAAATTTGAATGTGCAATGCTTTTTATCTATGGATTTGACCGTAATGCCACCACAGTTCAACAAGACCATGACACACAACAGCTGAGATTTTGACATAACCTGATAAATATTTGTGCCTACACTTCATGAATGTGTTATATATATACATACGCCTACCACGACCCATATATATATATATATATATATGGGTCGTGGTAGTCCAGTGGGTAGAGCGTTGGACTGCTGACCGGAGGGTCCCGGGTTCGATTCCCGGGCAAGGCACTCTGAGCACCTGCAGCTCCACCCAAGCTAAAGTGGTTTTTCGGGTACCAGGTCTTCCTGGGAAACCATAACCGGCACAGGGAAAGGAACTGGCCCCCCTACCCTGATGTGTGAATTTTCACATGCCATATAGGGCTTAGTACTGGGTGATCTATACCATCGCCTGTCAAACCGACCTTCGGGTTGATTACTGTGTTTATGGTTTATATATATATATATATATATACATATATATATATATATATATATATATATATATATATATATATATATATATATATATATATATGCATGTAAGTTAAAGAGCAGAGGAACGGAGCATGAGAGGGAGTTATCAAATTGCACTGCTATTTCATGCCAATGCTACTTGCATCAGCAGTATGTTTACTGTTCAGAAACCCCATGAGCCTTCAAGAAGTTCAGAAGAACTGGCTAAATTTTATGCGGCAATGGATATCATTTATGTTATAGGATGAGAAACTGTTATACTGTAAGTTTATTGAGAAGCATCCATGAAAATAAATGTCTAGACAGCTTTTTAGTAGAAATGATTTTGGCATGTATCGTAAATAATGAACTGATAATTGTTTTTTATTTGTTTTTACAACTCTAGATTACATTCTAGGTCAGTCAATTACATGATGGAAGAAAAGATGAAGGTGAACCTTTTGAAGATGAAATGATTTTCTGATGCACTGAGCAATCACTGTAGCCCCTTTGCTGGCTGGCTAGCTAATACTTGATATGCACAAGCATAACTGATTTTACGAATCACCCATGGACTTCCATTCCTCTCTCCACCTCTTCCCATGTCTCTTAAACACTTCCTTTCCATGTTTATTGAGCAGCACAGAGTCCAGATGGGCAGCAATGCTGCCCATCTGGACTCTACATCCCCCACTCGTATCTGATCAGTCTGAGACATATAGACTGCAGGTAAGTCTCTTATCTTTCCAATACACCACTATTGTCTTTGATGCATTTATGAATTCTACCCAAGTTACTCTATCAAATGCCTTTTTGAAAGCTATAAAACAAACACATACAAGTAGATCCTCATTGTATTCTATGCTTCTTTCTATGAGTGACCTCATTACAGCCATGGCATCTCTCTCCTTTCTGAACTCAAACTGATCATCCCTTATGTGTTCCCTCTGCTTCATCCTTTTATTGATGATCTTTAGTAAAACTTTAAATGGTTTTAACATTTGTCAGTTTTCCTATTTTTTATGATTGTAACCTAACCTTGGAAAATCTCCTGGCCAGATGCCTTCCTCATAAATGCTAAAAATTAACTAAATTAATATGAATTCTTCCTTCCACATTAACCTAAGCCTTGAAGTGGTTCTGCTAGAATCTCATCATCAAGTATATCTTATCCTTAGCTATTCCTGCCTACATCATTCCTATTATACACAAATGTGCCATTTGACATGGAGATCCTCTCTGCATTCTCTCCAACTTAGTGGAATCTTTCTAAGTTTAAATAGTAATGTTTCCAATGTGCCTTCAAGACTGGGAATTGATTTTTCCTCCTTTTTTCCTCTTTTCCATAATCTTTGCTGATGATTCAAACTTTATTATTTCTGACAAAAGTTGTCAAAGACTTCTGGCTAAAACACAAAAGGTCTTAGACAGTGTCTGAAACTGGTGTTGTGACAACAGAATTAAATTAAAATGCAAAAAGACTTAGATTCTTGCATTTAATTGGGCAACATTGCAAGAGGATATCAATTTCAATCTTGAAAATGAAAGAGTTATTTGTGCAACCAAAACCAAATTCAAAGGTCTTAATGTTCAACAAACTGGAGGGTGGAATATTCATGCTGATAATCTGTGATCTACACTGCACACTGTGGTGTACACTATTCTGTTTCTGCATAGCACACAATTTCTCTGGAGGTGTTAAAACTCTTGTATTATTATAATTTTTCTCCAGGGCATTGTATAGAATAGTGTTCTGAGGATCATCTGTGTGCTTGTGGCACATTGTTTTCTCAATTCAAAAACAATACATATTAGATGTGTACTTGGTGCTGCCTATTGGCAACCATGTAGACCCTTAATGAAAAAATTAAATGTTCTTTACATTTCATCAATGCATACATATATTTTCCATGTCTGTCTTCATCAAGAACAATGTCCATCTCTTTCACATAAATAGCAATATTCACTCTTTTTCAACTTGAAATCCTCATAACATCCATGCAAGTTACCATAAATTAGCATTTTCATTTTAAAGCCCAATGGCAATGGGTGTAAGACTTAATAACAAATTGCCTCACTCATTGAAAACAAGTGATAAATAATGCCATTTCAAATTGAAACTCAGGAAACTCCTTCTAATAAAGTGCTATTATTCATTGAATGAACTTTTAAATGATAAGCAGTTTCAATGCATTGTGTTTTTATTTAACTATTTAATATAAGTATGTTCTTTAAGCATGTTCAGGGTCAAACTGTACCAGTATTTTGTACTTTTCATTGTACTTGATGACTCCTACACCGACATGATATGTATGGTCAGTGGACAACAAAAAATTATCATTTTTATTATGATAGTCATTCTTTGGTAGAACTCGATTGCTATTCTCCCATGGTTATTCCTTGTTCCCCGAGATGGTGAGGCGGCTATCGTACTGGCTTCCCATCCAGAGGGCTCGGGTTCAAATCCCAGCAGTGTTGAATATTTTTCAGAGGTATCTCGATCCCTGCTTGAGGTGCTTTGTGGAGGGCACTTTGAGTGAGTATGCCATCCGTCAGATGGGACGTTAAGCTGCGGACCCCTTAGCTCCTTTGGATAAGAGTAGGCTAATGCCAACGCCGGGTTTCTCTCCACCCTTCATTCTTTCCTGTCCATCCCCTATGGCGCAAATGACCTCAGCTGTCGGTCGCCTCCCCTCAATACTACTACTACTTATTCCTTGTTCCCAAACCAAAGTGACTAATCTCACAACCATATTTTCCTTCATCCACCTCATTCCAATCCCCCATTATCATCAAATGTTTATTTCTGTTGAGAGATAGTTGAGGCCGATACCTTGAGGAATTCCATAGTTATGCAGAGGGAAGAACCAAAATACTTTACCTTTCCACAGGATAGAATTTATTGATGTCAATTAATTTTGCAACACTGTCGCATTAATGGGACTTCTGTGAGTTCAGATGATGCTATGGTGTAGCAAAACTATGAGTTAACAGTCTTGAAAATAGATTCATCATTATCTGACTCCCCATTGACTTCCAAAGGCTAATCATTGAAATGTATTATTTCCATAGAAAGAATTAAGGTAATGTATTCAGAGGAAATATAGATATTTTGGAAGTTTGCATCAGGCATGATCATTGTGCATTTCAATAAGGACAAGGCATTAGAACATAAGTTTCTCCAGCCAGCATTGAGCTGGCCCTTTGTGCACTTAACAATATAAACTGACCTGGGCGATGGACTGGGCTCAGCCTGACCAGGGACAGTGCTCCATGGTCCGAGAATTCACAGGACCTGCAAATGCAAACCCAAAAGAAGAGTAAAATATAGAATAATTGTCACATTGAGGCTATAAAGCCTGGATGAATGAACAAATAAGGAAAAAATTGGGAATACAATGTTCATTACAATAATAGATGTCTACCCATAAGTTTCACATCTTCACATGAGTCATATTTCCCCCAGGGCAAGGTTCAATTGTTTCTCTTGGAAAAATTTCAAGCATTACTTATACTATTTGATTTCTCGTGTGCTCTAGACAGTGCCATCTTGCCATGAGTATACCTCTAGAACTGTGCTGGTGAGAGAAATGATATTTGCTCTTGGATTATTGTTTAAGAAAGTGGAATGACCAGAAGTTAAAGGCGATAGAGTTCTGCAGGAGACAGGAGGGGTTAATCATCAGAAGCACTGGGCAAAGACAAAACAAAAGATGCTGGCATGCATGGAAAATACCAGGGGATTCAGGAAGGTATCAGTTGCACTAGGTTATGGTTATGAGTGGATTTAGGAAAAGTGTGATCAATTCAGACAGTTTCCAGGGAGTGGATGCAGACTCAGATCACAATGTAGTAATTATTCAGTGTAGCAACAGACTCAGAAAGATAAAACAGGTAAGAAGATATAGGACCTGGGACATAGAAGCACTAATGAGATCAAAAAGGAAAGAGTAACATCCGACTATTGAGAAATTTATGGGCAAGGAAAGTTGGGCTCAATACAAGAAAAATGGGAAAATGCCAAGAAGGGATATTGAAAGCCACAAAATAAATTATAGGAATAGTAAATAGGAAAAGGGCAAGGAAACAATGGATTAAGGGCAAGACGATTAGGAAGATAGGAGAGAGAAGGACATGCATGCCAAATTACATGGCCAACAACTTTGGTAGAAGGAAGTATGAAGAGTTCAACAATAAACTGAGACATGAAACAATAGGGCAAAATATACATTGTAGAAGATGCAGCCGGAAGATATTGAAAGTTTACAAATAAAAAATGAAATTGGTCATTACAGAAGAAGGAGATAGCACTGTCGAGAAGGTTTTTTAAATATGACACCATTATTCAATTGCAAGCCTATGGGGGTCAAATGCATTTGTAGCCACCTCATAGAGGAATAGACACTGCACAGACTACCTTTCATCTTGCTCCTACCCTTTCTGGCATGGGTGATCCTTCCCTGGAGGAAATATCACTGCTTCCACCATGAATGCTTGAAGAGTCATCAGAACACACCAAGCCCTTCCAGTACATAAAGTTTGAAGTCCATGGGGAAGGTTAATAAGCGTAATTAGTACACCACATAGTGGGATTTGTAAACTAGTATACATCCATAGGGAGGGTTAGTAATTAATGATTGTAATTTTACTAAAAAATTGGATGTTTTCAAAAGAGCAGAAGATTCTTAGCATCAGTTGAGTAAATATAACTGCTGCCTTCTATTTTGGTGAATACCTTCCAAAATCTCTAACAACAATATGACCTGTAGGCAAAGTAAGAATACTAAGTGTTGCTTCCATTCTTTTGCGATGCCAGCCATGAAACAGTTATATACATAGGAACATACTCTGGCATGAGAAGCAAGGGCTCAGGAAAACCATATATTGTGAAACTTAACTGGGTATTTTTATTGTTGATATAATGAAATCAGGGTAAAGGAATTCAAAAGTTGATGCTGCATTTCAAAATATTTGTTGAAATTTAAAATTCATTTCAATTTTAATTGTTTGAGTAACTTAAATGCAATTACCATAAAACTATCTGTTCACAGCCTTATCTTGACAACCAAATAGCAATAAATTCAGAGAAGTGCAATGGACTTGTGTTTCCGACACCTTTATGGCACACCAATATTGTTGATAACAAACTCCAAATTTGCATTATTGGTGATGGCTTTAAACACCACCTCCCAGTATAGGCATCTTGCGGATGCTATTCACTATGCCCTGACCAAATTTGTCTCTTACCCTTTGATGAGTAGTTGCCATATCTTTTCTTTTCCCATTTGCTCCATATTTGCCAAGGTTCCCTTGACTACTCCAAAATATACCGTGTTGATGAAGGATAACATACTTAGGCCAAGAATGATCATACTTATTTGGAAGCATTTGAAACACAAAAACATTTCTAATGCAATAATACTGGACTAAAATATTATTTCCGTCAGTTGAATACAACAGCACAATGAGATTTAAATACTACCTTCTTGAGATCCATAGCAGCAGACTTGAACTACTTGAGAGTCAACAAAGAATTCTGTTTCAGCTTTCTTCCATGACTTTTTCTTTACTGCTTTACTCACAACATTGGCCTTCTTTCATCTGCTATAGGTTTCACTCGGAGTATCGGCCCTCTTTCATTTCCTTGACATCATCAGCATCCCCACTTTTGGCTGAAACTACATCATTCCAAACCATATTTTGTACATCCCAAGTAGTTTGCCTGGTTCTCCTCAGGAAAAAAACATGGAATATCTCGCTGATATTCGCACTTAAAAGGAAAAAAGAGGTGGCAGCAAAAACCCCCGTGGGAAGACTTGGTGGCAGTGCTAGAGTCTATGAATACGAATTTAAAGGAGAAGGAACACTTGGCATTCTCGTAGACCTGCCGTGCATACTTCGGCCGATTGTAGCAATACAGGTATTTCTTATATTTAATTACTTCAAATGAATAACTTTTAGAGCAGCCTGAAATCTAGTATTGCTCTTGCCTAACCATCAAATAAGCCATTTGCACTTAAATTTCGGCTGAGGAGTACACGCAAAAATTCCACGAACGGTGAACAGAATACGTAAATAAACCAGAGATTGCGATTAAGGATACCGGGAGTCGGTGGATGTATTTTTGCGTTCATCGTTGTATCGATAATAAATGTCCTTTTGAGCATTCGCTTTGTGCTGCTGCCTCCACGAAGAAGAAGAAATTACCATTTGTCATATACTGCCCCCTCTAACTTTCCAGCCCAATCGCTCGCAACCACGTGTTTTAGCCCAGTAAATGCCACGTGTTCTTCCCGCGCTGATGGCGACGTGGTGGGAGGGAGGGAGGGGAGATCGCCACTATGGGGGGTCGAGGGTCACTCACCCAGCTGCCCTGCGCCGCTCGCGTTCCCTGGCCAGCTGGGCCCTTCGCCGCAGGCAGCAGATGACCAGGAGCGCCAGCAACGGGAAGCCCAGGATGCAGGACACGATGGGGATGACTACTGTCTCGGGAGCCACTGCGAAGGTCAAGAGGGAGAGGGTGAATGCAGAAGCGAAACGAGTAGGGCACCACCGGATGGGGGGACGAATATAAGGAAGGGTGAGAGACGTTTCGAAGGCGGCCACCCGAAGCCGATGGCCGCCTTTGCTCTCGAAGCGACTGTGGCGAGTTGGGACACTTAGAACGGGAAAACCCGATGCCCTTCATTGCGGAGAAGCATTATTGTTTGGAGGAACGTGAGATACCCTCCGAGGGATATCTTCAGCCAATCGGCAACCACTCTGAACTCGTAATCCACGAGAAATTGGCATGCCGTGAAGTAAAGTGCAAATGGTGCACTTCACGTCGCTGTTTCCCTTCGTTGCAATCCATCTCAGGTGTCTTTTGCTATCTGGTAATCGCCATCGCAATCGGAGATTTTTTGTTTGACGGTGGAGTTGGATATGAGAAAATTATCTGCTAGATAATTTTCGCGACTCTTGACGCAGGATCACAAAAGGATCGTAATGGAAATTTACGAACAATATTTGACCCGTTTTAAGAGCAACCAACGAGATTTTCTGCACCGATTTATAACCACAGATGAAAAACTTGTAAACAGACAAAACAGAATTCAAAGCAGTGGAAACATGTTGATTCACCACCACCAAAGAAAGCAGAGGCAATATGGTCAAGTAGAAAGGTGATGGCCTCAGTTTTCTGGGATGCGACAGGTATCCTGATAATAGAATATCTTCCCACCGGTCAAAAAATGTTTGGACATTACTGCGCTTATCTACTGGACCAACCACAGCAAAATAAGCACAAAAAGGCCAGGTCTGGCAAGGAAGAAAGCCATTTTTTATCAAGACAATTCAAACCCACGCACATGTCTCTGCCATGGTAGAAATACGTGAACTAAGATACGAACTGTTACCACACCCACCTCATTCGCCTGATTTGGCTCCATCAGATTTCCATCTCCTCCCCACGCTCAAAATTGTCAATTTATTCATTTTTTATTAAAATCCACGCAAACAGATAGACAGTGTCGGGTGGCACACAAGTCCCAAGCAATCACTAGTGACAATAGATAAAAACCAGTCAGTGAAACAGAAGTACACTTAAAGGAAACTTCAAAACACAAATATCTTTCACAACACAAGAAAATCCCCATCTCATTAACATCAATCAATCAGCAAGAAAAAAAGATAAATTTAGAAAAATTAAGCTGTTACATTTAATTTCACACCACACGTCAATAAAATTATTACATATGTTCCTTACATCTATTCTTAAAAGTATACACTCTGTTAGGAAAGGGCTCGAATATTTTTGCAGGTAAGGTGTTCCAATCAACAATTGTTTTATTTAGAAAAGAAAATTTTTTATTCGTTCTTTGTGCCCGGCATTTTAACTTGAATTTGTGATCATTTCTCCCGATAAAATTTGGGTTCCCCGCCTCTTTCCTAAGATCTGCCCACGCATTCTCCCCCATCAGAATGCGGAACACTCCACAAAGTCTGCTTATTTTCTTATACTTTGTAGAGGTTCCCAGCCCAGCGTTTTTAATATGTCAGACACAGTCTTCATCCTCCTATGCTTCCCCAATACATATCGGGCAGCCTTTCTTTGCTCCTTTTCCAGTTTTTGATATGTCCTTCTTCATGAGGGTCCCATATAAGAGATGCGTACTTTAAAATTGGTCCTACCAGGTCCTCATACGCCTATTCCTTAGTTACTGTAACGCTCCCTTAGAGGTTTCTCGACACCCAATGAAGAGTTCTGAAAGCTTTCTTAAAAATGTACTCCACGTTTAGCCCGCACCCTAAATCCTTGGTTAAATATGCACCTGAGTATTTGTAGCTATCACTTCTAAGAATGACATTTTCTGAGAATTTATAGCCCCTATTGCTTCCATTTACCTTGTTACTAAAAGTGATGGATTTGCATTTGCTAACATTAATATCCATCCCATTATTCGTCACCCAATCCGCCATTTTACTAATGTCCCTTTGCACTATGTCGCGGTCACTGTCATTTTCGACTCTCCTGTAGATAATACAGTCGTCTGCAAAAAGTCTTATCTAAGATTTCATATTTTCCGGGAGATCATTTATATAAATTAAAAACAAGAGCGAGCCAAGCACGCTTCCTTGTGGGACTCCCGATGTTACCCTCATTTTTTCAGAATAGACTTCTCCTAATTAGACCCTTTGTGTTCGACCTTCCATGAATTGTTTGACCCAAGAGATTACTCTTCTATCTCCGTGTAGTGGTAATTGGCCCATCTTAAGCACTAAGCGATCGTGGTCAACTTTGTCAAAGGCTTTTGACAGGTCGACTATTGTAGCATCCACTTCTATTCCCGCATCCATAAAGTAGGACATTTCTTGGCAGAACCCAAATAGCTGAGTTTCGCAAGAGTGCCCTTTTCTAAAACCATATCGGCGACTGTATAACCAATTCTCACTCTCCCACAAATCCCAGAGATATTCCGCCATTATCTTTTCTAATAGCTTGCATACATAATTTGGTGGACGGAGTTCTTCAAACAAAGAACTAGCAGCCGATTTAGACAGGTATTTTGCAGACCTGAAGGAATCAAATTTTCGTGACGGAATCAAATGAAAGAGTTTTCGCCGAGGTAAGTAGTTTATATCTATTCCATTCCGCGAATTTTTCAAATAACCCTCGTATTTGTACTACCTGCCGCATGTCGTGCATCCCTGTGAGTCGGTCGTTTGTCGAGCTCGGTGAACTGTCATCCGACGCTTTAACCTCATAAACGCGCTAACACAATACATATGTTATAATATTCGCTTTATAATATGCCATTGCTGAATAATTTCAATTGGCTTGGCAAGCATAAGTGAGCATTCAATGCGTCCGAGACATTCCGGGGAGGACCTTCTGCATCCGGATGCGGTCACCCCAAAGTGCGCCGCGGATGAGAGGCGACGTCGGATTGGGGGATCAAGGTGGGGGTCGCTTGGTTGCTCCCCTTCCGAGGTCACCTTCTCGGAGGGCCCTCGACACTTAAAAACATGAGACGGCGACGAGGGCAACCCGGCGAGGAGCAGCCATGGATAGAATGGACTGTGGGTAAGTACTTGAATGGGGATTATTTAATAAAGGGCATCTCCGACCTACCTAATTCCTACTTCGTACGAATTGTTTCCTTGAGAGCCATTTCATTCATCTGAAACTCGTGAAATACTTCCCCATAAATGTCGTTCGAGGCCACATTTCCCCGGTTTTGTGGAAAACCTTTCTTCGTTTCACACAATCCAGCATTTGTTCTGTGCTAACGGCTTGAATATATTCTACTGTTTCAGGCTTCATTCGTGGAAGTACTTCATATCCATATTAAAAGGACTTGGTACTTTTCCACAGATTTTTATTTTAAGGTACAACGCGTTTCACCGACTTGCGGCATCATCAGGTACAACAAACATACTTAACAACAATGCGAGAATATACACGCTCAGGACAGATTGGGGGGGCGGGGAGGGGAAGGCGGGCCTGAGAGGGGAGGGGGCGACCGGGTGCGTTGAGGGGCTGGTTTGACCAATAGCAGGCTAGTGTCTCTCAGAGAGGAGTGGGGAGGGGGACGGGAACAGTTGCTCGTTACAAAGTGCCAAGTTGGGTTTTGCTAGGCCTCCCTTTGCTCGAGAGCGTCCATTTTTAATCATTTTGGCAGAACATGTAATATTTCTGGGACAAAGTCACTGCTGTGGTCGAAATCTAGAAGGTGCTTAGCAAAGAGAGAGTTGGTATTCTTATTTTGGTGACACCTTGCGTGTTCCTTGGCTCGTAGCTTGACATTCCTCCCTGTCTGACCAACATAAACGGTGTTGCAAATCTGGCATTTCAGTCCATAAATACCTGATTTAAGAAGGCTATCCTGTGTGTCTTTACCATTGATTAGAAGTTTTGAGAGAGTTAGGGGTGTATAAAAGGCTGCTTTGAGTGAGGTGGGTAGGCAGTTGGAAATCTTATATTAAAGAACTCTCAGAAATGAGAGCGAGCACCACCAAAATTCTCTAGATACTGCGAACTGTGCGGAGGAAATGCTATTTATGGCCATTGATTTTTGTTTTTTCCGAAGTAATTTATCAACTAGCTTAGGGTTGCGGCCATTGTTGGTAGCTATATTCGTGATTGTTACGAGTTCAATGCTGAAGTTTTTGGGGGAAAGGGGGATGTGTAGGAGGCGGTGGAGGCCGCATGTTTGTGAGAAAAATGGTGGGCGGAAACATTTGGAACTATGTGGTCTGTATAAGTGGATTTCCTTTAAATTGCAAAATCAGCAACGATCAAAAAAGGGGATGACTTTGATTGCAAAAGCATTGAAAAAATTAAGTATGTATGTAGTCACCCGGTTACTATAACCTCGTTTAAATACAGGACCCCTCAACGATGCTTCCGTTGCAATAGATATGGCCACGGCTCAAGGTTGTGTAGAGCTGAACCGCGTTGCTACCGATGTGCAGGAGATCATGAGGGAAAAGATTGCCCCAGATCTGGACCAACAAAATGCTGCAACTGCGGCGGGGAGCACGAGGCTAATACCCCAGGATGCGAGGTATATGAAAAAGCGGCCAAGAGGTATCGGAAAGATCCTAAGGATAAACCACCGGAGGAGGCGATACCTATGTCTAAATCAAAAGTGATCGCTCCTGTTCCGCAAGAAAACCCGTGGGAGAGGAGGAGGCTAGACAAGGAACTAAGAGAGAAAAAGCAAGCCATAAATATCGAGCAACAATCAAGGAGAGGGGAAGAACAAAATATCGAAACCGGGGACAGTATGAAAGAACTAATGAAGGCTCTGACGAATTTTGGGACAATGATGCAACAGCAGATGCTGATTATGCAAGAAATGATGGCAAAAATAAGCGACATACTTCTAGCTACGCTACGCAACAATGGGCCGTAAACTAGCTAAGAAGTCATTGGTCATGATGATTTGGAATGCAAACGGCGGTCTGGACCACAAAACACCGGAACTATTGCATTTCCTAAATCGCAACAATATCAGTGTAGGCCTCATTTCTGAAACTCATCTCAGGCCTGAGACCCAGTGGGAAGTAACGGGTTTTAAAATAAGACGGAACGACAGAATTATAGATATGAACCAAAGAGCTGCTGGGGGCGTAGCAATATTGGTACGTGACAATATGGATACAAGTGACATCATACTGGAGGAAAACAAAAATCTCGAATGCGTTGGATTAACAATCGAAACCGAGATAGGGATACTTAAAGCCTTCTCGTGCTATCTACCTCCTCGAAAGAAACTCTTAACAGAGGAATTAGATAAAATAATAGACAAAGATAATATAACTATACTTGGAGGGGATTTAAATGCGAAAGAGTATGAGTGGAATTGCCCTAATAGAAATAAAAACGGACAAATTCTCAAGAAATGGACCGAAGATAACATGGCTAACGTAGTTGCCCCCAGTGAACCAACTAGAATGGGTGGTAAAAGTGTAATCGACTTTGCAATTACAAAGAATCTACGGAGGCCAGCCAAGGCGGTGACCATCAATAACCTCACGAGTGATCACTTCCCGGTCGTAGTTAATATTGGGACTAAACCTCTTGTTATAGAGGGGTTGGCCAAGACTAAAATGTGTTATGGCTTGGCAAATTGGAAGCTCTTCAGAAAATCAATAGCTGATGAACTGTACCAGGAAAACGAACCGACCAACTTGAATTCGACGGAAGAACTAGACATGATGGCTGAAAAATTATCGGAAGCAATACGTAATGGAATGGAAAAAGCCATTCCAATGATAAAAAAGAGACCAGCAGGTACCTTTAAACTAGACGAGGCTACCAAATGGCTAATTAAAACAAGAAATTTCTACAGGAGAAAGTACTTCCAAGTTGGCACATTATTCTACAAACTAAAAGTAAAAGAATTAAACAAACAAATTAAAACAGCCATACTGCAGAGCAGGGAGGATTCCTGGCGAAAACAGTTGGAGTCGATTAGCTTGGAAGACGGATCAGTCTGGAAGTTAGCAAGACAACTGAAGAAAAGCCCCCCATCTGACCCAAACATTAAGACCGGTGATAGAATCATTTGTGATGCTCTGGGAAAATCTACCTACATGGCAGATTATCTTGAGAATACCTTTCAGCCAAATAAAGCGAGCACAAAAACGCCAACAATATCAATAAACTATGGTTCGGAGGATAAAAATAAATTACCTGAGATAACAATGGACTTGATTCTTGATGTAATTAAAAAACTGAAAAATAGAAAATCACCTGGCGATGATAAAATTACGAACGAGGCTATCAAACAAATCCCACTCGTTGCGGGTATATTCCTGAGGAATATCGCTAATGCGTCAATTAGATTAGGTCACTATCCCGAAAACTGGAAAAACTCGACTATAAAATGTCTTCCTAAAAAAGGGGGGAAAACTATCACTGGGAAAGACTTCCGGCCAATCTCACTGACCTCGAACCTAGGGAAAGTTCTAGAAAGACTCATAGCACCACTGATTCTAAGGCATGCCAACGAAAGTAATATAATACCGCCAGAGCAATTTGGATTCCGTGAGAATCACTCGACAACCCAGCAAATCCACAGAGTTGTAGACTTCATCAGCGACTCATTTAGTAAAAAAGAATGGACGATAGGATTATTCCTTGATTTAAATAAAGCATTTGACAAGGTATGGCATGACGGGATTCTAATCAAAATGGAAGCCTGGAAATACCCTGGATGGACGAAAAGATGGATTAAATCCTACTTGGATAATAGAAAATTCAGGGTCAGATGGGACAAGGAAATGAGCGGGGAAAGAGAAGTGAAAGCAGGAGTCCCACAGGGATCGGTCCTTGGCCCTCTACTGTTTAACCTATTCACGGCGGACTTCCCAGTGGAAAACGATAGTCACCTAATCCTGACCGCGCTCTATGCAGATGACGTAGCAATCATTGCTAAAGGAATGAATTTGAAAACGGCCCGTGAAAGAACCCAAGACATGCTAGATAAAGTGGTAAAATGGTACTCCAAGTGGAGGATGACAATTAATCCCACCAAAACGAAAGCCATTATTTTTAAAAGGCCATACATAATAACTCCCAAAATTCCGTGCATAAGAATTCTGGAGCAACCGATAGAGTGGAGCACGGACGCCTCCTATCTGGGTGTCACAATCGACAATTGTCTAAACTTTAACAAACACGTAAATAACATAACCGGCAAGGCCTACGCGAGCCGAGCAAGCTTAGCGCCTATAATTCAAAACAGTGCTACGCCCCCTAATATTAAAAATTATATA
The DNA here is from genome assembly GCF_022747635.1 of Hetaerina americana. Classification (NCBI taxonomy): domain Eukaryota; kingdom Metazoa; phylum Arthropoda; class Insecta; order Odonata; family Calopterygidae; genus Hetaerina; species Hetaerina americana. Next base: position 951,942 of record NW_027286852.1, on the reverse strand, counting down.
TACAAGGCGGTAATTCGTCCGGTCCTAACGTATGCAGCCCCAGCATGGATGGGACTTCTAAACAAGGGCACATATACGAAATTAGAGATAACGGAAAGAAACATTTTAAGGTCCATCCACAGAATTAAACCAAGAGTTAAAATTAAGGATATATATAATCAGGCAGACATGGATGATCTCGACGGAATAATTAAGACACTATGCAAAATTTATTACGAGCAACTGGAACAGCATTGCAGCAAAGCATTAACGTACACAAAAATTAAAAAGGGGCCAACAAATGACAAACAAAAAAGACCATACAGCATTCTAAATAAGACAAGAACCTTATTATAGGCACAACAATAATAATAAAAATAACATTTATATTACTATGAGAGTAATACGACATTAGAATAGACACAGAGCAAAAGCCTACAAAAGGCATCCTCTGATAAAAAAGCCGCGTTTGCGGCGAGACACGATGAGAGCAAAATCATGTCTTTTTTCCCTTAAGGTAATTGACAAGTCGAGGAAGTTGATTGTGCCGTTGACGTCTTTTTCCATGGGGAAGGAAATATTCGGATGGAGTGTGTTCACATAATTGAGGAAAGTGTATAACTGGCGTTTGGCTCCTCTCCAAAGGCATAGAATGTTTTTAACGTAACGGAACCAATAACCCACGTTTTTTACATGCTGATTCTCAGTATTGGAAATATTTCCTTCTAATGAATTGAGGAAGAGTTCGGCTAGAAAGGGAGGAAACCATAGCTGGCCCATTCGTTTGACTATAAAAATGTGGTTGAAACTAAAATCGTTTTGGTTAACTGTCATTTTGATGAGGGAGATCAATTCGTGGGACATATTTTGGGCGATGGTGGCATCATCGAGGAGTTCTTTCACCCTAAGCAAGGCTTCAAATAAGGCCTCGCCGGGATACTGGAAACATTGAAGCGTCAATATTTAATGGACATGCTGGCTTTGATCGACTATCGACCGGATTGGTTATCCACCTTGTACATGCTGGAGACGTCGGTGAATGTCTAAGAACTTCTTTTGATTGTTTATTAACAAAACCAAATATTAGACGAGGGCATATTTTTCCGCAGCACATGAACAACGGGTTATTTCTCTCCCAATCGATCAAACACCCAGGCGATCGGAGCAATCGAATGTCGTGCGATTCGAATGCCTCGACCGCCGCCATTTGACGGCCGCGTGCTTCCTTCCCCCTCTCACCGGTGGGGTAGATGAGGATGGTGGTGATGGGAGCCTTCCGGCCTCCTCCGCCACCACTGCCCGGGGGCGAGGGGGCGTCTGGCGCGCCACCGCCGCTCATTTCCTCCTGCCTCTGGCGGCGTGGCCCGGGGCCGCAGGCGGCGGCCCCCCCAGCACCCGGCCGGCACACGACGCTGCCACACCCCACTGCCGACGAGAGAAAGAGCATCGTTACCACACGAGGACATCTCCCTCCAGACTCACCATGCGGAACAATTTCACCGAATCAATCTCAAGGAATACATATTCCTATATTCAGCAGTGTTACTTAGCACATTGAACCAATATTCGGGAATTTATTATAATTCAGACGACTGTCCATCGATTGCATTGTTCATGCGTTTTATTTTGATCTTCATTTGATCAATCAACATCATCATCATTACCTTCGAAATCGGTTTAATGTGCATTTATAATTTTATCTCAACTGTTATTTTAAGAATGTTTTCTGGAGATCCACTGCCTTGAATTCTTTTTTAACCGAATTACCAGGTCTCTCTTATGAGTATGACTTATTTTTTCCCGGATAGACGGACGGATGGACGGGTGGCGGTTTCTCTGGCTGGGTTCGAGAGAGGGAAGTCTCAGGAAAGATTGGAGACCGGTGGCAGTTGGCTCCCAGCCTTTGCGGAGTGCAGCTCACTCGTTTGCGAAACCTCTATAATGTGACCGCGATGCGCTCCATCATGAACCGGGATTTGCAACAGCGCTACGCTTTTAGGTTTGCATGAAACTGTGCAAAACCAGGAAAAAGTCATGAGAGGCTCAAGGCTGAAAAGTGAAAGCTTTGTTGAACAAGGATCGCAAATTAAGTGTTCGTATCGTTTCTCATGAAGTTGGCATCCCTAAAAGTGATGTGAATCGACTTGTGACCGAAAACATGGGCATGAGAAAGGTGTGTGCAAAGTTGGTGCCAGACGAAGTGCTCTCGGACAAGCGAAAGGAAACTCGCACGCGGATCTGCCGAGAGCTTGACCATGTGAGAAAGGATCAAAACATTTTAGACAATTCCCCACCCTCTTCCCCCGCCTCAAAACTCCGCTGAAAGGACGTCACCACGGCTCGGTAGAAGCGTTACAACAGGCCGTGACGATAGATCTTAGCAGCATTCCGGGTGTCGCCCTCCATAAGGCATACAAGGCGTGGAAAACCCGCGGGCAGCGGTGTGTGGACGCACAAGGGTGCTAGCCACTTCGAAGACTGTTATTGAGTGAATGCATCAATTCTGGGAATAATGTTTAAACTGAATCAGTCCTACAACTTTAGGAACAGTTTATACGAGGTAGGACCGCCTCGTAGGCACGGAAAGAACAGCATAAGAATCATATTTTTGGAATAACACGCTTGGAGTAATAAAGGCATTATATAGGCAAATAGTAATAAAGGCATTATAAGAACGAAGTAGAGACTATAATATCCCTTATTCGATCCAAATCAATGTGTAATTGATTCAGTCTTTTTTCTTGTTGTTCTTTTAGTTACTATTTGGCGGATTTACTTTTCTGAAGTTCAACAGGGAAAAATTATGTTCAAAATATTTAACACTGCTACCAGTCTGTGCAAATTCACAAAAATATTTATTTTTATAAAACTATGAAAAAAGATGATTTAACATTTGGATGTTTTTCTTTGGGTGATTGAAATTACATATTAAAATATTTAAGGCACATATGTGCAACAAGAATAACTTTTACTTTCATAATTACTTAACTATTAGCCTAATCAATGCGAAGATAGTATTAATTGCTTGGTAATTTTTGAGCATTAGTTTCAATATAGCTAACTATTTTTAATTCCATTTCCCTATTAACGTTTTTAGAATTCTACTATTACAATTGGACTTTGGATAGAACAATACTAGAAAATGATATAACGCCTCTCGTAACAAGACACATCACCCATACTACATAAAACCTCCTTCACTTCCGCACACTACTTCTTCCTTCCTCTTTTCATTCCATCGCCTATCCCTTAACTATCCGTACATCTTACCTCCTATCCTCCGCCATCCTTTTTGGGGGAAAAGGAACTCGTCTCTCTGCTCTGATGAGTGAACTTCAAAATACATAGGGCGCAGTATTCGTTTGGCGTTCGATAGCTGGACTGGAATGGGAGAGAAAGACATGACACTACCGTTTAAGAGGAGTGCTTAGGATTGAGGCCGACCGCGTTATTGTGATTATCGAGGAGAAATCGATGGAATGCCACAGAAGACATAAGGAGCGCCAAAATACCAAGTAGGCGTACTATATACATATTCGTGTAAAAGGTCACGTATTCAGAGACATTATAGCAGGGCCATCTTCTGGCAAAGATTAGGTTAAGTTTCGGATTAGCGCCCATAGTATTTCCCACTATTTTGCGGGAGTGGATGTGGACACACTTCATAGCTTAATACTAATAAAGTTTCACGTCATATTTAAGATGAGAAAGCTGGGCGAACGGTTGAAGGATTGGAATGTCGACGCATAAATCAGGACGAAAAGGGAAATGAAATCGCACGAGGCCGGGGTTACGATTAAGATTTTACAGATTTATTTTACGGTTGAGGAAGTTATGAAAAGAAGAGTATTTATGGATTATTCCGCGGAGTTCATGAGAGAGAAATCTGACTGGGAGATTCCTTCAGACCAGTCTTAGTTCCCTTACCGAAAAGAAGGGAATGGTAGCCATATATACGGGACTACTGGAAAGCTAATATGCATAGAACTATGGAAAAATAAGTTTGTTTTCGCCCGCTGCTGAAGTGGTGCTCAGGATCATTAACAAGAGAATGGACAGCAGTGCAAAGATTACTTCGGGGATGATCAGTTTGAGCCCAGGAAGGGGAGAGAGGAACGTGCAGAATAAATCAATAGCATTTTTTTGAGGCAATCTACCGGTTAAGGTAGGTTTTTGCATGGACACAACTACCAGACAAACATTTTATTACTCCTAACAAAACAAAAAATCCATCATCCTACTCTATATCAGGTCCCTCTTCATCTCTCAGTGCTTTCTTCCACCCTTCATCCCGTCCAACATCCCTATCCTGTTCCTTCCCTTTCCTCTTTTGCCCAACATTCTACCCTCTATCACATTCTTCAACATCCCACTGCCGGTCAACACCCCCTTCATCCACTTTTCCTGCCTCCATAGGATTCCTCCCAACAAACCCCTCTCTTCGCCCACCATTCCAAGTACTTCCTCATTTGTTTTCTTCTCTGTCAATTTCACCTTCTCCATTCTTCTCCACACCCACATTTCAAAAGCCTCCAGTCTACGTCTATCCTCCTGCTTCAATGACCACGTTTCCGCACCGCACATAGCTACGCTCCATATCAAAGTTTTTACGAGTCTTTTCTTAATATCCTTATTGAAAGTCCCTGTCATCAACTCCCTCCTCCTTGAAACAGCCTCTTTGCCAAGCGCAATTCTTCTCCTTACGTCCCTACTACTTTGACCGTGTTGGTCCAAAACACTACTGAGATACGTTAACTGTTCTACCTGCTCCAGTTTTTGCCCTCCTATTTTAATGTTTAGATTAGCCTTTTTCTTTCAAGAGAATCGCATAACCTTTGTTTATTAATATTGATTCTCATCCCATACCTGTCGCACTGAATTTCCAATTCACTCAGCAATGCTTCCAACCCCTTGGCTGACTGACAAACCAAAGCTTGGTCATCAGCAAGCCGAACTGATTCCACGACTTCCCCGCCCACCTTCATTCCTACCTCCAGTTCTTCCCATGCCTCTTTAATCATTTCCTCTGCATACATGTTGAACAGCAATGGTGATAATGGGCAACCCTGCCTTACACCTCATTACTGCAATGGCATCACGCGTACCCCTCCCCTTCCTAAACCCAAACTGATCATCATCTATGTAGTCATTTGCCCTACTCTCTATCCTTCTGTTTATGATCTTGAGAACAACTTTAGCTGCGTGGGATATCAAACTTATCGTCCTGTAGTCCTCACATGATGTAGCCTTTACCTTTTTCGGAATTGGAGCTAAAACTGATCTCACAAAGTCTTCCGGCCAGATTCCTTCCTCATAAATACTACGAATCAGCCCATATAGCCTCTTCCTCCCACATTTTCCTAAACATTTCAATAGTTCCGAGGGAATATCATCAGCCCCACGACCTTATTTAGTTTCATCTCCCTTATGCCCTTTCTATCTCATTGTCTAGTACCTGGACCTAAGCTGCCTTCCTCTACGTTATATTCATTTTCAATATCTAACTTTGTTGGTCTAAGTTCTTTACCATACAGTTCTTCTATATACTCCTTCCATCTCTCTTGGATCTTTCCTGCGTCAACTATTACCTTACCCGCCTTATCTCTCACTGTTAGCACAGATCTTCCTTTCTTACTTCCCGATAAAGATTTAACTTTGCTGTACAGCGCACCGATTTCACCCTTCCTCTGCAGACTCTCCAAATCCTCGCACTGCGTCTTCGACCATGCTTCTTTTGCTTTATTTGTTGCCCGCCTCAATTTATTCTTTAATTCTTTGTACTTCATTTTGCCTAATTCTGCATTTACATTCTTCCATTTTCGCCGCTCATCCATCTTTGTAAACATCTCATCCGTGATCCATGGTTTCCTAGTCCTTTTAGCGTTAACGGTTCCAAAAGTGTCTTTTGCGGCTTTAGACAACCCTTTCTTGAAACTTTCCCATTTTTCTTCGATAGTACTTAGTTCTTCACTATCCTCCATGATTTCCTCTACCGCCTGTTTGTATTCCTTCCTTGACAAACCATTTAATGCTCCTATATTCCATTTCTAACCCGCCGCCCCTACCTTATCTTTTTGAAACAGACGCTACATTTAAAAACAACTAAATTGTGGACAGCATCCGCTCCCGGGAAGCTGTGCGAATTTATCAAACTGTTTCTAAGCCTGTGTCTAACCGTGAGATAATATAGCTGATACCTGTCTGAGTCACCTGGCATTTTCCATGTATACAGTATTCCCTGTACCTGCATCTTTTGTGGTGTCTAAACCAAGTGTTGGTGATGACTAACCCTTATCTCCTGCAGAACTCAACTGCTTTCTCCTCACGGTCATTCCTCGTGCCTAAATCATAGTCTAGTAATATTATTTTTATAATATAAGTCTATTAGTAATAATCTATCCGTTACCTGCTCTATGTCGACTACGCTTCTTCCTACCTCTTTATTTAATACTATGGCAACCCCTCATTGGCTCTCATCCCCGCCGCTTTATATTATTCTATAATTATCACTCCAGTAATCCCCGCTATCCTTCAATCTCACCTCGCATAAACCTGAAATATCTAAATAAATAAAATATTTTTCCCATTTCCATCTCTCGCTTAACATTCTCTAATTTCCCTGTCCTCATCATTGTTCTAACATTCCACGTTCCTATTCTAATTAATGTGGTCTTCTCCTGCGTCTTCTCTCCTTCTGCTGCTGGTTTTCCCTTGCAAGGTTTTCGTAGGTTGACGACCGCGGAAGCCTTGCCTCCCCCGCTACCGGGCACGACGCACGGCCGATTGGGCCGAGCCCCGTAGTTGCTAGGACTCAAAATCTCTATACAGTCCATTATGTAAATCTTGGGAATGATAATTGAGGTGGGTTCCCCCTCCTCCATTGCAGCCGCCTCACTGAGGAACAGCCGCTGCGTGGACTACCTTTCGTCTGGCTCCTAACCTTCGACCTATCTGGCATGGGTGGCCCTACCAGGAGCAATTATTATTACTCCCGCCAGCACAGCTCTAGGGGTCATCGGGACGCACAAGCCCTTCCACCACGTCAAGGTTGTAGTCCGGGGAGGGAATCAATAGTATATGGCAAAAAAATAGATTGGAGGATTTGGAGGCTGATCCGCAACCTTTACATGTCTCAGACTACTCAGGTGCGAGTGGGGAACGGAGAGTCCGGATGGGTAGTGTAAGGAAGAGGTGTAAGGCAGGGTTGCACATTATCACCGTTGCTGTTCAACTTCTATGTAGAGGAAATGATTAAGGAGGCATGGGAAGAACTAGGGGTAGGAATGAAAGTGGGTGGGGAAGTCATAAAATCAGGTTTGCTCATGACCAAGCTCTAGTTTGTAAGTCAGCCAAGGGCATTGATTGATGAGTGAATTGGATACTCAGATCGATAGATATGGGATGGCAATCATAAAGTAATGGAAAATAAAGGTACTTTTATTCTGAAAGATTATTTTTTTAATAACATTATGGAGCAACCTGAAGTCTGGTATTTTATTTGAACTGATATATTTCAGATGTGGACCGAAGTCGTTCCCTGAAACGCTACTTTAAAAGGTGACTGCTGATATTTTATGTACAATTGAATGTATAAAACTCTAAAACAATAAAATTAATTTCAGACCGGGAAAGATGGCACTTGTAATGTAGAATGAGTGTGTGTGAAGAGGACAGCTGTTGATATAGATGGGGGAGGTTTGTTTTCAGGAATGGGAGAGGGTCGCGTGAAGACCAAGGTGTAAGGCGATTGATAATAGAAACCTACTACCTATCGAGTGCTATCAGGGTAATATTTTGTTCTTTTGTGGCTTATGATTAGGCGTTCCATGGAGTGAGTTGGGTATCATTGAAGAACCTATTACAATAAATAGGAATGATTTAGAGAGATAATTGACTGTTCCAAAACCTGAACATGTGTTCGACTGCCCTGTTACGAGAGCCGAATGGAGTGAGCCAAATCCATTTCGGACAATCCGCTTTCTATATACCCCGCGCCTCTTTCCATTGCTAGTGACTCCACCACCGAAAAGCAGGCGAAACCTTGCCAATTGTCCCAAATTATCTTTCCCTACCCTTAATCGGATTTATCTATCCTACTTCAACCGCAGATCATGCCAAGATTTTCAATATTACTTAAATTGAGGCTATACTATATTTTCCGTGCTTTTCACTAGGGTGCCTGGCGCCCTTGTGGGGCCTTTTCTCTTGTCTGCCGGCATAGCCTTTAAAATCGCAGCATTTTAATCCTCTCTCTTTGCACTAGTGCCCCCCCTTCTGTGTTATCATTGCAATCATAAGTGGTTTTCTCAATACACATTTTAAGTATAAATGTATGTTGCAAGCAACCCTATCGCCCTTGTCGTAATACATATGGCCAACGCTCTCTCAATCTTATCTTCTTAACGACTACCTGTGCATCTAATCACTCTCGCTTCAATGCATCTGTGCATCTAATCCTCCTGCTTCAATGACCACGTTTCCGCACCGCACATAGCTACGCTCCATATCAAAGTTTTTACGAGTCTTTTCTTAACATCCTTACTCAACGTCCCCGTCATCAACTCCCTCCTCCTTGTAAAGGCTCTTTGCCCAGCGCAATTCTGCTCCTGACGTCCCTACTACTTTGACCGTGTTGGTCCAAAACACTACTGAGATACGTTAACTGTTCTACCTGCTCCAGTTTTTGCCCTCCTATTTTAATGTTTAGCCTAGCCTTTTTCTTTCAAGAGAATCGCATAACCTTTGTTTATTAATATTGATTCTCATCCCATACCTGTCGCACTGAATTTCCAATTCACTCAGCAATGCTTACAAACTGACAATTTGCTGATGACAAACTAAAGCTTGGTCATCAGCAAATCTAACTGATTTTACAAATTCCCCGCCCACTTTCATTCCTACCTCCAGTTCTTCCCATGCATCTTTGATCATTTCCTCTGCATAAAGGTTGAACAGCAACGGTGGTAATGGGCAACCCTGCCTTACACCTCTTCCTAACACTGCCCATCCTGACTCTCCGTTTCCCACCCGCATCTGAGCAGTCTGAGGCATGTACAGGATTCGGATTAGCCTCTTTTCCCTCCAATCTATTCCAATTTTCTGCAATATACTCATTAGTTTTTACCAATTCCTTATATCAAACGCTTTTTCGAAATCTACGAAACAGGCAAATACCTCCTGGTTGTGTTCTATATTCCTCTCGATTAATAATCTCATTACCTCAATTGCATCACGCGTACCTCTCCCCTTCCTAAACCCAAACTGATCATCCCCTAAGTAATCTTTTGCCCTACTCTCTATCCTTTTGTTTATGAACCTGAGAACAACTTTAGCTGCATGGGATATCAAACTTATCGTCCTGTAGTCCTCACATGATGTAGCCTTTACCTTTTTCGGAATAGGAACTAAAACTGATCTCACAAAGTCTTCCGGCCAGATTCCTTCCTCATAAATACTACGAATCAGCCCATGTAGCCTCTTCCGCCCACATTTTCCTAAATATTTCAATCGTTCCACGGGTATGCTATCGACCCCCACGGCCTTATTTAGTTTCATCTCCCTTAATGGCCTTTCTATCTCATTGTCTAGTATGACTGGACCTTTGCTATCTCTCTCTGCGTCATATTCTTTTGCATTGTCTAACTTTGTTGGTCTAAGTTCTTTACTATACAGTTCTTCTATATACTCCTTCCATCTCTCTTGGATCTTTCCTGCGTCGACTATTTTCTTATCCGCCTTATCTCTAACTGTTAGCATTGATCTCCCTTTCTTATTTCCCGATAAAGATTTAACTTTGCTGTACCGCACACCGATTTCACCCTTCCTCTGCAGACTTTCCATATCCTTGCACTGCGTCTTCCACCATGCTTCTGTTGCTTTATTTGTTGCCCGCCTCAATTTATTGTTTAACTCTTTGTACTTAAATTTACCTAACTCCGTGTGTACATTCTTCCAGTTTCTCCTCTCATCCATATTTGTAATCATCTTATCCGTGATCCATGGTTTCCTAGTCCTTCATATTCAATCCATTTATTGCTTCTACATTCTATTTTCTAACCCAACGCCCCTACCTTATCTTTTTTAAACAGACGCTACATTTCATAACAACTAAAATATGGTCAGAGTCCGCATCCACTCCCGGGAACCTGTGGGAATTTTTCACACTATTCCTAAACCTACGTCTAACCAGAATATAATTTAGCTGATATCTTTCTAAGTCACCTGGAATTTTCCACGTATACCTGCGTCTTTTGTGGTGTCTAAACCAAGTGCTGGTGATGACTAACCCCCGTCTCCTGCAGAACTCAACTGCTTTCTCCCCGCGGTCATTCCTCGTGCCTAAACCGTAGTCCCCCACCTCATCACCATCTCTTCCTTCGCCTACTGTCGCATTCCAATTCCCCATCATTATCACATGTTTCTCTGAAAGAACACATCCGATTATGTCCTCTAACTGATCGTATATCCTATCGACCTCTTCTTCCTTATGGTTGCTCGGTGGCATGTACACCTGAATAATAACTAAGTTCGTCGGTTCTGCTTTTATCTCCACTAGTAGTATTCTATCCGTTACCTGTTCTATGTTGACTACGCTTCTTCGTACCTCTTCATTTAATACAATGGCAATCCCTCGTTGGCTTTAATCACCGCTGTCTTTCCATCTCACCTCGCATAGGCCTAAAATATCTTTTTTCCCCTTTCCATCTCTCGCTTAACACTCTCCAATTTCCCTGTCCTCATCATTGTCCTAACATTCCACGTTGCTATTCTAACTAACTTTGTCTTCTTCTCTTGCGTCTTCTGTCCTGTTGCTGCCGGTTTTCCCTAGCAAGGGTTTCGTGGGATGACGACCGCGGAAGCCTTGCCTCCCCCGCTGCCGGACACGACGAACAGCCGATTGGGCCGAGCCCCGTAGTTGCCAGGACTCAAAATCTCTTTAGTGACCATCATATTTAACTTTGGAATGATAATTGAGGTGGTTTCCCGTTGCCTTCCTCAGTAGTGTTTTAACGTGACGACATCACTTACTGGCCGCCCCTCTGGGGGCAGACGCCACTGCAGCCGCCTCACTAAGGAACAGACGCTGCGTGGACTACCTTTCGTCTGGCTCCTAACCTTCGACCTATCTGGCATGGGTGACCCTACCAGGAGTAATTATTATTACTCCCGCCAGCACAGCTCTAGGGGTCACCGGAACGCACAAGCCCTTCCACCACCTCAAGGTTGTAGTCCGGGGAGGGATATAGGGATTATTTATATATATATATATATATATATATATATATATATATATATATATATATATATATAAATAATGGGCTGACACAACATAACACAAATAGAAAATAATAGACACATATAAAAGAACACTTACACGGTAAATTGTTCGAGCTTTCGGCCCTCTCAGGGGCCTTCTTCAAGAGAGACTGAAAATATGCTATGGATCAGGAGAGGGGAAAGAGTTATGGGCGTGGAGGGGAGGTGTGGAGGGGAGGTGTGGAGGGAATGCTGGGAGGGAAATTAAATATGGCGGTTAAGGGTGGGAATTTTGAAGGAACGGAAGGATAGTATGTAGGCGGATTCACGAGTTCTCACCTCTATGTTGGTAGCTGAATCAGGTAGGGAATCAGGTAGGGATTCAGCTACCAACATAGATATTGAAATGTAATGAAATAATTGACTTTGTAATTCCACACACTTTATTTAAAAACACACGACCCAGTTTTCGACGTTGAACGTCATCATCAGGTGGTCCTCATAGAAGCACGCTGGCTATATATACCTTCTGATCATAGGAGGGGGGGGTTGGTCAGAGAGGGAGGTCGGAGGGGTAAAAAGGTTACAATGTAGCTGGGAAGAAAAGAGAATTACATTTTTGATTTAGAAGAGTGGTAGGTCTAGGAGTGGGGAGTGGGAGGGATACAAAATTTCGTTGGCAAGATCATCTTTCCAACGGACACATTTCAAAATTTCTAACTGCTCCAAAGCATCGAGCCTTTGACCTTTTTCTTCAAAATGAATAATTTTTGTCACAAAGTCACTTTTGTGTTCACTTTCGATGAGGTGTTTTGCAAAGAGGGATGTTATGTTCTTATTTTTTACACATGTTTGGTGTTCTTTAATCCTTTCTTTAAATTTCCGTCCTGTTTGTCCAATATACTTTGTGCTACAATCCGAGCACTTTAACTCATACACTCCACTCCTCTCGTTTTCGGGGACTTTGTCTTTAGTGTGAGAGATCAGGTTCTTAAGGCATGAACGACTGTAAAAGGCACATTTAATTTTTTCTTTAGGTAAACTTTTAATTACTTTTTGAGAAATAGTCCCAAGATATAGTATTCTCCGCCATTTGGCAGTGGGATCTTTTACATGTTCGGGGTTGTAAATGTGGCTTAAGGCTATTTTTGTAAGTTTATTCCGGTAAAGTTTATTTATTAGATCTTCTGAATACCCATTGTTTACTGCTAACGTTTTAATTACATTAAGTTCCTTATTTACATTGAATTTTGACATAGGGATAGCGGTCAAACGGTGGATCATTGCATGAAATGCCGAAAGCTTTTGGGTGAAGCAATGCCTTGAAGAGGAATTAATTAATTGGTCTGTATACATTTCTTTCCTAAAAATGGAATACTGTAACCCATCTTTGTCTTTAGAAATGGATAGGTCGAGGAAATTCAGGGAACCTTTTTCCTCTTTTTCACACGTGAATTGTACATTAGAATTGATAGAATTTAGATGTGCTAGAAACTGATCTAGTTGCCTATCAGAACCTGTCCACACACAGAAGACATCGTCTACATAGTCGTTTTGTTGGTTAAGATATGTAGACGATGTCTTCTGTGTGTGGACAGGTTCTGATAGGCAACTAGATCAGTTTCTAGCACATCTAAATTCTATCAATTCTAATGTACAATTCACGTGTGAAAAAGAGGAAAAAGGTTCCCTGAATTTCCTCGACCTATCCATTTCTAAAGACAAAGATGGGTTACAGTATTCCATTTTTAGGAAAGAAATGTATACAGACCAATTAATTAATTCCTCTTCAAGGCATTGCTTCACCCAAAAGCTTTCGGCATTTCATGCAATGATCCACCGTTTGACCGCTATCCCTATGTCAAAATTCAATGTAAATAAGGAACTTAATGTAATTAAAACGTTAGCAGTAAACAATGGGTATTCAGAAGATCTAATAAATAAACTTTACCGGAATAAACTTACAAAAATAGCCTTAAGCCACATTTACAACCCCGAACATGTAAAAGATCCCACTGCCAAATGGCGGAGAATACTATATCTTGGGACTATTTCTCAAAAAGTAATTAAAAGTTTACCTAAAGAAAAAATTAAATGTGCCTTTTACAGTCGTTCATGCCTTAAGAACCTGATCTCTCACACTAAAGACAAAGTCCCCGAAAACGAGAGGAGTGGAGTGTATGAGTTAAAGTGCTCGGATTGTAGCACAAAGTATATTGGACAAACAGGACGGAAATTTAAAGAAAGGATTAAAGAACACCAAACATGTGTAAAAAATAAGAACATAACATCCCTCTTTGCAAAACACCTCATCGAAAGTGAACACAAAAGTGACTTTGTGACAAAAATTATTCATTTTGAAGAAAAAGGTCAAAGGCTCGATGCTTTGGAGCAGTTAGAAATTTTGAAATGTGTCCGTTGGAAAGATGATCTTGCCAACGAAATTTTGTATCCCTCCCACTCCCCACTCCTAGACCTACCACTCTTCTAAATCAAAAATGTAATTCTCTTTTCTTCCCAGCTACATTGTAACCTTTTTACCCCTCCGACCTCCCTCTCTGACCAACCCCCCCTCCTATGATCAGAAGGTATATATAGCCAGCGTGCTTCTATGAGGACCACCTGATGATGACGTTCAACGTCGAAACCTGGGTCGTGTGTTTTTAAATAAAGTGTGTGGAATTACAAAGTCAATTATTTCATTACATTTCAATATGTTATGCAAATTCCACAAAGTTACGCCTGAGACAACAAATTTTACCAACATAGAGGTGAGAACTCGTGAATCCGCCTACATACGAGGGTCATCCGGAAAGTAGTACCCGTTCGTGAAATAAAGACACAAAAGTAAATATTAACAAACATAAAAAATTTTATTTGAAAGAGGATACTTTAAACTACTTCTCAACATAATCTCCAAGCAAATTAAGGCATTTGTCATAACGTGTGACAAGTTTCTGTATTCCTGCTGCATAGTCCTTCGCCGCCAGCTCATTGAGATACAGGGTCACTCCTTCTTTAAGTTCTTCATCGCTGTCAAATCTTTTTCCTGCCAAAAAGTCTTTAAGCTTTGTAAAGAGATGAAAATCTGAAGGGGCCAAGTCCGGGCTATACGGTGGATGGTCGAAAGTTTCCCATTTGAATTGCTGCAAAAGTTTTTGTGTTAACCCAGCTGCATGAGGCCTGGCATTGTCATGAACGAGAATGACACCAGTAGACAATAGACCTCGCCGCCGATTTTGTATTGCCCGCCGTAATTTCTTTAATGTTTCACAATACGCATTGGCATTAATAGTGTCTCCACGGGCCATAAAATCAATAAGCAATACACCTCGTCGATCCCAGAAAATGGTTGCCATGAGTTTCCTGGTGGACAGAACTGTCTTGAATTTTTTTGGTTTGTTTGGTGAATGAGCATGATGCCACTCCATTGACTGTCGTTTAGTCTCAGGTGATGCATAACAAACCCATGTTTCGTCACCAGTAATTATGCGAGTCAAGAAAGAGTCTCCTTCATCAGAATAACGTCCCAAAAACGTCAGTGCTGCAGCCATACGCTTGGTTTTGTGCTCATCTGTAAGCTTGCGAGGGACCCATCTTGCACAAATTTTTGCATAATGCAGATGGTGTTTAACAATTTCATGAACAATTGTTCGAGAAACATTGGGAAAATGCTCACAGATGTCATCAATTGTGACGCGCCGATCGTTCCTCACGAATTCGTCAACTGAGCTCACCAGTTGGTCTGTAATGACAGACGGTCTCCCCGAACGCTCATCGTCGTGTGTGTTCCCCCTCCCCATGTTGAAGTTGCGACACCACCGCCGAACAGACGACTCGTCCATTACATTGTCTCCATACACCTCCTTTAATTGGCGATGAATATCACATGGGCGAACGTTTCTTGCATTGAGGAATTTAATCACTGCCCTCACTTCACAACTGGCGGCGTTCTCAATTTTTTTAAACATTGTAAACAATCACAGAAACAACACAGGCAATGCTAGCGTCACGCAACTTGGCTCAGAGAAGGCAGACAAGCCACTGAAGCTATCTGACCTCGTCCAGCGGCTACTCGCGTCGTCAACACTTCATGCGGCACGAACGGGTACTACTTTCCGGATGACCCTCGTACTATCCTTCCGTTCCTTCAAAATTCCCACCCTTAACCGCCATATTTAATTTCCCTCCCAGCATTCCCTCCACACCTCCCCTCCACACCTCCCCTCCACGCCCATAACTCTTTCCCCTCTCCTGATCCATAGCATATTTTCAGTCTCTCTTGAAGAAGGCCCCTGAGAGGGCCGAAAGCTCGAACAATTTACCGTGTAAGTGTTCTTTTATATGGGTCTATTCTTTTCCATTTGTGTTATGTTGTGTCAGCCCATTATTGTGCCGCTCGTATGAGTTTTTCCGGACAATCGTTATATATATATATATATATATATATATATATATATATATATATATATACACACACACACACGTCCGCACATCTTGATCACAGTTTCTTCGTAAAGATGTTACAATAATCATTATGCCGCTTGGTCGAAAATTATGTATTCGAATCTGATATTTGATCACTCGGTTTTACATTAGGAGAGATCATGTGGATATAATTAGAAAGAATACATGAACAACAAATGGGTTTATGATGCCATTTTTCTCACGAGCGATCTGGGATCAAAATAACTTTGTCCGACCGAGCTGGGGGGGAGGGTTTATTTTCTGTCAAAAGTAGTCTGTTATGTTATCACCCTCTGCCACACACTCTATCGGTGGCTTCCAGAGTACCATGTATCCATATACGAATGTACAGTAATAAGAGCAGCTGTAATTAATTTCGTTTATGGTTAAAAAATGCCTTACTATAGGTGGACGCGGTGAACTTAACTCGAACGATATCTCGGCGAAATCTCTAGCCGCACCCTCCTCCTTTCCTCTTCCAAGTTGAAATTCGCCGCGGGGACTTTCCTAGTGGTCAGCAGAAGGACTTGCAGCACTCTTGCCTTGCACCTAGAAATCAATCGTCGTATGAGGCGGCCATCGCATATGGGGCCTTCCCGCCCAATCGACGCTGAGGGAGACTCATTTGCGCGAGTGACGAGTGAGGAAGAAGAAGTCACTGGCGAGTGTACTCCCCTCTCTGCTATCTCCTCGTCCATCGATACAAGCTCTCTCCGCCTGACACCCACTGCGACGTGACTACGGGCAGTGGCGAATCGACCAAATAGCGGTTTAACATTAAGGACAGCGACACCAAAGTGAGTGAGAATCATCTAGGAAGTTACGCAAATGATTTCAGTAAGGTCTACGCCTGGCTTCTGAAAATGATCTCAGCCGAAAACTCGAGAGTTAATAAGTAGGCAGACTTGATAATTGAAGTGGTATCTTTAAAAATAAGAAATTTTCGATGATATTTCTAACTTGAATAAATCTCGGAAAATTAAACGGTGACAATTACCGATATTGAAATAAAGACTGCTTTTATTTAGACCATTTGAAAAAACTCCCCGGAGTCTTTATCCCTCTGAACAAACGCAATAACAATTAAGAGTCAAAGTCTGCATTGAGGATCAGGTAGATCTCTCCTCGCATCCATACGAGGAAAATATGTAGGAACGGATTGAAAAGTAGACACGAGTGATGCAAAACAAAGAATTTTTGTAAAGCTGTGGAGCCTCGTGGGGTCGGTCTTCGGGTCGTTCGCAAGACATGCAGATATCCAGCGGCAACTGTTGCAACACGGCTGGGGAAGGACGGCCCGATCGAGCTGTTAGTCGTTCCATAAATGAAGAGGGTGGATGAACCCAAACCTGGACTTCGAGAGCGGACGTGGGGACGGGGAAAGTGGATGTCTCCCTAGGAATTAGGAAGCATGCATCTGTCAAAGTTCCCAATGCAAGGGACTAGAAAACAAGAAGATACCATGGCAACATGGAATACGATGAGGATTATTTGTTCCTCATCGTGTTTACTTTCTTGATTACACTCCAGTAGATAACCCATATTGATTTTGGCTGTGCACAGCCTGCAATTTGAATGCAAAGCACTGTTGACAGCATTTAATATTTATGATTTTTTCGAGAATCAGGTTTTTTCATTGATAATATTTGCGAATACACGGGGAACTTTCGTAAAGTAATCTGTGAAAGTTTTACAACCATTGTTGCGTGATTGATTAAGAAATACATGAAAGCGCCAGTGTTTTACATCTGACGAGGTGCATGAATTCAAGCGAAAGGATAAACTAATATCTCTGCATCTAATGCCCTTAAAGAGGCTCGCGGGATAGTTCGTGCATGTAGATTCTTTCACATGCGCGCATAGTACATGCGAGTGCTTTTGCATGCTAGCTAAAACAATAGAGTTGGCTAATATTTCCGCATATGTGACTCCTGCCCTGACACCCTCCGCCGAACACTTTTGCGGAGGCTGGCAGGGTACAGTGTAGGTGTAACCGAGAAAGAAGTTCCAGTAGATCACATAAAACATCTTGAGTTGGGCTGAACACAGCATACAATATGAATACAAAATATTATTTTAAGCATTAAATATTTATGACATTTTCGAGAATCAAGTTATTCATGTCTAATATACGTATACACGGGGCAACTTCGAAACTTAAATACCGTTTCCTTAAATTTAAATATTGGTTTTTGAGACCAAAGTTGTAAGTGATTGATTGTTTCCGAAGCCACTGAAGTCATTGTTTTGATTCAGTGGTCGTTTACCTGACGATTAATGCAGACAAAAATGTCCGCGAAAATCGTTACGCCCACAAGTTGAGAATTGCGTGCTGAGATTCAGTTTCCGCGTTCATAAGGCTCCTCAACTGTCCAAATTCATGGTGAGTGGCGACTAGTTCATGAGTCTAGAGTGGCGAGTGAAGGAAAGGGCGGGTAATGGGGTCGAGACTTCTTAAATGAATGAGCGCACAAATGGTGGCGTGCTTTCCAGTCGGATCGAAGGAGTTGGGGCTGAATGGGTTGGGAAATGTTTTGACGGGGAATTGGAGTGGACCTAATATAAGAGGGTCATCCGGAAAGTAGTACCCGTTCGTGCCGCATGAAGTGCTGACGACGCGAGTAGCCGCTGGACGAGGTCAGATAGCTTCAGTGGCTTGTCTGCCTTCTCTGAGCCAAGTTGCGTGACGCTAGCATTGCCTGTGTTGTTTCTGTGATTGTTTACAATGTTTAAAAAAATTGAGAACGCCGCCAGTTGTGAAGTGAGGGCAGTGATTAAATTCCTCAATGCAAGAAACGTTCGCCCATGTGATATTCATCGCCAATTAAAGGAGGTGTATGGAGACAATGTAATGGACGAGTCGTCTGTTCGGCGGTGGTGTCGCAACTTCAACATGGGGAGGGGGAACACACACGACGATGAGCGTTCGGAGAGACCGTCTGTCATTACAGACCAACTGGTGAGCTCAGTTGACGAATTCGTGAGGAACGATCGGCGCGTCACAATTGATGACATCTGTGAGCATTTTCCCAATGTTTCTCGAACAATTGTTCATGAAATTGTTAAACACCATCTGCATTATGCAAAAATTTGTGCAAGATGGGTCCCTCGCGTATCTCAATGAGCTGGCGGCGAAGGACTATGCAGCAGGAATACAGAAACTTGTCACACGTTATGACAAATGCCTTAATTTGCTTGGAGATTATGTTGAGAAGTAGTTTAAAGTATCCTCTTTCAAATAAAATTTTTTATGTTTGTTAATATTTACTTTTGTGTCTTTATTTCACGAACGGGTACTACTTTCCGGATGACCCTCGTACTTGAGTAGGCCTGTCCTCGCATCGCGTCGGGAGCCTCTCAATCGCTCGGGAATACATTACAGAATGAACAGGTAAATATAACTCCTGTAGTAAGTAGCATCAGAAAGGGAAATTACAATGAACCAACAATCAATTACAATATCTTGTTCCATTAAAGCCCCCAAAATTTCAGAGTTTAAGATGACTCGTCGATAGCTTAACTGGCTTAGGCACTCGATCGGACATTGAGGGATTCGGGTTCGAATCCCGGTCAAGATGAATGCATTTTACACTCCGAAATTGTTACAAAATGGTAATTAACTTCCGAAGTTTGAAACTAAATATAGCCGAATTTTATCACATGATAAAAAAGCCGAAGCCAATATACTCTTAAAAACTGAGAGCTGGTTATCGCACGGCATCGCAGGCGAGGAGATTTTTCCAAAAGGCCTCTGAATTTTTTTTAGGGAAAGAGAAATTTGGATAGGGGAGGAGTGTTCATAGCTGATACAGATATCCACCAAAGCAGAAGTGAGTCTCTCCCTAATAGTAACATAGGAAGTGTTTGGTGTTCCATGAAAAGCCCTCGGACGAAAAGTGTCCACATTTGTGCGTACTACAGACCTCCCAATTCCGGAGATACATGAATTTTAGAACTCGAAAGAGAGACCGCCAGTTTGGATTCCCTTTTACCCAATAAGAGGATTGGAATGGGAGGGGATTCCTATCTTCCATCTGTGAAAAGGAAAACTACAGCTTCATAGCAGGAGGTAAGGCCAAGTAGTCATGCGAGTCACCGCTTCGTGTTTTTACATCACATTCGTTTAATCAGTAACCACCTAGAATAGTAAATAATATAGTTGATCGATTAGCAACAAATTTTTCCGAAGCCATCCGAAATACTGCAACACTTAAAGGATCTATTGACCACAGAATAGTGCCAGTTAAACTCAATTTAACCACAGACAAAAAAAATAGAAATCGAAATGAAAGATTTACTTGTGTGACCGATTACGAATGATTTAGGGCATGGCTCACAGTAGTCTTATGGTACATTTTAGGAAATTAGCAGAAACAGACAAAGTGAGAGCTTGTGGAGTGCTTATCACGACGTCACGCGGACTACAATAGAAAATTACATGCCTGATAAATTGAAAAGAGACTGGACGGAACGGAGATGGTACAACGTAGAAGTATGTAAAGCATTGAAACACCAAAGAGCATTATGTTTAAAAATTAGGATATCACACTGGGACGAGTCTTTCAATGAACCAAAAATGAAATAATGCATGCCTATAAAACAGTTAAGCGTTAGTTGAAAAAGCATTTCGCCAGGCGTTATAAGAATTTTAAAATAAAAAAATATGTGAATACAAGGTCTGTCCCAAAAGTAGTAAGATATTTTTTTCCTGGATAGACGGATGGCGGTTCTCTGGCTCGATTCGAGGTTCTCAGGAACGACTGGAGGTCGGTGGCAGTTGGCTTTCAGCTATTTCGAAGTGTAAATCGTTCGTTTGCGAAATCCCTATAACGTGACCTCGTTACACTCCGTCGTGAACCGGTTATTGGAATTGCACTACGCCAGCAAATTTTGCGTGAGACTGGGAAAAACCGAGAGAGAGACACATGGCATGCTCAAGGAAGCTTCTGGTGATAACGCCAGGGGTAGATCTGGTGTTTTGGAGCAGCACAAGTTGTTTCGGGAGGGTAGAGACGATGTTGATGGCGCCGAAAATTCAGGAGGCCCTTCGGTGTCGAAAAATGATGAAAATCTTGCAAGAGTGACAGGGATCGCAGAATAAGGTCTCGCATCGTTTCCGATTAAGTTGGCATCCCGAAGAGTGATGTGAATCGACTTGTGGGCGAAAACATGGGTATGAGAAAGGTGTGTGCGAAGTTGGTGCCAGACGAAGTGCTCTCGGACAAACGAAAGGAAACTCGCACGAGGATCTGCCAAGAGCTTCTCGAACATGTGAGAAAGGATCAAATTTTTTTAGAAAATGCCCCATCACACTTCTCCTCTTCCCCGCCTAAAATCCATGCTGAAATGGCGTCACCACGGATCGGTGGAAGCGTTACAATGGGCCGTGACGAGGGAGCTTATCAGCATTCTGAGCGCCACCTTCTGAAAGAAGTTAACGTTCGTGTTATCCTAACCGGCCAAAGCTTGAATAACATGATAAAACTGGATAATAAGTCACCTGAAGAATGATATTACTATTGCAATGAAAATGCTTTCCGTTGAAGCGAGAACATGAGGAATAAGCATGTTGATTGCCTATTTTTCTAGGACACCGCCATGGCACGAGAGATTCATGATAAGAAATGGCCTCTGCATTTGCTCCATTAGAACCGAATTCGCCACTTCAATACGAAAGAAAGGTTACAAGGCACCAGCTCATGACGTCACCACGACGGGAAGAACGAAAATTCCGTCGATTTTCAGTGTTTTAGGTTTGTTACAAAGGTTCTGCAGAAAGTTAAAAGTGAGGCTAACATAAGGTCTTTTGTGAAATTAGCAATGCGTTGGATGGAAATAAAGATGACTTTGTGAATAAGAAAAGAGCTAACCGCAGTGGAAAACATTTTTGCTATCTTTTCCCTCAGTTACAATTTTTTGTATTAAGCGTTGACATGAACAAAATCTGATTCTTTATCCAAAGCCAAATGATTTTTTCGCTTATCATCACCTGAAAATTCGAAGTTCAATTAAAGCTCTTAACGGTCACCCATACACAGGTTAATACATTTATCGATTGTTATGTCACCCGCAATTGTCGCCGCACAGGCCCACGAGATGACGCAGATGAGCATGGCATTCAGAAAAGGGCCAGAACAATCTCATGGGTATTTACGTTGAAATGTCAAACTCGATTTTTACACAAAGATTACTTCTCCATTTACTATTTTGCACGGAATGTGCAAAGCATAAATCAAATATTTTATCGCAAAGAAAGAGACACAACTGGCATGGGGAGATGTCTGGGGAGAAAGGGAGAGCTCGTCGTTTGATTAAATTTCGAGATGAGAACGAAGAATGGGGGCGGGGCAAGGTCCCCTGGCGCACCCCTCCCCCGTAGGGCATTGCCCCTGGCTCAAGACCCCCGATGGAACGCCTTTGACGTCTCTTTTGAGCTAGAAAGCAATTGGAGTCGGGGCTGAGTGTGGGTGGGGCAACAGCAGGACGCCTCTTTCTTGAAGTTGACAAGTGAAGCACAGGATAGCCATAGAAACTCCGGCTCTGTTCTTTTGAAATTGCATGGTTAGCCATAAAGTAGACTGCATTTCATTCTAGCATATCCAAGAGGAATCATTTCCGGGTGCAAAGAAACGAGCAAATAGGTATATAGAAGGTAGAGAAAATGCGTTGCAACCGAACACTAATGAAGACACGATGACCATTTTATGCACTTTCGCAATGATTTCTGGGGTGGCAGTGGCACATTTTGGCCGGCCACTGCGCGGATCATCACCTATGCTCCTCCCGACCAAACTAAACTCGTTTGTCCCCTTGGAAATAAATGGGCACGAAGGAGCTGAGTCCCCCGAGGTGTTCGGAAAACCGTAATGAATTTCCTTTGCTTTCAATGAGGATAAAAAATTATACAAACACTAAGGGAAATAAAAATATATACTGAGAAATAAAGAACCTACTCTTACAAATATATAAAAATTTTATCTTAGGCTAGTAAAAGACCTTAGGAAGGAAGTAGGCTGGGGGCCGCTTGAGATGCGAAGAGAATGAATGAGTCTTAAGAAGTTAAGCAAGGCTGAGAACACAGGCGTTTAATAATGACACAAAGGGAATTACTGTGACCCTACGCTATTTAGATAGGTTAGACCATGAAGATAAGATAAGGGAGAATCCATCATGGATATATATATATATATATATATATATATATATATATATATATATACTACCTTGATCAAAAATTTCCCGGAATTTATTCAGAAAATTAAAAATACAAGTTTATTCATCTAAATCTATATTGTCCCCTTCAAAGTAATCCCCATCGACTGCAACACACTTATGCCAGCGCTTGATCCAATCCTCGAAACATTTTTTATATTCGGTTTTCGGTATGTCCATCAGTGCTTCCTGCGATTTTTCCATTACTTCCTCTCGGCTGCTAAAACGCGTTCCCCGTAATGGTTTTTTAACTCGATTGAACAGAAAGAAGTCACAGGGAGCCAAATCAGGTGAATTCGGTGGCTGTTGGATGGTATTTGTTGCATTTTTCGTCAAAAAATTACGAATAATGATAGCACTGTGCGACGGTGCGTTATCATGGTGCAAAATCCACGAGTTTTCTGCCCACATTTCTGGTCTCTTTCGGCGAATTGCTTCACGCAAACGTCTCATAACGCCCAAATAATACTCTTTGTTTACTGTCTGGCAAAAATTCATGATGCACTACACCGTTGTAATCCATGAAAACCGTCAGCATTGCCTTCTTTTTTGACTGAAAACGACGTGGTTTTTTTGGTCTCGGCTCATTTGGTGAACGCCATTCACTTGCCTGATGTCTGGATTGCGTGTCGTACTCATAAACCCACGTCTCGTCTCCAGTAATGATCCTTTTGATGAATGTGGGATCGGATTCAGCCTCGTAAATCATGTCTTTTGCGACGTCAACACGGTCTCTTTTTTGCATGAAATTGAGGTCTTTTGGAACCAACTTTGCTGCTACACGACGGAAACCCAAATCATTAACCACAATGTCTTGGGCGGATCCATAGGCAATGTTCAAGTCCTCCGCTATTTCTCTGATGGTTAATTTGCGGTTATTGACCAACATTTCTTTTACTTTATCAATTTTTTCACCGACTTTCGATGTCGATGGTCTGCCACTGCGTTCATCATCTTCGATTGACTCACGACCACTTCTGAACCGCTCGTGCCACTGGTAAACGACCGTTTTTTTAGAGAATCGTTGCCGAAACACTTTTCCAACATTTCCAACGTCCGTGCGCCACTAAATCCGTTTTTTACGCAAAATTTAATACAAGTTCGTTGTTGCAAATTTAAATCCATTTCTGAAATTGTAAAAAATCGCCAACACACACAGAGATAGATGTACTCTTGGCTACGTAACTTTTGCAAATGTCAAGTTATGACACTAAGATTTAAAGGGAATATCAACAACAGATGTACCAATTTAACAAAAAAAAACAGAACTCAAATCGGAACGATGGGAGCGCCACACGGTGGTTATTCCGGGAACTTTTTGATCAAGGTAGTATGTATATATATATATATATATATATAACTTTTTGAAAGTCTCACGGACGTGAATAATAATGTATAACACTTAGCACTAGTGGACACAGACAAAAACACAGAAACACACAAAAAAGAGACTCACTATTTTTCGAATTTTCGGTGGTCGTTGCCACCTTTATCAAGGAAGAGAGGGACAGAACTGAAGGGAATACAATGGCTGGAGCGATGGATGGAAGGGGAAGGTGGGGAGAGAATTCCGAAGGGACGGGTTTGGAGGGGCAGCGTTAGAAGGGTGGGGAAAATGTAGAAGGTGATGGGGGTGGAAGGGGGATGAAAATATAATTAGAGCAGGGTAATTAGTGCCTAATATTGATTCCTGGCCAGTTCCAGGACTCCAAGAGCCAGATGAAGGATTGCTCTAATGTCTTGAGTTTCAGTGGAGGATCAGAGGGTGGGAGGGATGCTATGATGGATACACTATAGCATTTATCAAAGGGAGTGTTGTGTTCGGAGGCGTGTTTGGGGATAAAGAGCATATCAATTAAGGAAGAGTTTTTGCATGAGGCTCGGTGGTTGTTGATTCTGATATTGAGGGGTTTGGTGGTCTGCCCAATATAATAGGCAGGGCAAAGTTGGCACTTCAGCAGGTAAACTACATTGCTAGATGTGCAAGTAGAGGAGGGAATTGGTGGGAGAGAGTTAAAAAGCGAGTGGGAGAGGGATGGGATTTTGGTTTTGAAAATAGGGTATGTTTTGCATCTGGGTTTATTACATGGCGTTGGAGTGGTTTTAGGACGGGTTGGGGATTTAAGGAGTGGATTTGTTGATTTGAGGAGATCGGATAGGTTGGCGTTTGAAAGTAACTGAGGGGCATTTGGGAAAAAGGTTGGCGGTGGCATTATGATTTTTTAGGATAGGGTAGAGGTCTTTTAGGATTGGTCGTATAGATTCAAAGCCCGGGAAGTATGTTGTGCAAATTGAGAGAGGGTGGGGTTCCGCGGTGGAGGAAGGTTTGGGAGTGTACGCATGTTTTCGGATTCTTTTTTTCAGGAGGGATTCGGGATAACCTCTTTTGAGGAGGGAACAGTGTAGACTTGAAAGGAAATAATCAAGGGAATCAGGGTCACTACAAATTCTGTGTCCTCTATTGGATAGGGAGTAAGGAATGGAGCGTTTTGTGTGATATGGGTGGCAACTATTGTAGTGTAAGTATTGCTGTTTGTTTGTGGGTTTAATATGTACAGAGGTGTGAAATGTTTGGTTTCTTAATGTAACATTTACATCCAGGAAGGTGATTTGGGAGGAGGAAACTGTAGAACTAAAGGAGACAGAGGACGAAGCATTGAGGTCGGAAATGAAAGCTTTCAGGGAATCGGTACCATGTGGCCAGAGGAGGAAGATATCATCGATGTATCTGAGCCACAATAGAGGTTTCAGTGGTTGTTTTGACAGGAATTTCTTCTCTGCAAGACCAAGAAAGAGGTTTGCATAGGAAGGGCTGAACCTGCTACCCATGGCACAGCCCTTGATTTGTAAGAAGAATTTGTCGCTAAAGGAAAAGGAGTTGCGGGTGAGGATGAACTCGGAAAGACTAAGGAGAAAATCTGTGCTGGGTATGTGTGGCTCAGGGCGTTGGGAGAGGTAATGTTTGAGAGCGGAGAGACCTTCTGAGTGGGGAACCGATGTGTATAGGGATGTTACATCTATGGTGGCCATAATAATCTCAGTATCTGGAGGGAGGGAGGTTGATTTTAGCCTTTCCGGGAAATGGTAAGAATCTTTGGTGTGTGACGGTAGGGAATGGACTATCGGTTGGAGATAGTGATCTACAAATGCTGAGATTCTTTCAGTTGGGGAGTGACGGGAGGATAAAATCGGACGACCGGTATTCCCAGGCTTGTGAATCTTTGGAAGGATATAGAAATGAGGGGTGCGTGGGTGGGGAGGGGAGAGGAGGTCCAGGTCTGAAGGAGATAGACCCTCATTTGGCCCGTTGGACACGAGAAATTCAATAAGTTCCTTCTGAAGAGCGGGGTTTGGGTCTTCGGGGATTTGGCGGTATGCGCACGTATCCGAGAGTTGCCTGTCAACCTCCGTTATGCAATCCGTTCTCGAGACAACAACTGTTGAACCTTTGTCCGCGGAAGTAATGATGAGATTAGGATCCTTAATTAGCCTTTGTAGTTCTGTGGATTCGGTTGGAGACAGGTTGGGTCGAGGATTTAGGGTCTTGAGGAAAGACGGGTTGGAAATTCTGGACAGGAGAAGGTTTATAAAAATTTCAATTGGATGATTTGGGGGGAGGGGATTGGGTTCTTGGGCAGAAGCCGGCTTGAATTTATGTAAGGCGTCGTGAAGGGGTCTGGAAACTTGCTGGAGTGACGGTTGGGAATCCCAAAATGCCTTCCACCGGAGATTCCGGCAGAAATGCAATACGTCCGCGAGGATTGTCACGTGGTTTACTCTGAGGGTTGGGGTAAAAGAGAGGCCCTTGTTCAAAAGGGAGGCCATATTTGGGCTAAGGGGTTTGGAAGAAAGGTTAACCACGTGGCTTGCGGCGTCCGTGTCTTCGTCTGGCGGGATGGGGGTGGTGGGTCTGGAGGGTCTGGAGCGGGGGTATCTTTGAGGAAAAGGCCCTCGAGGGTTCGGTGGAGGCAGATTATACATGGAAGCAAGGTCCGGTTTGAAGAGGTGTAGGGGTGGGGGAGGAGGCCAGGCATAGCGGTAATTGGAAACCTTCTCGGAAGTGC
The DNA here is from genome assembly GCF_022747635.1 of Hetaerina americana. NCBI lineage: Eukaryota > Metazoa > Arthropoda > Insecta > Odonata > Calopterygidae > Hetaerina > Hetaerina americana. Next base: position 924,964 of record NW_027286852.1, on the reverse strand, counting down.
GACATGCAGAGGTTGGAAAGTTTCCTGAGTAATTTTTGACGCCGATGTTGTAGCGAGCGCGCGGACGCCCTAAGAGTCTCTTCTACTCTGTGTAGGAGATGTGGCGCGGCCAAGGAAATGATTTTAATCAGGGAGTTTATTGAGTTTTGATATGCGGCAATGAGATGATATATATATATATATATATATATATATATATATATATATATATATATATATATATATAATGACAGCCTCCCCAGACTACAACCTTGACGTGGTGGAAGGACTTGTGCGTTCCAATGACCCCTAGAGCTGTGCTGGCGGGAGTAATAATAATTGCTCCTAGTAGGGTCACCCATGCCTGATAGGTCGAAGGTTAGGAGCCAGACGAAAGGTAGTCCACGAAGCGGCTGTTCCTCAGTGAGGCGGCTGCAATGGCGTCTGACCCCAATGGGGCGGCCAGTAAGTGATGGTGTCACGTTAAAAACACTATTGAGGAAGGCAACGGGAAACCACCTCAATTATCATTCCCAATTTAAATATGATGGACAATACAGAGATTTTGAGTCCTGGCAACTACGGGGCTCGGCCCAATCGACCGTGCGTCGTGCCCGGCAGCGGGGGAGCCAAGGCATCCGCGGTCGTCATCCCACGAAACCCTACAAAGGAAAACCGGAAGCAGGAGGACAGAAGACGCAGGAGAAGAAGAACGAGTTAGTTAGAATAGGAACTTGGAATGTGAGGACAATAATGAGGACAGGGAAATTGGAGAATATTAAGCGAGAGATGGAAAGGGGAAAAATTGATATTTTAGGCCTATGCGAGGAGAGATGGAAGGATAGCGGGAATTACTGGAGCGATCAGTATAGAATAATATACAGCGGCGGGGACGAGAGCCAACGAGGGGTTGTCATTGTATTAAATGAAGAGGTAGGAAGACGCTTAGTCAACATAGAGCAGGTAACGGATAGATTATTACTAGTAGATATAAAAGCAGAACCGACGAACTTGGTTATTATTCAGGTATACATGCCACCAAGCGACCATACGGGGGAAGAGGTCGATAGGATATATAGGTGCAATACAATCATTAGAGGACATAATCGTGTGTGTTCCTTCAGAGAAATATATGATAGTGATGGGGGATTAAATGCAACGGTAGGCGAAGGAAGAGATGGTGATGAGGTGGGGGACTACGGTTTAGGTACGTGAAATGACCGTGGGGGGAAGGCAGTTGAGTTCTGCAGGAGACAGGGGTTAGTTATCACCAACACTTGGTTTAGATACCACAAAAGGCGCAGGTATACATGAAAAATGCCTGATGACTGAGAAAGATATCAGCTAGATTATATTCTGGTTAGACACAGGTTTGAGAACTGTGTGATAAATTCGCGCAGCTTCCTGGGAGCGGATGTGGACTATGACCACAATTTAGTTGTTAAATGCAGCATCTGTTTCAAAAAGATAAGGCAGTGGCGGTGGGTTAGAAAATGGAATGTAGTTGCATTAAATGGTTTGACAAGGAAGGAGTACAAACAGGCTGTAGAGGAAATCATGGAGGATGGCAAAGAGCTAAGTACAATCGAAGAAAAATGGGAAAGGATCAAGAAAGGGTTGTCTAAAAACCGCAAAAGACACTATTGGAACTGTTAATGCAAAAACGACTAGGAAACCAGGGATTACGGATGAGATGACTACAAAGATAATGAGAGGAGAAAATGGAAGAATGTACACACGGAGTTAGGCAAAATGAAGTACAAAGAGTTAAACAATATATTGAGGCGGGCAACAAAAAAAATTGAATAAACAAACACATGCGTTAAAACAACATGTAACTCACGTAAACTTAATAACATTGGTGCCTCTAAATGCATAGCAGATAGCAATGCGAGTGGATATGCAGTGGAGTGCTTTTGCCTCTGTTAACAACGAATCATTTCAAAACAGTTTTGTTAGCGTACATAAAACCGAAAAACAAGAAGTAATTGACCAAATTAAAATTGTAACATTAAACTGCCGTAGCATTTGAAACAAAATATCGGATATTTAACATATTTTTGTCAGCACAGACATAGTAGTTGGCACGGAAAGTTGGCTCACGGGAGATATAGCAAACAACGCGGTTTTTCCAAACGGTTTCACAATTTACAGAAGGGACAGACCAAATAGATTGGGTGGGGGAGTTTTCATTACAGTAAAGTGCCATCTTAGTAACCAACGATATGAATGCGACGTAAATAACATAGAAAGCGTTTGGTGCAACATTAACGACTACAATGGCAGAAGCCTATTCGTGTGCTCATTTTATAGACCCCCAGATTCTAGCACAGATGTCCTACACAAGCTCGACGAACAAATATCCACTCTTAGCAGCAGACATAGCAACAGAATTATTATAATCGCTGGTGACACAAATCTACCCTCAATTGACTGGGACAACTACTGCGTAGGAAAATCTGCCAAAAACCGAGATTCATGCCAATAACTCCTTCATATATTAACAAAACACTCCTTAGAACAAATTGTTAAATCACGAACACGGGGCCCAAGCAAACCAGATATCTTTGCGACTTCTACGCCCGAAATCATTACCAACATTGAAATAATAGACGGAATCAGTGACCATAAGGCTATTCTTGTAGAGTTAAAAACTAAGTTTATCAAAATAAACAAAGAAAAGCGTAAAATATATCTATGCAACGAGGCAAATTTTAACGGACTATCCCTAATAATCTCGTGCACTATTGTTTTTGGCACATCACACTGCTCTGCTATCATCCGAACACTAAGACGACGATCAGAGTTCAGTACATCGCGAACTTTTCGCACATTTTCGTCGGTGAGTGTCGTTGATGGGCGTCCAGGCCGTGGTTCGTCGTCGACCTCTTCTCTGCCCTCCACGAACATCTTGTGCCACCGAAAGATCATGTTTCTGGACATGGCTGACTCCCCGTAAGCCTGGTGAATCATACCGACACTTTCGGTAGACGATTTCCCAAGCTTTACCGCAAATTTGATGGAATAACGTTGCTCCAAAAACTTCGGCATCGCGTTCCGTGACGTGGGTCGAGCGTGGAGGTTCGCGTTAACAGAGCTCCTCACTACACCACAGCTCAGAGCCGACTGCCTTTTTCAGCGTCGCTTGCCAACATACCCTCCTCCAATCGCGGCCCGTCAGAGCGGTGCTGGGCGCGCCTGGAGCGGCGGGAAACAATCAGTACACTTATTTTCCGGACGAACCCTGTATATGGTACAACGGGGAAGTCAGATCGGCATTCAGAAGGCAAAGAAAGCTACAGTCAAATTTCAAAAAGAGTTTAAAAAGTGATGATATCGTTTATATGAATCATCCAAACAGAAACTAAAAAAATGTCATAGTAAGACGAAAGTTATTATGCGCAGAGCACTACGCTCTTTTAAATCTGAAATGCTAAGCGAATATCTTGAGGAAAATCCAAAGTCATTCTGGTCCTATGTTAGGGAAATACATGGTAAACGTCCAACTGTTCATGCTTTGAAGACGGAAAATGGAGAAATCATTACAGATAGCGTGAAAAAGTGAAATATATTAAACCATTTTTTCCAGAGCTTCTACAATAAAAACACAAACGCATTAAACGATCCTCCACACCCACTCGGGGAACACATGAGCGATCTCACCTTGACCAAGCAGTGAATAGTACATCTGCTCCGTAGTATCAGAGCCACAAGGCACCTGGTCCAGAAGAGATACCTGCTAGAATATTAAAGGAATTAGTAGAAGACATTGCCCCGTTTTTACATATTGTTTTTCTAAAATCGATAGAAGAAGGCTCAGTGCCTCGCGACTGGAAGCTAGCCCATATAACTCTCATCTATAAAGGCAGCGATAGGGATAAACCAACCAAATATCGCCCTATTTTATTAACATCGATCTCTTGTAAAATATTGGAACACATTATTGTCACTAACATTATGAGATTTCTTAATAGTAGGAAAATACTAATCCACAACCAGCGCGGATTTTGGAAAATCAGATCTTGCGAAACACAACTTCGTCTCTTCATTCACGATATACTTAGATCGGGAGAAAACAACCCGCGAGTTGATACAGTATTCCTGGATTTCAAGAAAGCCTTCGACAAAGTCCCACACAATAAACTGTGACATAAACTTAAATACTATGGGATCAACGAGAAAATAATTAATTGGATTAGAGACTTCTGGTCAAACCGCAAACAAATAGTAGTCATAGATGGGTTGTGCTCAACGGATAGAGATGTAGCTTCGGGAGTCCCCAAGGGAACTGTAATAGGGCCTCTTCTGTTCTTAATATACATTAATGACTTAAGCACAGGAAAGGGGCAATAAATGGGGATTAACACTTAATATAGATAAATGCGCAGTTTTGAAATTTTGGAACAAAGGAAGCGAGGAACAGGTTATTAACTACGAAATTGAGGGTTCAGTACTGGCTACGCCCAATCAAGTTAAATATTTGGGGGTTGTTCTAACACCACACCTTTCATGGGGAGCACATATCAGGACAATATGCGGATCAGCTTTAAAGAAACTTGGCTTCATTAAACGGGTGGTGGGGAAATGTAATGAAAAAGTTAAAGAGAGGTGTTATTTTGCTCTAGTTAGACCTCATTTGGAATATGCCGCAAGTACTTGGGATCCTTGGGAGAAAATTTGGCAAAAAGAATTAGATAAAGTGCAGAGAAAATCCGCTAGACTCGTTCAAAATTGTTATGATAAGAACACAAGTGTGACAGGTCTCTTAGGGGATTTAGGCTGGGAACCACTTGAAGTGCGGAGAGAACAAGCGAGGTTTAGACTTTTAGAAAGGTTCAGAACAAACGAGTTTACTATGACACTGAAGGAATTCTAATGGCCCCACACTACTTAGGTAGATCAGACCACAAAGATAAAATAAGGGAGATAGATTCCAGGACAGATAGGTACAAATACACATTCTTTCCACGAACAATCAGAAATCATAATAGTAAGAAACCGAAGTCACTTTAGAAATATTAAAAACATTGAATTCACAAATCGGAGCAAAGTTAAACACTGCAAAGCTGTTAGGTATACTTTCAAGTGCATGTGTATGTTAGTTGGTAGTTTGAGTATTTGCATGTGTGTGGGGTGTATGTGTTTATGCATGAATGTATGCCATGTTTTTTATGTGGATATATGATTTTGTGGTTATTGCACGCGGTTTTTTTTCTTTTCTAAATTACGGGTGTTGTCCTAATACCCCCCGCCACACGCCCTTGCGGCAGCTTGAGGGGTAATAAGTAGATGTGGATGTAGAATATAAAAATACTGCAGAAAGCACGCCGAGGTAGAAATTTCAGATGCCCAGGGAAACCAATGCCATGATTTTCGGCGTTCGATCTGTGTTCGCTTCGTCACGAATGAGATACAATCCATGTCCTCCTCTTAAAAGTGAGATGCAGAACAGTGGGCCAATGTCGGGAGTAAATGCGATTGTCGCTGCTTGTGAATCGCTCCACGTACCCTGTCTATTTCCGCCGCGACTTCGTTTCCCACCGAGCGGACTGACGGCTCTCTCCTGGATTGCTGGGATTCCAGCGCCGGCCCCCTCCAACCGGTTCGCTCGCATTGCTTGAATGTGCGCGCACACACGCGCAAACGTAGTTGCCGCATGCATCCGCGAAGCATAAAGGAAGTGGAACAAGTTGGAGCGAGGGACGTGTTTTCGCAGATTTCATCGGTTTCCTTTTGATATTGAAAATATTATCCGAATGCTGTCGACGGAATGGGGCGCATGCATTTAGACCCAAGTCACTCGGGGAAGTGATTTTTTCAAGGGAAGTGATTTTTAAAGGGATCCTCGCCTCAATCCGTGGGTGTCCGTCCTCTCCGCCCGCGACTTTTCATCGGCGGGCTGCGTTAATGCGCTCTCCCGGATCCGTGAAATTTCAGATTGGGCCGTCTCTAACGGATTCGCTCTCATTGCAAACACCAGGCGTCCACTTATTAGCAAGCATCAAGGAATGGCGATTGAATGCTCGTCGATCACTCTCCGTTCTTTACGCCGGTTCGGTGGATTCGGATGCTTCTAAGACCGACCTTCAAAGCGACAGATCCGGAAATGGCCGGTTAACCTGCAAACCGCCGTCTCCCGCCCGACATCCCCTCCCCCCCCAACGGCATGTAATATGAGTGGATGAAGAGTTTTCACCGATCTTCACGTATTTACAGATCAACCAAGAGTCCACTAAGGGTGACTGTAGCATTCACAGAGTGATGTTTATATATTTTAAGGAATATGTAACAGGGTCTCATTTTTCTGAGGGTAACATACATTGAATTACATTGATGCATGACATTTCACAATATTTTATCATTTTTACATGCATTACAGTTGCACATAAAATGTCTCTAATAATTTTCGGTTGCCTGTGAGTTTTTGAATGTCCAGGAGGATAGCTCCATAGGTTCATCAATCAATAGGGATTTTTGGTGCTTCGTGGTGACGCTTTTATGTCCAAGGTCATCTCTTTTACGATTTAAGGACTGGTGTTAAAATGATGTCCTTTCTTAGCTCTCTATTTCTTACGTACCATGGGGCTCCGACGAACCTCCTTACAATTTTATTCTCCGTTGTTTGTATTTTCTTTAGCTGCGTTTTGACAGCTTGAAGCCAGATCGGGGCAGCATAGCTCAGAAGGGGACGGATCATTGCCGTGTAGATGGTTTTTTTTTTGGTTTTAAGGTTAAGCTGGGCTCTTGGTTGCAGGATGGGTTGTAGCGCTACCGCTGCCGCAGTTGCTTTCCCAGTGGCGTATTTGATGTGGTGGCTTCACCTGAGGCCTTTATCGATCATGACACTTAGATATTTTACCTTTTCTTTCCTTGGGATGCAATTGTTACCCAGAAAGAGAGGAGGCCCAACCCCGGCCTTTGGCCTCCTGCAAAAAGTCATATGCACACTTTTCTTTACGTTTGCTTTAATTTCTAATCCTTCAGCCACTCATCCAGGGTATCTAGCTGCGACTGTAGTCTGTCAGCGGCCCATGTCCACTTGACGGCTTGTGTGGTGATTGTGGTGTAATAAGCGTATAAGTAGAGTTCGGTGCCAGGGTTTCGTGGCACGTCGTTCATGTAGACTGAGAAGAGCAGCGGTGACAGGACAGAGCCGTGCGGTACTCCGGCATGATGCATTCTTTTCTCTTAAATGCGTTCCGACGTTGTCAACGTGGAAGGCTCTTTTTCCCAGGACTGATCGGCCGATAGGATGCCGGGCCGTTGAGCGGTTTTTGAGGTTTCGGCAGCATTTTTATCTTGGCCCAATTTCAGTCAGTGGGGAAGTGACCAGCGTTTAGAGAGGCATTGTAAAGTTTGGCGAGGAACAGGTGGGCGTTCGGTGGGCATCTTTTCAGTACCCTGTTGTTTATGGTGTCCGGACCCCCAGCTCCCTTTGGTTTAAGTCTCTTTATCAGGGAGCCAGCTTCCTCTGGGGTAATGGGAGACGGCTGACTGCTAGGCGCAAAGGTGAGACTATGTCAGTTGTCGTCTGCTTCTGTGGCGTAAGTCGAGTCTCCGATGGTGTTAAACCTTTCTTCTAGAATCTGAGCGAAAACGTTACTTTTGTCCTCTTCTGTGAAGGCGATGGTGCCTTTGTTCTCAAGCGGGGGAGACACGGCCTTCGGGCCTTTGAGGGCCTTGGCCAGTTTCCAGGCTGAGCAATCGACTGTGGAAAGCTCACCAACTGTCTTTTCCCAGGCTTTACTCCTGTGAATCCTCAGGAGTGTTTGAACCCTGTTCCGGAGGGCGCAGAAGAGCTGTCTGCTCTCCCTATCCCTTGTCCTTTGCCATCGACGCCTGGCTCTGTTCCTTTCAGTCATACATCGTAAGATATCGTCTGGGATACTATGCCTTGGTGCGGTTTTCTTTGAAGCTTGTCTGGCTCCATGCAATGCTGCGTTAACCGCGTTGAACCATCTGTTCGCAGCTTGGTCGATTTGTCGAGGAGAGTGCAGTGGGAGACTATTCAAGTGGGTCAACCTTTCTTCTAGGTTGATGCCGAACAGGTCCTAGTTTATTTTGGTTCCTTCATTGATCAGAGAGGGGATGGGTGAAATATTAAGGCTATATAGGAGCGGAATGTGGTCTGATGAGGAGTTATCTAGTGTTATGGGAAGGGATAGGTTCGGTATATTTTTGGAAACAACAATATCTAAGATGTCATTGTTGTTGTTTGGAATATATGGAAAATGGATATAGGTATCTTGAGCAGTGATAGCAAAATTAAGTTCTTGTTGCAGTCGCCGTAGGCTGTTTCCCGCTACGTTTGAAGTGCGACATCCCCAGTCGGGGTGTTTGGAGTTGAAATCACCTCCTGAGATGCACTTTCCCTTGATGATTGTCTTCAGTGCTCCTGCGTCAGTGGGCGTCAGGTTTCCTGGGGGCAGATAGATCGACCAGAAACTTATGTCTCCGCCGGTGATTGTGATGGTGGCGCCTACTGCTTCTAGGTGGTAGGAGTGCGGAAGTGGTAACATTTTTGCTCGATGTCATAACTTAATAAGCACCATTACTCCCCCACAAGCCTTATTTCTTCTGTGGCAGCGAAACTGGTTGTAGCCCGGAGTAAATAGATTTTTTGGAGCGCTGAGCCAAGTCTCTTGGAGCAGTACTACGTCCGCATGATTTTCGGAAAGAAGTAAGAGTAATTTTTCCTTTTTGTTACAAATGCTGTTTGCATTCCACTGAATGCTTTTCATTGCGGATGGTGATGTATTCCTGTTCATCATAAGAACAAGATAGCGGCTTTTGTCACTTCTTCAATTAGTATTTCGGTCGTTGTTCTGCCAACGGGAGGGTTGATAAGTTTGCTTATCAGACCCGTGAGCCAGGATATAATTTTGGTTTTCAGTTCATTTATTTCTTCAGCCTGGGGCACTGGCGTCGTTGGCGGCAGAGGACGGAAGCTCCGTGTCTGGGTCTGCTGCCAGTAGATCCTCCCTTTCTTTCCTTTGACGCCATGTTGGCCGCGTCGTCTTCATTTGGACAATTTCTTGTTTGGGAAGATCGTTTTCCAGGAGTTCCTCTTTAATGTCATCGACCTTTGTGTCGGTGTTTAGTCCCCGTATGAAAAAATACGTTCTTTTGTCCTCTTTCAGCTGGTAAGTAAAACATTCCCAGCTATTTTCTCTCAGAAGTGCGGTGACACTCCTGTAGTCGTCACTCTTTGTGCAACTAATTTTGATGTGGGAGCCTGTGAACGAGCACACCGGAGGAAAGTCGCAGCAAGACATAATTTGCCTTTTTTTAATGCTCCATTCCGAGTGGTCCTTCAGGAAAATCGGTGGTATGCGGTCTCTCTTAGGGGCTTCAGGAGCGGCGTCGTCGTCAGTCTGCATTTTTGCCCGTTCTGGGGCCTCTCTAAGCACTTCGTATCTGTTTTCCATGTTTTGTGTACGTTGCCCTTGGTCTGCTGCCGAAGGCGACTTTTGGATTTTCCTCTTCTTGGAGGTAGCAACAGTAAAACCGTCTTTGTCAGGAGAGGTAAACGATGCACTTTCGCCGATCGCATGTTGCGTCTGCATAACACGGTCACTGATTTTCTTTCGTGCATTTTGGGAATCACTTTTCACAGATTTCACGGAAGGCACTGAAGTGCATTCGACACGCCTTGTGTCCCTTAAGAGGACCTTTCATTTCGGCTTTTTTGGGAGGGACTTCACTATAGTCGTCGGTTGAAGCGCACTTATCACTCGGTCTTATTAGCTTTTGAAAACGTGAATCGTTCAACATATATCTTGGGACGGTGATGGTCACAGTTTCACCATGTTCGCAGGCTGGGTTCTTCTTGGGTAGCAACGATAGCAAGGTATAGAGTGCAGAGGTAGCACTTGGAGCCTCACTCACCGGTTTGGCAGCTTCCATTGCTGTTTGACGATTTGAGTTTGGAGGAGTCTCCGTCACCTAGTTAAGGGGAGGGAATATCCCACGATGGCTCAATTGAGGAACAAAGCAAATCCGTCCGGTAGGCGGAGCGGGCACAGCCGGCCTAAGTCGGTTCCTCCCTATCCTACACTCTATGCCCTAACAAGTAGACCCGTGCCGATCCCCTGAGAGTGCAATGAGAGGAACCCTCTTCCCAGGTTTTCGAGTACGAGACAACCTTCGGGGCGTACCGGAACACCACTCGGGAGTGAGAAGAAGGGACTAAGTTAGCCTTCCCCCCCGAGCGCTTCCAATACGTAATTTTAAGACTCCTCCAATATCCTTTAACGTGAGATGACTCACTATGTGACTCATTTAACCCAGTCCCAGTATTTGGAGAGTGATTCGTCAGTACCTTAGTGACCTCCAACTTAGTGACAGTCTCAGTGACAGTCTCAGTAAGTGAATATGGATGAGTAATTAATATAAGCAAATGCGCCGTTTCGAAATTTCGGAGCAAAGGAAGTGGCGAACAGGACATACATTATGAAATAGAGGGTCTAGTGCAAACTAAGGCCGATCAAGTTAAATATTTGGGGGTTGTTCTAACACCACGCCCTTCATGGGGAGCACATATCAGGACAATATGCGGATCCGCTTGGAAGAAACTCGACTTCATTGAACGGGTGGTGGGGAAATGTAATGAGAAAGTTAGAGAGAGGTTTCATTTCGTTATATTTAAGCCTCGATTGGAATACGCCGCAAGTATTTGGGATCCGTAGAAGAAAGTGTTGCTTAAGGAATTCGATAAAGTACGAAGAAAATCCGCCAGATTCGTGAAAAATTGTTACGATTTGAAGACGAGTGTGACTCCCAGCCTAATTCCCCTTAAACGTGTGTTTTAGGGGGATTAGGCTGAGAGCAACTGGAGATGCGAAGAGAGCAAGCGAGACATAGACTTTTAGAAAGATTCAGAACAAACGAGTTTAACGTTGACATTAAAGGAATTATCATTATGGCCCCACACAATTTAGGTAGATTGCACCACAAAGAAGTGTCAATATAGATATAGTAAAGACAGATAAGATATTTTGTATTTTTATCTGCCCTTCAAGCCACCGCCAGGGTGTGTGGAGAGTGCCCTCAAGATAATCTTTGCCCGAATATTTTTACCCCTGACGCCGTCGAACAACATTGTACTGATGCATTATCGATCGTGAAAAAATTACATTTTAAATCAATCTGTTCTACACTTAATATCTCCAATCTTATTGACGGATCTCTCGGATACCGTAATACGAAAAGGCCCGATAAAACATTTTCGATGTCATCATGGCCGAGATATATCCTACCTCCAGTACGATGGGAGTAATTATACATTTCAAATATCAGAACTAAAGAGACATGCATCCAATGTATGCAATAGATTTAATCTGTAACCTAATCCTCGTTCCGTGAGTGAATCTCAGCCCAGAGCCGCTCTCGCATTATAACGTAAATCCTCACGGAGAAATCTCCCGGAGAAATATGGCGCGGGAACATATCCCCTCAATCAACATATAGCAGTGTTGTATAACTATGTATGTTGCTACTGGAATAAACTATTGATCTACGGGGAGGAGACTCACCGTAGTATTAAAAAAAAAAGTCCTCGAGGGAAGGGTGCCAACGTTGCTCCGAACCACGCCGACATCTCCGAGCGCGGCACCACGGAACCGCTGGGATAACAAATACCGTCTCTGGATTTTAACATAAAAAGTTGCTCGAAGAAAAAACCTCATACTCTGACACCCACGCACTATGAGAGCAGTAGTTATTTTGGGATGAGACCGACAGCCAAGATCATATGCGCCATTGATTAACGTACGACTTTATACAGGATGCGACAACAGAACTTCCATTTTTGAAAGCGTTTTGCGTTTGAAAAAAGGAATTTATGTAGCCGCACGCTGGATATGCTCAGCCTAAGTTTGTCGAATCCCTTCCCGCACGACTGCATGGGTCTTAATGACTGTAGTGCTCGGTACAATGCTGCCTGCCTTTCTTTGTTATTCTAAAGCTTCCCCTTTTATCCCCCGTCTCTCTGTTGGCGGAACGCCGTCCGCTGACTGCCTGCTGCCGTGTGTCGCATTCCCGGGGGTGGGGACCATGAGTTATATGCCCTTGTCATTGTGGATTTCCCCCCCCTAACTTTTCAATTCTACATGGCCTGTCTTTTTAAGGTGGAGGGCTGTTGTACAAATATTGTTGGTTCATTCTTTTTTTCATATAACAAATAACTAATTTATTAAGTTAATTATGCTTTATTTTGAATTGAGACTTCCTCCAGCATGTATACAAATTTGAACGTTATTTGATAGATTTTTAAAGAATATTTTTCTCCTTTCCCTTCCTCTCCCATATCCCCCTTATCAATCACCCTCCCAATCTGGTTCTTGCCTTTGCTCCTTTCTTACCTTTTCGGTGGATCGCGTGGTATATTTATGGCGATGCGGACGCATGAAATAAATCAGGCCCGGGAGGGAGAAAACGATCAAAGTTAAAATGAAGAATGCACACCGGAGAAATAATATGGTTGAACGAACGAATATTGGGGAACAATGAAATGAAATTGGCCAAATGCAGCCAATGCAGTCGGTCCCGAATTTGGACTTCCCACCGCTGCATAATCAGAGATGGAGCCCACTCGTCTCGGGAGGAATCGTTGTCAGCGAACAGATTGCGTCATATTAATGTCGGATAACCTGTTTCGCGAGAAAATGAAATATTAAGATTAAAGTAAATAAACAGGGATTAATTAAAAAACAAATGGAAGTGAGTTTAGAATTTCAGAGCAGGTCAAATACTCAGGTGTAGCCCTGGTACGAAGTACTTCACAGGATAGAGACATCAGAAGAGGGACCGTCAACGGATGGATTGGAAAAAGGTCATGGGAAATCCGCCACAGTATGAAGCAGTTCGGGTGACGGTGGGAATCAGTGCGTTAGATATTTTAGGCTGGGGGCGTCCAAGTTCTCGAGGGAAGTAGGCGAGACTATCGGAAAGGTACGGGTCACCTCAGTTTGTTAGACACGCCGTGATTGCGACGGCACCAAATGACACCACAGAAGAATCGGCCACCGGGATGAAATAGGATGCAATGGACAGATTCATAATCCTTCGCACGATACACATTTTCAGAAAAATTAAACTTAAATATCCAAATATACAAGGTATGTCCCAAAAGTAATATGGCTTATTTTTCCCCGAATAGACAGCCGGTCGGGCGGCGGTTTCTCTGGCTGGGGTGCAAGGAGGGGAGTTTCAGGATATGCTGGAGGCCAGTAGCAACCGACTCCCAGCCTTTGTGGAGTGTTCATTTTTCCTTTGTGAAACCCCTATAACGTGACCCCTTTACGCTCCGTCGTGAGCCTGTTATTGTAACAGGACGAAACCGTCAATGCTGCGAAAAAAAGGGCAAAAACGTGGGAGAGAGTCGTAGCTTGCTCGAGACAGCTTATGGAGATTACACTATTTGGATAGATCGGGTGTTTTTTGGTGGCGCAAGTTGTTACGGGAGGGTAGAGAGGATGTTGAAGACGCCGAGCATTCAGGAAGCCCTTCGACCTCAAAACGCGACGACAATTTTGCAAGAGGGAAGGTTATGGTTATGAAAGCCTTTTGTGCAACATTAAGGACTACAACGGCAGATGTCCAACAAATATCCACTCTCAGCAGCAGACGTAGCAACACTATTATTATAATCACTAGTGACAAAAATCTACCGTCAATTGACTGGGACACGTACTGCGTAGGAAAATCTGCCAAAAACAGAGATTCTTGCCAAGAACTCCTTCATATATTCACAAAACACTCATTAGAAAAAATTGTTAAATCACCAACACGGATCCAGAGCAAACTAGATATTTCTGCGACTTCTATGCCCGAAATCATTACTAACATTGAAATAATAGACGGAATCAGTGAACATAAGGCTATTTTTTCCATAAGGATACTTTTTGAACAGAGTTTATAAAAAGAGGCATTTGTGGATGCTTGACTGGTGCCATAACACCCCTGTCTCACGCCCTTTTGGTGGCACACGGAGTATTGTTGAGGCATAGATGTATTCCACGCTGCCATGAAAATCACCACCATTAGAAATGGGAGAACGACAATATAACATTTTTCGCCATTTTCCAAACTCGGATGAAGCAGCGGATGGCTTTATCGGGCGATGCACACGTTAAATTCCGTTAAAGTGGAAATATTTCACATCCATAAAGTAGGCCTTGGTCAATTCGACCAAGGAATAATTGTCACCCGAAGAGATGAGAACGAGCTGATTGCTGAAAATTAGTGCAGAATCCACGATTGAGCCATTTGCTTTCGATCTACATACTAACCATACATCTACATACCCTTATGTGACGACGGCACGTCAGTTTTTCCTGGATTGTAATATTGTGAACAAACTATCGGTGTTCATCGTGTATTGATCGGTGTTCGATGATTTGTGACGTGTTAGGTGAGTGAGTTTCTACGTTCGCTGCCTTTGAGTGTGTGCGTGCGTGTGTGTGCTCTGACGAGGCGCGTCTGTTTGTGGTGCAACGGCACATTTCCCAGATGGGTCCTCGCAGAGATTCATTGATGTGCATACGAATCGAGAACGCACGCAACATTCCTGCGCGATTACTGTGGCGCCGGCGCGTGGAAGAAAGAGGCAGGGGACTGCGATGACCTTTGCGTGACAATGAAGCCTCATTGACGAAAGTGAAACGCCTCGGGAAACTCTAACCGCCGGTGCCGTCACCAGTGGAGAAGCATGGAGTGCCGCGGAAGAAGTCAAGCTTCTGACGAACTCGATGAAAGAGACGCGAGGCAAAGCAGCTTGGATAGTCCGTCAAATATTCAATGAGTTTACGAACAATACTTTGTCGATCGACTCATATCGCTCGAGCCTGCTGACCGCACTTGGAAAACTGTTCTATATTTAGAAATTACTTCTTTCAGCCGAATGATACACTGCGAGCTGCAGACGCGATTTGCGAACGCACTGATTCGTCTCCAATTTGGGATTCTGTCATGAAATTACGGAAGAGGAAAAGATGAGTGTAGTGACGGAAACTTCGGAAAAAGGGAGGTTCCATTGACTTCGGCAAGGTCTGATGGAAACTATTGATGATTGGAGGACCCCATTTCGGAGTAATATATATTTTCTTGAAGGAATTCTGATGTGCTTCAGAAAGAGGCACATTGACATTCTCAGAAGGACTCCCTTGATGCCGCCAGCTTTTCTATCACGGATATCACTGAAAATTATTCTTTAGTACTTAGCCTTATTGGATCCCTATCATTAGTCTTAGTGGCTAGCCTTTAGAGCTCCAGACTGCAATATTCGCATGTTTTCAATTTAAGTACTTGATGGGATCAGGCCGCCTGGGAGGCGCACGGCTCGTCGAAATATTTGGCAGTTACCCGCTGATTTATTCACTGCTGCCCCGATATAGAGCTTCATTTGGCACCACCGCCACAAAACACCAGCCACACCTCACGCTTGGTGAGAGTAATAAAATTAAAGATATGAAATTTCATCACATCATATATTGGTTGCCGAGATCTTAAAATTTGAGCGAGTATTAAGAAGCCTTTTGGAGTTAGTTTCGACCAGTAATTTGGAAGATTGCTCAAAACTATTAGGAAACCCGTCGGATTGATCACGCTTCGAGATAGATCATTCAAACTTTGTTAATAGATCAGCATAATAACCAACATGAAGCATTCGAAATGCCACGAAATCAAACCTTAAACCTAACCTTTGCCTCTCTTCATTAGGCGTCTCTTCAAATTTCATAAATTGAGTAATTTTCTATCACTCGCCAACTTTATGATTACGTCACTTCTTCATTACATTTCACTCAATACGGATGCCGCCTTTCGCTGACACTCTTCTAACTGCTCTTACTCCATTCTTCTTGTTACAAGGATACGTCCGCCTGCACATGTCTCAGACTGCTCCGGTGCAAGTGGCGGACGGAGAGTCCGGATGGGCAGTGTTAGGAAGAGGTGTAGGGCAGGGTTGCCCGTTATCACTGGTGTTGTTCAACGTATACGAGGCCTGTCCAATAAATACGCGAACTTATATTAATAAAAACTTAATTTTTCAAAATTTAGTCCGCATCGATATTGTCCCCTTCAAAGTACTACTCTCCATTAGTTGCTATGCACTTATTCCATCTTCTTTTCCACTGTTTAAAGAACGCTTGGAAGTCCTCGGCAGTTAGGCTTTTTAGTTGTCCCGTCGTTTCTTGCTTTATTGAGTGCACATCTTCCCAATGATGTCGCCTCATCACATTTTTGTATTTTGGGGGTATACAGGGTTGCACCCAAAAGTGGTAGGACTGATTTTTTACAAGAATTTTATTGACGATATACTTACATCGACTTAATAATCTTCAAAGTATGCTCCATGAGCTGCTACACACTTAGTATAACGTTGCTCCCATTCCCCGTACGCCCGCTGGAAATTTTCTTTGGGGATGCCGTTGATGACCCTCGCCGAAGCCTCTTGAACGGCCTTCATCGAGTCTAAACGTCGTCCCTTGAGCTGCCTTTTCATCAGGGGGAAGAAGAAGAAGTCCGGTGGTGGCAGATCGGGAAAATAGGGTGTGTGCGGCAACGTGGTAACGCCGTATTTGGCCAGGAGCTGTCTGACGACGAGCACGCAATGGCACGGCTCGTTGTCATGATGAAGCACCCAGCAGTTTGCGATGGCCGGTCTGACTCTTTTCACGCGTTCTCGGAGGCGGGTGAGCACCTGCACGTAAAAGTTCGCATTCACAGTCTCCCCTGGTGGGAAAAACCCCTTGTGAACCACTCCATGACGGTCGAAAAACACAATCAACATCGTTTTGATTTTTGATTTGCTCATGCGAGCCTTTTTTGGACGTGGGGACGCGGAAGTGTGCCATTCCGCGGATTGTCTTTTCGTTTCGGGGTCATATTGAAAAACCCACGTTTCATCACCAGTTATCACAGTGTCCAAACAATTTTCATCTCGGTGCAAATTGGATAACACTTCTCCGGAAATGCGCACACGCGTTGCCTGTTGGTCGACACTTTCTAAGATGGTGCTGATGGCGCCAAGATGGTGTCGAATTTTCGGCACCATCTTGGCGCACATCTTGCGCATGGCCAAATCCTGTGAAATAATGCGTTGGACGTTGGATGCAGACAGACCCAACTGGTCTGCAATTTCTTCATTGGTTAAGCCTCGGTCTGTGTTCAGCAGTGTCCTCACTCTGTCCACATTCGTGTCGGTTCTTGCCGTCGACGGCCGTCCGGAGCGATGGTCGTCTTCAACGAGCTCCCTACCCTATTTAAACATATTGTGCCACTCAAATACTGTGGAACCGCTTAAGGCAGTGTCCCCATAAGCCTGCTTGATCATATCGAGGGTCTCAGTTGCCGCCTTCCCGAGTTTCGCACAAAACTTCACGGAATAACGTTGCTCTAAATTCAGATTCATTTTGTTTTTCGACGCGGACAAAAAACTTGCTTCACTAAAAACGGTGTCCTCACTCAACGACAGCCCGCAGGCGACTGAGGTTGGTGTTGGTTTCTTGCTAAGAGCCCCCTCCACCTTACCCTGCCAGACAGACCCCCCTTCACCGCTCCGTTCGCGCCAGGGAAAATCAGTCCTACCACTTTTGGGTGCATCCCTGTACAGGACACTGTAGGAAAAAGTCACAAGGGGAAAGATGTGGTGAATTAGGAGGATGATAGAGGATGGTGATTAAATGTTTTGCCAGAAAGTGGCGAACAATCAATGCTGAATGTGCAGATGCATTGTCATGGCGAAGGATCCATCCGTCACCTTTTGTCAAATTTAGTCGCACAGGACTCGTCCCGATGATTTTCCTAAATTCAATTCATCAGCTAACACTCGGATAGTTTTTTGGCGATCAGTAAGGCCAAGGGACCGCGCACGATAAATGTTGTCGTCAACCCAGGTGGTTGAATTTCGCCCCGGCCTTGCATTATCTGTGGCCTCTTGTCCGCCATCTATGAAACGCTTAATCCACTTGAAAACGGATGTTTTCTTCAGAGCTTGATTCGTTTTCAGAACGAAAACTTGATGTTGATTCGTGCCCCGTAATTTCGTCATTTCCATTTTCGACAGACAGTAAAAACAAGGATTACACAAACTAACATAACTGGCACCATACGCACAGCTCGACGATCCGCCAAGCACGGACGGCTCATTGGGTGTCTGGTAAATAGGGCCGCTAGTTGGCGGGTCTGTAGTTGGCCGACCGCCAGATTGCACCAGTTCGCGATTCCATTGGCTAGACCTCATATACGAGGGTCATCCGGAAAGTAGTACCCGTTCGTGCCGCATGAAGTGCTGACGACGCGAGTAGCCGCTGGACGAGGTCAGATAGCTTCAGTGGCTTGTCTGCCTTCTCTGAGCCAAGTTGCGTGACGCTAGCATTGCCTGTGTTGTTTCTGTGATTGTTTACAATGTTTAAAAAAATTGAGAACGCCGCCAGTTGTGAAGTGAGGGCAGTGATTAAATTCCTCAATGCAAGAAACGTTCGCCCATGTGATATTCATCGCCAATTAAAGGAGGTGTATGGAGACAATGTAATGGACGAGTCGTCTGTTCGGCGGTGGTGTCGCAACTTCAACATGGGGAGGGGGAACACACACGACGATGAGCGTTCGGAGAGACCGTCTGTCATTACAGACCAACTGGTGAGCTCAGTTGACGAATTCGTGAGGAACGATCGGCGCGTCACAATTGATGACATCTGTGAGCATTTTCCCAATGTTTCTCGAACAATTGTTCATGAAATTGTTAAACACCATCTGCATTATGCAAAAATTTGTGCAAGATGGGTCCCTCGCGTATCTCAATGAGCTGGCGGCGAAGGACTATGCAGCAGGAATACAGAAACTTGTCATACGTTATGACAAATGCCTTAATTTGCTTGGAGATTATGTTGAGAAGTAGTTTAAAGTATCCTCTTTCAAATAAAATTTTTTATGTTTGTTAATATTTACTTTTGTGTCTTTATTTCACGAACGGGTACTACTTTCCGGATGACCCTCGTAGTATGTGGAGGAAATGATGAAAGAGGCATGAGAATAACTGGAGGTAGGAATGAAAGTGGAAGGTGAATCCGTTTAATCAGTCTGGTCTGATGATCAGGTTTCAGGCAGGTTTCCCAGTCAGCCAATAGGCTCCAAGCATTTCTGAGCGCGTAGAAAAGTCATTGCAATATAGACGAGATGAGAATATGTATAAACACTATAAATTTTATGAGGTTTACGAGAAAGAGGAAAGCTAGGTTTAATACTAACAGGGGATTTCATAAAATAGAGCTGGATGAAGCGTTGCCTTATTGTCAATTGTCGTCCAAAACCTCTCTTTAACGGCATGATAAGGAGGCATGGGTAGATTGGAGGCCTTTGAAATGCGGGTACGGAGAAGAATGGAAATGGTGAAATGGGCGGAAAGGAAAACAAACGAGGAAGTGCTAGGTATGGTGGGTGAGGAGAGGGGTTTGTTGGGAGAAATCATAAGGAGGCAGGAAAAATGGATTAAGGGCGTATTGCTCGTCAGTGGGATGCTGAAGACTGTAATAGAGGGGAGAATGTTAGGCAAACGGGGAAAGGGCAGGAAGAGGAGAGAGGAAGGAAGTGCCCAGAGATGAAGAGGGACCTGACGTAGAGAAGTCTCCGTGGACACCTGCAGCTCCACTCAAGCGATGTGATTTTTCGAGTAACAGATCTTTCTGGGAAACTATAACCGGCACAGGGAAAGGAAGTGCCCCCCTACCCTGATGTGTGAATTTCACACGCCGTCGGAATTAGAACTGGGTGAACTGGGACTATCATCACTTACCAAACCGACCTTCGGGTTGATGACGGCGTTTAGGCTCTATATACATACACGATGTCCTTTCAAGAAGTATCGCAAATTTGCATTTTCGCGGGATGCGAATGTTTCATTTTCGATTTTTTTGTGGCATTATGTGGGTACTTATGTTTTTCACTAATGCGGAGAAGTTCGACCTTTTAGAATGTTCACTTTACTAATGACAGCCGTTTTGCTTGGACGCGTTTTGGCTTGTCTTCGGTTTTTGCCTGTTCCAAAAAATGTATGAAATAATCTGTGTCAAACTTGTGTGAAAAACGAAATTAAGTGCGCGGATATATTGATGAAGATAAGAAAATGGCATTGGTCAATCGTCGAATCACCTTTAGAGAAGTTGCTGAGGACCTAAACATATCGATTGGCTCGTGCCATTCAATTTTTACCAATGGTTTGCCCATGACACCGGTATTCATGCCAAAATTGCTCAATTTCGACTAAATACAGCAACCCATTAACATTGCTAATGAGGAGTTGGACTCTGTCCTCGACGACCCAAATTTGCTCCAGAGGGTCAAAACTAATGACGAATCATGATTTTATGGTAATGGCGTGGAAACTAAAGCTCAATCATCCCAATGGAAGCTGCAGCACGAGCCAAGACCGAAGAAAGCGCGCGAAGTTCGGTCGAATGTGAAAGATTTGCTTACAGTTGTCTTCGATTGCAGGGGCGTGGTGCATCATGAGTTCTTGTTACAGGTTACATCGGTAAACAAGGAATATTAACTGCATGTTATGCGGGATTTGCGTGAAGCAATCCGCCACAAACGCCCGGATTTGTGAAAGAACAAAAATTGGCTTTTGCGCTATGACAAAGCCCCTGGTCATACATCGTTACTTGTGCGCGAATTTTTGGCCAAAAACAACACACTAATGATGCCGCAGCCACCGTATTCCCCAGATCTGGCCCCCAGTGACTTTGTCATGTTCAGGAAACTGAAGCGGCCCAAGAAAGGACGACGCTAGGCTACGACTGACGAGATAAAGACTGCATCGAAGGAGCAGTTTAACGAGATCACAAAAATGACATTTTGAAGTGCTTCGAGGATTGGAGGAAACTTTGGCACAAGTGTATAATATCTAATGGGGATTACGTTTAAGGTGAAAAATAGATATTCATGAACAAATAAATGATTTTTGAAAAAACATACAAGTCGCGTCACTTTTTTAATAGACCTCGTATTCACGCATATACATATATACACGAATATATGTCAAAATAAAGTTAAGTATATATATATATATATATATATATATATATATGTATATATATGTATATACATATATATACATATATATATAATATATGGTATATATATGTATATATATATATATAATTTATATTATATATATATATATATGTATATACATATATATATACATATATATATAATATATATATATAATATATATATATATAATATATAGATACATATGGCCTAAATATACATAACTAAATTTCGAGAAATACTTTTAGGAATGTTACGTGGAAGTGTTTTAAAGGAGACGAAGGTTAAGAAATCGTCCGTTAATAACTGAGGAATTTAATTTCCACTTCTTAAAATAGTTGCGACGGTAGCCATATACGAGTCTCGGAGAAACACTCATCCGAAAATCAATGTTTATAATATGTATTCTATTGAGAGTGAAATTCCGGGCGCGAAGTCTTTCACTGCCTACGTGATTCGTTCGGGTGATTTGTTTCGTGGAGTTGTGAGGGTAATGCACGCCCTCGAGAACATGGCCTTTACGCGGAAAACATTATGTAGGAAAGGTGGTCCCTAGGGGACAAGGGTTGATAGGAGGGGGGGAGGAAAGAGGAGGAGACCCCTCCCCATACCCCCCTTTCTCTCTCCCTCCGCATCTTCAAAGGCTCTCCGGGAGGCTAACTTTCGGCTATGCAAATAACAAGTGAGGGAATGTTAGGTCTTATTTTAATTATTTACGATTGCTGCCTATTTGGGTGCATCATTCCGAATAGAAAATTGAGCATTTATTCCGGGTGTCTCTTTAAAACCAGGTGTGGGCCTGAATTCACCAGCCATAGTTATTTTCAGGAAAATTGAAATTACATGCGCAAAAGGAATTTACGAGAAAAATATAATATATTTAAAGTGGAAAACCCATAAAATATTATATATTTACATTTTCTGCTTTAATGGGAGTTAGATATACACATATTTCGTTGTTTATTAAATTGAAAAGCGATGCATCCTCGACGATCTATTACCGTTAGCTTTATTACTCTCAAAACTGTCAAACATCTCTGCCGGGAGAGATTTGATAAAAACTGTTTTCAAAATATGTGGGGAATCGTTGCGTCAATAAAGAAATTAGACTAGAGACACATTTCCAATAGATTTTCTTTCAGTGGAACGTCTTCGTTAAAATGTCGCCGATGCTCTTAATATGTCTTCACAATCGGTGCGGGGATGGCACGGTCGCATGGTGATGCAAATTTAATTCCGGGTAAGTAGGTGACGCCCGGGAGAGAGGAGCACTCCTCTACGAAGGGGCGGGCGCTCTCCCCCGACTCCAAGGGCCCTCGCCCCTGCCCCCCCATCTAGACATTTCGGTCAAGGAGTGCTCCTCATTTCCGAGAATAGAGTCGACAAGCCATCCAAACGAGTCCATGCAGCACTGTCATGATAAGTTGAGGCTGACCTTTTGCCAATATGCAGTTTAGGGCTTACCGGATCTACTAACGCACGACCATTCAAACAATAATTCATTAAGTGATCAAGTGATCAGGCAGTTAGTTTTACATCATGTAGTACTTAAAACTATTGGTGGAATACCTTTTAAAAGATAATAAATGGAGGATAGAGAATTTTAGAAGTTTAAAATATCGGAGAATTTTAATTTATACTCCATTCAGTGCAACTTATGAGTTCTCTGTTAACATTTATATTCTTCTAATATATATATATATATATATATATATATATATATATATATATATATATATATATATATATATATACATACATATATATATACCCTCCCCAGATTACAACCTTGACGTGGTGGAAGGGCTTGTGCGTTCCGATGCCCCTAGAGCTGTGCTGGCGGGAGTAATAATAATTGCTCCTGGTAGGGTCACCCATGCTAGATAGGTCGAGGTTAGGAGCTAGACGAAAGGTAGTCCACGCAGCGTCTGTTCCTCAGCGAGGCGGCTGCAATGGCGTCTGACCCAAGTGGGGCGGCCAGTAAGTGATGGGTGTCACGTTAAAAACACTGTTGAGGAACGAACCGGGAAACCACCTCAATTATCATTCGCAAGGTTTAAATGATGGACAATACAGAGATTTTGAGTCCTGGCAACTACGGGGCTCGGCCCAATCCGCCGTGTGTCGTGCCCGGCAGCGGGGGAGGGAAGACTTCCGCGGTCGTCGTCCCACGAAACCCTTGCCGGGGAAAACCGGCAGCAGCAGGACAGAATACGCAGAAGAAGAAGACCAAATTAGTTAGAATACAGGGGAAATATAGATATTTTCTCTCTATGCGAGGTGAGATGGAAAGATAGCGGGGATTACTGGAGTGATAATTATAGAATAATATACAGCGGCGGGGACGAGAGCCAACGAGGGATTGCCATAGTACTAAATGAAGAGGTAGGAAGAAGCATAGTCCACAAAGAGCAAGTAACAGATAGATTATTAATAGTATACATAAAAGCAGAACTGAAGGGCTTGGTTATTATTCAGGTATACATGCCACCGAGTAACCATAAGGAAGACGAAGTCGATAGGATATACGATCCGTTAGAGGACATAATCGCGTGTGTTCACACAGGGAAACATTTGATGATGATAGAGGATTTGAATGCGACGGTAGGCGAAGGAAGAGATGGTGATGAGGTGGGGGACTACGGTTTAGGCACGAGGAATGACCGCGGGGAGAAAACAGTGGAGTTCTGCAGGAGGCATGGGTTAGGCATCGCCAACACTTGGTTTAGACACCACAAAAGACGCAGGTATACATGGAAAATACGAGGTGACTCAAAAAGGTATCAGCTAGATTATATAATGGTTAGACACAGGCTTAGAAACAGTGTGATAAATTCGCACAGCTTCCCGAGAGCGAATGCGGACTCTGACCACAATTTAGTTCTTATGAAATGTAGCGTCTGTTTCAAAAACATAAGGCAGGGGCAGAGAGTTAGAAAATGGAATGTAGAAGCATTAATTGGTTTGAATAGGAAGGAGTACAAACAAGAGGTAGAGGATATCATGGAGAATGGTAACGAGCTAAGTACTATCGAAGAAAAATGGGAAAGTATCAAGAAAGGGTTATCGAAAGCCACAAAATACAATATTGGAACCGTTAACACCAAAAGGACTAGGAGACCTTGGATCACGGATGAGATGATTACAAATATGGATGAGCGGAGAAGATGGAAGAATGTAAATACAGAGTTAGGCAAAATGAAGTACAGAGAATTAAACGATAAATTGACGCGGGCAATAGAACAATGGTGGAAGACCCAGTGTGAAGATATGGAAAGTTTGCACAGGAAGGGTGAACTTGTTGCGCTGTACACCAAAGTCAAATATTTATCTAGAAGTAAGATTGAAAGATCATTGATAGCAGTTAGAGATAAGGCGGGTAAGAAAATAGTTGACGCAGGAAAGATCCAAGAGAGATGGAAGGAGTATATAGAAGAACTGTATAGTAAAGATTTCAGACCAACAAAGTTAGACATTGAAAAAGAAAATGACGTAGAGGAAGATAGCTTAGGTCCAGGCATACTCGACAAAGAGATAAAGAGGGCATTAAGGGAGGTGAAACTAAATAAGGCCGTGGGGGTGGATAACATTCCCGCGGAACTTTTAAAATGCTTAGGAAAATGTGGGAGGAAGAGGCTATATCTACTGATTCGTAGTATTTATGAGGAAGGAATTCGGCCGGAAGACTTTGTGAGATCAGTTTTAGTTCCTATTCCGAAAAAGGTGAAGGCGACATCATGTGAGGACTACAGGACGATAAGTTTGACATCCCACGCAGCTAAAGTTGTTCTCAGGATCATAAACAAAAGGATAGAGAGTAGGGCAAAAGATTACTTAGGGGATGATCAGTTTGGGTTTAGGAAGGGGAGAGGTACGCGTGATGCAATTGAGGTAATGAGATTATTAATCGAGAGGAATATAGAACACAACCAGGAGGTATTTGCCTGTTTCGTAGATTTCGAAAAAGCGTTTGATATAAGGAATTGGTAAAAACTAATGAGTATATTGCAGAAAATTGGAATAGATTGGAGGGAAAAGAGGCTAATCCGAATCCTGTACATGCCTCAGACTGCTCAGATGCGGGTGGGAAACGGAGAGTCAGGATGGGCAGTGTTAGGAAGGGGTGTAAGGCAGGGTTGCCCATTATCACCGTTACTGTTCTACCTGTATCTACAGGAAATGATTAAAGAGGCATGGGAAGAACTGGATGTAGGAATGAAGGTGGGCGGTGAATTCATAAAATCAGTCAGGTTTGCTGATGACCAAGCTTTAGTTTGCCAGTCAGCCAAGGGGCTGCAAGCATTGCTGAGTGAATTGGAAATTCAGTGCGACAGGTATGGGATGAGAATCAATATTAATAAAACAAAGGTTATGCGATTTTCTAGAAAGAAAATGGCTAAGCTAAACATTAAAATAGGAGGGCAAAAACTAGAGTAGGTAGAACAGTTTACGTATCTCGGTAGTGTTTTGGACCAACACTGTCAAATTAGTAGGGACATAAAGAGAAGAATTGCGCTAGGGAAAGAGGCTTTCACAAGGAGGAAGGAGTTGATGACAGGAACGTTGAGCAAGGATATTAAGAAAATACTCGCAAAAACTTTGATTTGGAGCATATCTATGTACAGCGCGGAAACGTGGTCATTGAAGCAGGAGGATAGACGTTAGACTAGAGGATTTTGAAATGTGGGTGTGGAGAAGAATGGAGAAGGTGAAATGGACAGAGAAGAAAACAAATGAGGAAGTACTTGGTATGGTGGGCGAAGAGAGGGGTTTGTTGGGAGCAATCCTATGCAGGCAGGAAAAGTGGATGAAGGGGGCATTGACCGACAGTGGGATTTTGGAGACTCTAATAGAGGGGAGAATGTTGGGCAAACGAGGAAAGGGAAGGAACAGGATAGGGATGTCGGACGAGTTGAAGGGAGGAAGAAAGAACTCAGAGATGAAGAGGGACCTGATGTAGAGTAGGATACTGGATTTTGTATTTTGTGAGGAATCACAAAATATTTTATTTAGTACCTGTGTCCATCCAAAAACCTACCTTAACCGGCAGATTACCTTTTAATTATATTTTTATATCTATGTAACCCGAAAGATAAAACGACCTGAAATTTTAGTTCTCTTTCACGATTTTTCCATGCATACTTTTTGTGTCACATTGCTTCCGAAAGTCCTTCTTTGCGAGTATCAAGAAGGAATTTCGGAAAGCGTGAAGGTAATTCAAAAGGAAAACATTAGCAGAAATTTCGAAATGGAATCCCAAAGACTATTGGTCGTACATCAGTGATGTCCAGGGAAATGGGTCTACAGTTGGTTCGATCAAAAATGGCAAAGGCGAAAGCGTAACCAGCAGTTTGGAAAAGGCTAACTAATTGCATTCCTTCGCTGAAAGCCTTTCACCTCATGTGTCCCTGAATATCTCCTACTATCTCGCAAAATCGTTCCCGTGAACCGATGCCCAAAACTGAAATCTCATATAATGGAATGGAACGTTTACTGAAAAATATTAATTTCAATAAATCCAACATATCACATACCCGCTCCATTATATAAGGAATTACCACCGGATATTGTGTGGTATCTAGTAATTATATTTAAGATTTCTCTAGCAGATCACAAGGTATCCAGTGATTACGAAACGGCTAATGTAAAATCTATGTTTTCCCAAAAACGAAGCCAAGGAGTGACTGAGCAATTTAAGGCGTTTTCTTTACATTCATATCATGCAATGCCATGGAACATGTAAATGTGCTGATTGTATAATGGGACACCTCGACAGTCTGGAGTCGTTAATGAATGACCAGTACCGAAAGGTAGGTTTCCGAATGGGCAGATCCTGCGAGACGCAAATAACGCTTTTTGTTCGTGATATCCTTAGTTTGGGAGATAGCAAAGTTCCAATGGACGTGGATGTTCTAGATGTTAAAACGATTTCCGTCAAAGTACCACATAGTAAACTAATCACAAAGCTAGAACCATATGGTATAGATAAAAATATTCTGGGTTGGATTAAAGACTTTTTAAATGGTCGAGTACAAAGAGTAGTCATACATAATGTTCGCCCCAACGCAGTAGAATTCACTCCAGATGTTCTCCAGAGAAGTGTTACCGGACCTCTTATTCCTTCTTTACGATAGTGACATTAACATGGTTGTCCATAGTAAGATGCGTTTATTTGCCGACGATTCAGTGGTTTCCATAGATATCCGTAATCCTAAGGATAAAGCAGCTTTAGCTGATGATCTTTTGGCTATAATTCGCAGGTGCGACTCGTATCATTTAGAATTAATCTTATTAAAGTACAAAGTGATGAATTTTTGGCAACCATGGCAATAAAGGCGATAAACTTAGAATGGCGCTGAGCAGTAATTAAGTACTTGATTAGGCTTAGAAAGGAATCAATTATAATTACCGCTCCACTTACAGGCGCCCCATGGAGAAAAGAACAGGAGGAGGACGCGAATGAAAAGAAATAACTAATCACCACAAGAGTCGGGTATTAACCGGCCATGGCAGTTTCTTCAGTCGAGAGGACGTGGTGAGAGGAAGGGGGGAGGGAAGTGAGAAGGTGGTGGTGGGGCGAAGAGAGCGGCTGGCGCATGCGCAGTGGGTCCAATGACCAACCCATGAAAGTTCGAGGGAATGTGGAGGCGCCCGGACGGCGAAGAACAATTACCGGGGAGCCTCTAATAACTTATTTTTGTCGTCTGTCACGATAGGTCGCCTAATTATAAAAATTTAAAATACCAAATCAATGCTGATGACTCTCCCAATGAAATGTTAGGATTAGGGAGAACATGGTCCATGGGATAAGCCACGGAAGAAACAATGGGCATATTTTCAGATTGAATATAGAAAAATAGTGGACTTACAAATTGTCGGGTGAATTCTTCTCGGGTCTTCCACCGGGTCAATGGCTCCATAGCTGCCATGGAGCGAGCCATTGACCCGGTGGAAGACCCGAGAAGAATTCACCCAACTAATACGCCGGGAAAGCACCAGATCTTTCATTAAAAATTGTCATTTGGTCAAAGTTTGTGGCAAAAAAGATAAAGTGCAGATCATAAACCATCCAAGTATGCGCTAACAGTATGGATAGCTAAATTCCATTGGCGCAAATTTCACTTGCACCTACGTCTACATCTACTTAATACCCCGCAAGCCGACGCAAGGGCGTGTGGCGGGGGGTGTTGGGACACCACCCGTAATTTAGAAAAGAAAAAAAACCACATACTAGAACCACAAGTTCATACATCCACAAAAAAACATGGCATACATTAATGCATCACATCTCACATACACATGCACCAATCTACATCTTACATACACATGCACCTGATAGTATACCTAACTGCTTTGCAGTGTTTAACTTTGCTCCGACTTGTAAATTCAATGTTTTGAATATTTCCAAACTGACTTCGGTTTCCTACTATTATGATTTCTGATTGTTCGGGGAAAGAATGAGTATTTGTACCTATCTGTCGGTACTGGAATCTATCTCCCTTAGTTTATCTTTGTGGTCTGATCTACCTAAGTAGTGTGGGGCCATTATAATTCCTTCAGTGTCATAGTTAAACTCGTTTGTTCTGAACCTTTCTAAAAGTCTAAGCCTCGCTTGTTCTCTCCGCACTTCAAGTGGTTCCCAGCCTAAATCCCCTGAGAGTCCTGTCACACTTGTGTTCTTATCATAACAACTTTTAACGAATCTAGCGGATATTCTCTGGACTTTATCTAATTGACTTGCATCATGCCTTCGAACGAGTTGAAAGCATGCGAAGGGACGCAATAAAGTCATCAAAGTTCATGTTAAGTCAATTTTCGGCAACCTTACAGGAAAACCTGTTTTGCTAAGGCTCACGAGAAATTTGGCGGAAATAAAGGAAACGATTCAATACTTGTAGATGCCTGTCAATTGAATTAAGAACTCCAAAGAAAAATTATTCCTTCAATAGATATTGATTCCTTCGAAAAAGCAGCGCCATAGACCTCAATTATCAATTTCTGTCGTGAAAGTGTACATATTCGTAAAAACGTATA
This sequence comes from Hetaerina americana, assembly GCF_022747635.1. Lineage (NCBI taxonomy): Eukaryota > Metazoa > Arthropoda > Insecta > Odonata > Calopterygidae > Hetaerina > Hetaerina americana. The sequence goes on along the minus strand of NW_027286852.1, from coordinate 895,897 downwards.
TCAAATACGGAAGTGAAGATTGAACATAAATCACCCAGGTGCCACATTTCCGTGTTGGCGTAAACCGCCGGATTACCGCGAAAAAGGTGCACCCCAGCACTTTGTCTAGATGTACGTATTTCACAGTCGATTGGTGGATTCGTGTCATGCAACAGTACTTTTTGTAGTGATATTTCGGATATGCACATTAACAACCTGCCTTTACGGGTAAAATAATGATAATATGCGGTAAATTATGGATTGCTTAGCAATCCATATTTAATGATAAATCAGGAGGACTACGATGGGGAGTGTTGGAGACGGCCTCTTAGAGCTCCAAACTTTGAGCACATATTCCGAAACGATATCAGAAACAGTTTCTTCCTGTGGGCTTATAAATCTTGAAGAACTTTCTAATACTGAAATAAAACTGTCAGAGGATTGTTTTATCCGGAGTGTCCGTCGCGGCAGGGAGCCCGCTCTTTGGATTGGCGCGTGGATTGGGAGCGGGGGGGAGGGGCGAGGGTATTCGTTCCGCCATTTGTGGCCCCCTTCACAGGCGCTTTCCCTCCCGCCCACCATTCATCCAGGGGGGCACCAACCACCATTCGTCAAAGCGGGTGCGAGGGGGGGAAACAATATAGCCCCGAAGCGTGGAGTCATCAAACACCGGCCCTCGAACTCATCCTTTGAGCCCATAATTCCACTCGGGGGTGATATTTCGGGCGAACGACTTTCCGCGGCGTGCCGCGACTTTGCCCTAGCACCTCGCTGCCGGCGGCCCCGAGGTGCTCTCATCTGCGAAACGAGACTGGCGTCATCTATTCTTTCGCGGCACCATCCACCCGGCGCTGCCTTTGCAATTTCAATTCAGCGTGGATATCTCTCCCAGCGGACGCGCCCCGCCGCCGCCGCCTTTACGTTCGCAATCCCTATAATCATTGGTGAAGATGTGGGGAGGGTGGATGAGGCCGAGTGCGCCATTTCTCGCCTCCCAAATAATCAATCGCTTCAGGCGTAATTTATTGTGGAATTGCTCCACGGTGAATCATATCAAAATAAAACTTTGTACGTCCACAAATCCTGATTATACCGCATCGCAGTGAAATCTGAATCGTATTAAAGTATATTTTTCATGTGGAATTACTTCAGCTTTATTTCGACAACATGCATCATACAAGAATGCATATTTTGCCTCAAGGGCACGGTCATGGACGTTTAAATCCGCTCATGGCTGCAAACCTGGGGCCATCGCCGCCGTCCCGGCTCCCCGCGGGCGCTCATCGACTGACTATTCCATCACATGATTGGAGCGATTCAACTGATAATCTTGCTGCGGATTTCGCGATTTACAACACCTACAAGTTATAAGTGGCGTGAGAGGAATGACGTGGGCTGGAAGTAAAAACGGGGAAAGCAGGATATCTTGAAACTGAAAATCCACGATCACTAAATTAATAAACTTGGTATTTCTTCACACAGAAAAAGTTTCCTATAATATTACTGGTGTCGATACTATTATCAAATACCTGAAGATGTCGTCTGTGCGTCGAAAACGGTAGCGTTAGAATGTTTTTTGTAAGAAAAAGTACTCTCGAAATTTATCATATTTGTGGAGGGTTTTAGTTAGTGAAACGAAATCACTAAATGAAGAACAAAATCTATTTTTTCACCGTCCTTCATTTTCGTACTAATAGTTTTAACGATTCGGCGTCACCAACAGGTACTGACGCCTGAGCGTTGAAACCAGTAGTACCAAAATAAAGAACAGTGGAAATTTATATTGTGCTCTTCATTTAGTGAACATGAACTTCCACAGAGTTGAGCCAGAAACCTTCGAATATAAAAAAATGAAATCAATTTTAGGGCCTGTCAGAATCAGTGTAATACAGAGGATGAGAAATACTGTAAATAAAATAAAGGCGAAGCCACTAGAGTACGCTAAAATAAATATGAAAATAGGAGAGCAAAAACTAGAGGAGTTGCAACAGGTCAGATACCTAAGGGTCAACAATAGATAATAAGGTCGGCAAATTGGTATGAGAGCGATAAGAGGAATCGCACCGTTTAGGGAAGCTTCCTAAAAGCCTTGGGAGGTGGCGAAACGACCAGATATAAACACAATATGCGGATCAGCTTAAAAGAAACTTGGCTTCATAAAACGGGTGGTGGGGAAATGTAAAGAAAAGTTAAAGAGAGGTGTTATTTTGCTCTAGTTAGACCTCATTTGGAATATGCCACAAGTATTTGGGATTCTTGGGAGAAAATTTGGCAAAAAGAATTGCATAAGCAGCCACTGGGTAATAAACTTCATTGTAGTTATGAAAATATTGTTTGTATGTGATGTGGACGGCATTTTGTATGTGATGTGGAAGTTTGAAGTACTCTGCATTGTCGGGTTTCACCGCGTCGCTGTTGTGGAAGTTTATTTGTATGTGATGTGGAAGTGTCATTGTAAGTAAAAATATTTTGTCTCTTATCTATTTTTATATGTGTCCGTATGTAATTTTCATTGAAAGAGTTATCTTTGACCTAACCTGACCGTTGCCACCAGGAAAATCGCCTAATTGCAACGTAATTGTGTAAATAAATAAATAATAAATGCTTCAGTAGCACTTTCAGCAATATTGGTCAGAAGATAAAGTCCAGAGAAAATCCGCTGGATTCGTTAAAAATTGTTATGATAAGAACACAAGTGTGACAGGTCTCTCAGGGGATTTAGGCTGGGAACCACTTGAAGTGCGGAGGGAACAAGCGAGGTTTAGACTTTTAGAAAGGTTCACAACAAACGAGTTTAACTATGACACAGAAGGATTTATAATGGCCCCTCACTACTTAGGTAGATCAGACCACAAAGATAAACTAAGGGAAGTCACTTTAGAAATATTAAAAACATTGAATTTACAAGTCGGAGCAAAGTTAAACACTACAAAGCTGTTAGGTATACTTTCAGGTGCATGTGTATGTTAGTTGGTAGTTTGAGTGTTTGCATGTGTTTGGGGTGTAAGTGCTAATGCATGAATGCATTCCATGTTTTTTTTGTGGATGAATGAATTTGTGGTTTTTGCATGCAGTTTTTTTTCTTTTCTAAATGACGGGTGGTGTCCTAATACCCCCCGCCACACGCCCTTGCGTCGGCTTACGGGGTATTAAGTAGAAGTAGGTGAAACACACAATGATATTTTGCTGACACTCTGGTCAATACGTCGCCTGGCAAAATGTGCAGCTCCGATGTTTGTCCGGAAGTGAGGGGGTGGGGTTGGAGGAATTGAGACGGGGGCGGAGAGGGAAAGGTCAGGGGGTAAAGCAAACGAAGGCGAACAGGGCTTGAAAAAAGGGAAGGAGAGATTAGTTGATTGGTGGAAATTAGAGGAACAGTGGATGTCGGAGGTCAAATGGACAATGAATGGTAGGAAATTGTTTCAGAGTGTGATCTAGAGAGAGGATCGGATTCGAGGAGGGAGGGGAGGGAGAAAGAGTGTGGAGTCCAATTACAGATCACATAGTCTGTCGCCTTTGTGTGCATGCTAAGGGCTTGATTAAGGGGTGCAAGTAATGGACTTGCCTTTTCTGAAGTGAATAGTTTCTTAGTTTGAGTCTTTTTTGCAAATAAATGTTAGAAATGTTTGATTTCATACTTTTCCACTGCAAGCACTGCTATGAGAGCTATCTATGATGTTAGTCAATCATTACCCTCAATCTCTTAAGGCTTTGGTCATTACCCCGGGTCTGGCCGTTGGCTTTAGTATCTATAAAAACATTAAATTGGGTTCTGTTTATTTCAAAAAACGTAGTCGTATTTATAAGTAAGACTTTTGTAATATTATGGTAAGATTTTGTTCTGCCTTGTTGAGGCGTATTGAAAGTCAAAAACGAAATATGGATTATTTTCAATTCTATTATCTTCGGTTATTTGGTAACAGTTTTATTATAATTTTAGCGTTTGCATGCCTACGAGTATTTTTGACTCTCTCGTCTCCTGAAGAGGAAGACTCTGTGGCCTTCATTGGGGAGAACCAATACGTCCTTAGTCGAAGAATATCCTGGAAAACGGCTTCAAGTTGCAAACCTTTGCACTGAAGTTTCAACCATTACCCCGATTCTGAAGTAATTACACTGAAATAAGAGTTAAATGGAATAATATAGAATAATCGAGTAAGCTGACTGGTGTAAGCAAAGCCTCCCAAGCCACTTAGAGTGGTATTTATCCCGTTCCCTTATTTTCTGCGCAGAAGTGAAACGAAGAGCGCCTCCGGAAAGGTGGCCATCGGTTGTCGATGGCAGAAATTCTAAGAAGCCAGGCAAAGTGGATGCGAGGCATATTGAGTGACAGTGATGAATGGCGAAGACTACCGGGTCCGTCTCAAAAGTACTAGAACTAGGTCGATTAAAAAATATGTATCGCCCTAATTGATAAGTTCACCACAAAGTCATGTAAGCAGCACCTTTGGGCGTCCACACACTGCTGTCAGCGGGTTTTCCACTCCTCGTACGCCTTCTGGAAGGTGATGTCCGGGATGCCGCCAAGCTCTCTCGTCACGGCCTATTGTAACGCCTCCACAGAGCCATGGTAAGGTCCTTTCAGTATTGATTTGAGAGGGGAGGAGAGAAAGAAGTTTGGTGGGTCTTTTTCCAAAAAATTGGATCTTTACTCCCACATTCGAGAAGCTCTTGTCAGATCCGCGTGCGAGTTTCCTTTTGTTGGCCCGAGAGCACTCGCGGCACTGAACTCCCCGCGCACACCTTTCTCATGCCCATGAGAAATTCGTGTGCGGTTTTTCGGTCACAAGTCGATGCAAATCACTTTTAGGGATACCAAGTTCATCTGAAACCATGCGAACACTTTATCTGCCATCCTTGTCCAACAAAGCCTCTTCCACTCTTCCAAGATATTCATCACTTTTGAAGTTCGAAGGGCGTCCTCTTGAACGTTCGGCGTCGTCAACATATTCTCTACCCTCCCGAAAGAACTTCTGCCACTCAAAAACATCCGATCTACCCAAGGCGTTATTCCCATAAGCTGCCTCGAGCACGTTATGAGTCTCTTTCCCGGTTTTCCCCAGTTTCATGCAAAATTAGATGGCCTGGAGCTGTTTCAATGAGTGGTTCTTGACGGAGCGTAACGAGGTAAATTATAGAGGTTTCGCAAACAAACGATCCGCACAGGCTGGGAATCAACTAATTGCCACTGGTCTCCAGCCTTTTCCGAGACTTCCCTCCCTCGAGCCCAGCCAGAGAAACCGCCTTCCATCCATCCGGGAAAAAATAAGTCATACTACTTTTGGGACAGACCTCGTGTTGCAGAGGCGGGTGTAGCTGTGTTTATTCCGAATCGGGCGGGGCATCAGAAGTATGGCAGTGGGTGTTAGCTGGATCTTTCAAGAAGCTGCTTGAAAGAGTAAACAATGTCAAAAGAAAAACAATATATTTAGCGGGGGGAAGAAAGGCAGGAGCGGGGCTGCGGGGGTGGGGGAAGCGTCCCGTGGGAGAGAGGAGGGCGTGATGTAAGTCGGGAGTTGGTGCGGCTCCTTCGGGAATACTCCGACAAACGGAGAGAGAGAGGCGCCGGCGCATACCTGCGAGGCGCCGGCGGAAGGGATGGGTTCGTTTTGCGATGCTGAGAGACTTCCACGCCGGACGAACTATTTCACTCCCACGCCCACGGTGCGCCATCCACGGCAGTGGCAGCGTAGTGGGCGGTTGCCCCCCTCTGCCTCGTCGCCCACGGCCATTCCGATTCCTTATCCTTCGCAGAAAAAATGATATCTAAATGCTGTCGGTAATAAATTAGATTTCTATGCTCTCCCGCAGTAACGCAACGAGGCAAATAATACTCTTTTGATGTTAATACAAAAGGTATCTACTTACAACTCGGCCAAGAAATGTGATCCGTAATTTAGCCTTCGCTCCGTGAGTGATTCCCATCCTAGTTATTCTTATAATTTGGATGCCACACCCAAATCCATCCGGGCAACAGTCCACGCCTTCTTCGTTTGACACAAGGCGCTGCTTGCGATAGACGAAGGGGCCCACGGCGCTCCTTTTTCAGACCCCTCTGCTCCGTCTTTGACCTCGCCCCTACACCGGAGCGGATTTCCTCAGCACGAGCGCCACAGGTAACTCACCCTCCTCAGATCAATGCAATCAATCCCTCCCTCCCACCAAACATCATTCAAAATATCCAGATGGAGGCAATTCCATGGCGATGTCACCAAATGTGGATTTTATCCACGCGACTGAGCCCCGCGTATCGATTACCCGGATCCGAATATCAAAAGCCTCGTATCACCACCGATCCAACGGCTGGTCCCATCTTCAAGTAAGGAGCACGAGGTAAGAGGCGATGGGGCCGCACTTGTCTATGGCCCCCTGCAAACCAGGGACGAGGTCCTCTGGGTGGTGAGAACGCGGAAAGGTGTTGTTCCTTACGGTGCACGAAGGACCCGTGGTTTAAAAATTCAAATTGTTGAACACCATGAAATATTGCAAGTTAATGTCAGCTATTGGAGGAGAGACCATCGACAGAAGCTAAGAAACACTATGACCTATCGCAGTATTCTCTTAAGCATTCCTAGCAGGCTAAGCAAGAGAAAATGAGCTTCACTACACACAAGAAAAAGAAATACCGACACCATATGAAAAATAAAAATAACATTGTTAGAAAAGGATACTTACCCCTCGAAGCAACACCAAAAAGAAAATTAAAGTGCAAATGGCAATGTTATAGAACCTATTCTGCCTATCGATGTTACTATTCAACAAGTATGTAAGGTTCATCGGTATTTCTGTTCTTTATTAGTCTTTCAAAATCGTCATTTGCAAATCATTCATCTGATCTTTAACAAATTGTCTCCCCATCCGTTATGAAATGTAAGTCTTATAATATGCTCGACGTCTATAAAGAGGAGACTTCCTCCACGGCGTTTTCAATTCGAGGTTCACCCACTTTTAATCACGGCACAAACAAATGAAAATTCAGTGTTGCGGAAGCAAACCGCCGAAGGGAATTTGGCGGCGCAAGGCGATTGAAAATTAGGGAGAGGGCAATCCAAGGACGAGGAGCAACCATTGCAAAATACGCACGAGGCGGAGTTGATTGGGAGATGGGGTGAGACAGGTGGCGCAGTTGCCCCGCGTCGTCATTGTGCGCGGAGCGATGTCGACCAGGGCATCGGAGAAGTCTATATCTACATCTACATCTACTTAATACCCCGTAAGCCGACGCAAGGGCGTGTGGCGGGGGGTGTTAGGACACCACGCGTAATTTAGAAAAGAAAAAGAAAAAAAAACCCCGTGCAATAACCACAAAATCATATATCCACAAAAAAAACATGGCATACATTCATGCATGAACACCTACACCCCACACACATGCAAATACTCAAACTACATCTTACATACACATGCACCTGAAAGTATACCTAACAGCTTTGCAGTGTTTAACCTTGCTCCGACTTGTAAATTCAATGTTTTCAATATTTCTATAGTGACTTCGGTTTCTTACTATTATGATTTCTGATTGTTCGGGAAAAGAATAAGCATTTGTACCTATCTGTCCTGGAATGTATCTCCCTTAGTTTATCTTTGTGGTCTGATCTACCTAAGTAGTGTGGGGCCATTAGAATTCCTTCAGTGTCATAGTTAAACTCGTTTGTTCTGAACCTTTCTAAATGTCTAAGCCTCGCTTGTTCTCTCCGCACTTCTAGTGGTTCCCCGCCTAAATCCCCTAAGAGACCTGTTACACTTGTGTTCCTATAATAACAATTTTTCACGAATCTAGCGGATATTCTCTGGACTTTATCTAATTCTTTTTGCCAAATTTTCTCCCACGGATCCCAAATACTTGCGGCATATTCCAAATGAGGTCTAACTAGAGCAAAATAACACCTCTCTTTAACTTTTTCATTACATTTCCCCACCACCCGTTTAATGAAGCCAAGTTTCTTTAAAGCTGATCCGCATATTGTCCTGATATGTGCTCCCCATGAAAGGTGTGGTGTTAGAAAAACCCCCAAATATTTAACTTGATTTGCCGTAGTCAATACTGAACCCTCTATTTTGTAGTTTATATCCTGTTCCTCGCTTCCTTTATTCCAAAATTTCAAAACTGCGCATTTATCTATATTAAGTGTTAATCCCCATTTATTGCACCATTCCGAGATATTGTCTAAGTCTCTAGAGAGTAGCTCGCGATCTAGTTGGCTCCTTATTTCCCTGTATATCACCGTGTCGTCAGCAAATAACCTCAGATTGCTACCAACGGGTGTGCTTAAGTCATTAATGTATATTTAGAACAGAAGAGGCCCTATTCCACTTCCCTGGGGGACGCCCGAAGTTACATCTCTCTCCGTTGAGCACAACCCATCTATGACTACTATTTGTTTGCGGTTTGACCAGAAGTCTCTAATCCAATTAATTATTTTCTCGTTGATCCCATAGTATTTAAGTTAATGTAACAATTTATTGTGTGGGACTTTGTCGAAGGCTTTTTTGAAATCCAGGAATACTGCATCGACTTGTGTGTTGTTTTCGTCGAAGAGGAGGACGAAATCATTTTAAATGGGGAATAGAAATGCTATAATGATGATTATGGCAGGAAAATTATTAAAAAACGAAGCGTGAGATGGAGAGAGAAAATATAAAGAGTTTAGACATGTGTGAGGTGAGGTGTAATGGCGACGGGGATTACTGCAGCGATAGTTATGGAGTGGCATACAGAGGAGAAGAGATCAATCGAGGTGTGGCAATATAATTGATCAAAAAGGTAGGAAAAAAGTATAATGAGCGTAGAGTGAGCGACAGATTGAGTATTACCAGTCAAAGTAAAAGCGGCACCAACGAACTGGGCCATTTTACAGTTACAAAATTTGCATAAAAAGTGTCGGGGACAATGTTTTCCAGACGAGAGTGTACGTCGCACCGCGCAGGCTCGGTGGTGTCTACCTTCAAAAACCGCCAATCGTCTGCGAGCGTTCGTTCGGGTTGGATTATATTTTTAGTGGATCCCTATCGAGTGATTCGGTGTAGGCGCAAAATGCAGCGGTCGATTTTACAGCGGTACGCCATCAAATTTTATGTTGGACTGGGGAAATCGGGTACTATGAAGTTAAGTATGATTCGTCATGCGTAAATTTTGAAAAAAATGTACGAACCGTAGTTTTTAAGTGGAACAATATCTTCAAAGATGGCCGAGAGAGTGTGGAGGACGAGCCCCGCGCTGGACGGCCGTCGATGTTAAGAACCGACGGCAACGTGTGAATGACGTGCTGAATTCAGATCGTCGGTTAGGTGCATGATCGCAGACCGTATGGGCATTGATATGAAATGACAGTTCACACCATTATCACTGAAAAGTTGACGATACAAAAGATCTGCGCCAAACTCGTCCCGAAGGTCTTTGGACGGACGCTTGCGAAGATATTCTAAAACGGCATCGCGACGATTAGCCAAATTTCCTACAGTCCCCGATTGGCACCAGCAGGCTATTTCCTAATCGCTATAAAAGTGAAATCCTCCCTCAAAAGACACCCTTAAGGCCTTCTGGGATCCGCCTACCAAGGGGCCTTCGAGTCGTGGAAAACCCGCTGGCAAAAGTGTGTCGACGCTCAAGGAATGTACTTTGAAGAATTTTGTGACGTTGATAAAGTAATATCTGAAAACAATCTACTTTTCCAAAATCTTCTCCGATACGTTTTATACAAATCTTGCATCCATGCCAACAGGCCGTCATGGGGAGGAGGAAGTCGATCGGGTGCAGGATAAGTTAGGGGGCATAATAGGGAGTGTTCCTGGAGGAAAGTTTCCTCTTCTTCCCAAGTTCCAATCGTTAAAATTAAAGGGCACCAAGAAGAGGGGGTAGGTGGGTCACCTAACAAAGACGTGAATTGGAGCAAGAAGCAAGTCATGGCACGAGAGGGGACATGAAAGGATAATTGCAACACGCAAAGGAGCATTCAAAAGGAGGAGAGTTTTTATAGCAGAGACTTCGTCTTGGGAATTTATCAGAAAAAACTTCAACATTAAGCGCGGCTATCTACGGTACCGGAACTTGGTCGTTTACGCAAGATTATAATGATATACTGAAATATTTTGAGACGTAAGTAAATAAGAGAGAATTAAAATGGGAAAAAATACATGAAAAGAATAATTATTAGTTCTAGTCATGGTATTATAGGAGAGAGGGTTGTCAAAAGTAATACAATGGAAGCAGGAATGATGAACGCACAGTTTAAATTAGTAATGGAATGATAAAGAGTATGAAAAAAAGGACATAAGGAAGTAGATGTGAGAGAGAATATAGACACGTTGGAGAGAATGAAGGCAGGAAGAGGGAATGCGGGACTGAAGATTGGTTGAAGGTGTTGGCTCCAGGCTGTTCCAGGCTGTCAGGCAAGGGCTTAGCGGCAAAGAGTGTGCACCCATATTAAGCCAAGTTCAACAGTTTACTATTGAAAAAACAACGACGCTTTTCCATTTCTCGACTACCTTCAAGCGATATCCAGTGAGGCTATTCCTTTCCTTCTTTTCCCCGTCTTGGTCAGCATTTCATCTCTCTCCATCGGATACGAATACTTAAAAATAAAAGCGTGGAGGGTCGGGGAGGTCGGGGAACTCCTGGAGGGGTTGGGGGAGAAGAGGGGAAAACGAAGTCGAATTCCGATGTGGGGGAGCATTGCGTGGCCTGGAGGGCGGGTCAGGGGTGGCATGTTTGCGGGCGAAGAAAAATGGTTGAGAGGGGTGAACATTTGAACTCCCTCCAACGAAGAATAGTAGAACACCTGTTGACGATGAATGTTCCTTAACATATATTTTACAACAATCGCCATATGCATGTAGCATTTTAGAATATGATCCTATTCTTAGCATTAGAGATCAAAATATATATGACAGTAATCGCGTAGGAGATAATTAGAATTGGCAGTGTATATATATTTTTCGATATCCTGCATGTTTCCTCCCGCATTTAATTATTTTTATTTAATGGACGCATATTTCCGACAGTTCTACAGCATGATTTGAATGTACGTATCCTGTTATTGCGTATTGCTGCATGTAAGTACTATCTTCCATGGGATTAAAATTTTTCGAGTACATGATCAAACTAATATTTGTGCATAGGTAACATGATTTGGTTTCACATGTGGTTTTATAGTCTTCTACGGGTGGTGACCTAACACCCCCCGCCACGCGCCCCGCTGCGGTGGCTTGCGGGGTAGTGTGTACATGTAGATTTGAAACCCGATTTAAGCAATTGGAAAATATTATTTTTTCTATGAGTGCTAAACACGTCATTTTAATTTCTTTAATGTTAGTAATTCTATTCCCGTGCGACCATCATATGAACAGCACCGCATTTCACAAACTGCAGTACGTTCTAACACCCACTTGCAGAATACCCCTCCATCTTTTGAGTTAAACCCATCTTTTCCTCTTAACAGGGGCATTAGAAACACTTCGAAATTGTCCGCAGGCATTAATCGCATCAGTTGACTACCCTATAAATGCTCGTATTTGGCATAATTTAAAATATTTTCCAAAAGGGATATTTTGTCAGCTCGCCGATTTGGTATTTACTACTTGCTTTATCTCTCCGTTTATGATTCTGTCAATTTAATTATGAGTGCACACGTGTTTTTCAAAGCTAAGAGTCGTTCAACAATGAGCCATGCACATTCATGGCAGAGCGTCGTCGGCTATTCGATTCCCCGGAGTAGGTGTGAAGGGGGGAGAGAGAGAGAGAGAGTGGCGAGGGATAGTCTGAGGCAATCGAGCATGAAGGGGCGGGCGGCGACGGGGTGAACTGGGGATGGACTGGAAATTGGCCTGGCGCGGAATGGCGCTATGCAGAGATCTCAGGGGCATAGCTCATAAACCCACGACGTAGAAAATCGATGGGAAATCGCGTAAAATAGAGGAGAGGTCTTTGATTATCGACAACAAGCAAGCCAGTCGGAAGGAAGGAAGGTGTGGATGCAGAGGGTACCAAGTGACAATGAACTGGTGAATGGGTGAATGCGTACTTGGTTTGCTTTGATTGAGAGCGTGCTGTGATGTGGGCAGGCGAAGTGGGATGGAGAGAACGGATCGAAGTGAAGGGGCCTGGAAGTGCACGGGGGAAGAATTTGTTCGTCGCAATACGAATGTGCGTGATGTGTATGGGGATAGGGTGGTACCAGTAGTCCCTGGGCAGGAAATGCGAAAGTGAGCATGCGTAAACTCACACCGAGTAGCAATCTTAGTTAAAGGAAATTTAATAATTAGTAATAAATTTTGATGAACAACCTGGCAGTACTAGCTGCTTTCATTATTTTACGCATTGCAGTTCATCCACGGAACACGGTTGAGTTAACCGCATGTTTGAGAATCATGTTCACGAAAAAATTCAAGTCATCATTAAGTTTAGTTTGAAAATTTCATCTACTATACCTCTATTTCATTAACTTATCAACTAATTGGGCTATTGAATATATTTTTTGTTGCTGAAGATTTTTATGACATATGTACTTGGATATAAAGTCGCCGTTTGACCTACTCATCAAAATAAATTCACAAATGTTAATCCTTCAATTCACTCTTAACCTCGTTTTTTGTGTTTCCGTTGCATTTTCAAGGTTATGGATCTCATATTCTGCGTTTATTTTCTTTAGAGTTCGTCACTTTCCCACAGTTATCTCGAAATTGAGCTCAAGGGATACTGACATTGCATAATATAGAATAATGATATTAAAACAAATGAGAATATTTCATAAGACTCCACAGTAATTGTAGTGAGTACGACAAAGGTAACTATTGAGAACGAGCCATTTGATATCATGTCGAATACCTTGGAGGGAGGGGGGGGGGGGAAGTTTCACAGCCCGGCGCCGTTCAACGGCCTGCAACAACAGAGATATGGAAAGAGAACAAATGCGGAGGAAGAGAAAGCGTCACCGCTTATCCGTCGCCTTCAGCCGTGAGTGGTCGCTTGCGATGGGGGGAGGGGGGAATGTTCGCGGAAGCACTCACGGAACGGAGCCTGATTCACTCCAAAACCCTCCGCCTCCAGTTCAATATTAAACCAATTGGTGTTTGGGGCGGTTTTCCGAAGAGTCGAGGGCTTCCCGATTTCGTCTTCCCCGATTTCTGTTGGATGGCTCCTCTCTCAATCAGACCAGGTGATGCTTTTTTAAATCTAGTTTGGACGGCCTTTTTGAAAACTATCTGGGGTGGCAGGCGTATGGGAATCCGCGCTCCCCACTCCCGCCGATGGCCGTGGGCCCCCACGAGTGCGGTGGCGGGGCGTGCGATACGCAGTGGTTTGCGGGGACGCTCGATTCCTCGGGATCCGAGCTCTCCCTACAGCGCCGACGACAATTGGCAGGAAATATACAGTGCCCGAGGCAGATTTCGCGGCCACACCCGGAACGGCCACCCCTCTCGCGACCCCCGTCCCCACCGGCTTCATCTCAACCCGTGAAGGGAATAAAACGAATCCCGAAGAAGAGAATTGAATCAAGTCTTCAATGGACACACACATTCAGGAAATATCTGCACTTAAAAAGCATCGAACTTTTTAAAATTTTGCGAGTAACTGAGTATTCAATCGAAGAATAAATTAATTCAAATGTTATATTTTATAGTCTGTGGTAATCTACGTCAAAACATCCCTTCGTTTCCCAAATTTATAGTTGATAAAAGGATCGGTAATAATAAAATTTGTGAAATCCCGCCCCCCATGACCACCGCATGGACTGCCATCTACTGAACGCACTGTTCGTTACAGCAGTGCCTGCCCTGATTTCCTCATCCACATCGACGTAATTACCCCGCCATCCACTGAAAAGGTGCGTGGCAGAGGGTGCAAGCACCAGGTGGGAAGGGTGAGGGATATAAGGGAGGAAACGGGGGAGTTGTAAGGGAAAAATATTCGTTAAAAAACTGTCAAATAACGTGCACTCAAAAAACCAAAAACCTTGATTAAAGAATGGTATTGTGTATAGAGGAAGGCCGCTAGGTTCGTGAATAGCTCGTACCAAAGGACACAAAGCGTCACGCACTCAATACGGAATCTGTGGTGGGAACCTTTAGATATGAGGGGACTCAGGGCCAGATTAAACTCATTACAAAGATATAAAGGGCGTGGTTTTGCATCTGAAATTGGACATATAATTAGGCCCCCTAATTACATTGGCAGGGCTGACAACTGCTCCAAAATTTGAGATTTAAACTGTCGAACAGATACGTGCATCTACATCTACACACTAACCCGCAAGCCGCCGCGAGGGCGTGTGGCAGAAGGTGTCAGGTTACCACCAATAAAACGAAATATAGCCGAATGAAGCACCAAATCATGTCACCTCTCCATAGACATTAATTTCACGATGCACGCGATAAATTTTAATCACACGAAAGACAGAACTTACAGCAAAGAATATTCAACTACAGGATACGTATATTCTAATCATGCTGTAGGAATGTTAAAAAGATGGCTCCATTAAATATAAAGAATAAAATGCAGGAAGAAACCTGCAGGATATCGACAAACATCACCAATTCTAATTAGAGTAAGGTAATGTTTGGTCGTGTTTTCTATTGTTTAATAAATGTAAAGCGGTACGTTTTTCCGTATTTAATACCAGCCCTCATTCTTCACACCGTTTTCGAACGTGGGTTAAGTCTTTGGAACGTGGGTAAGTTTTTAGTGATGCACGAAATCAAGACTTCAAATTGAATAAATCTCGTAATATCATTATTTCAATGTTTTGCCGTCTTAAGGGAGATTTAGGAACATTCCTATCATTTCTCTTCTGTCAAATGAGAGAGAGCACTTCCTTATGATTTCATTTAAATCAAGGTACATTTGGGGTGCGTCTTGCATTTGAACACTTTTTCAAGATAACTAGCTAAAACATGTAACTGAAGTGAACATTAATAATTCCTAAAGAAATATTTTCCCGGCAGACTGAGTAATAATTAATTTTTGAATGAAGTGATCGAGTGCAACGGAGAGCAGACAGGTTACGTGAAAAGTTGTGAAATGATCAAGGTTGCAGTGTCACGGCACTATTGGAAGAATTAGGATGGGAGCCACTAGTTGCCCGTAGCCTTAAATACAGGTTACATTTACAGGTTTATTTCAGAGTCCCTGTCATTATCCGAGGAACACCCTGAACCGCCATGGTTTCACCCACAAATGTTCATTGACTGCCCTAGCCGGCAAGTATCAACCGTCCCGGTGAGTTGTCCCTCCTTTACCGGTCATTGCACATAAGGTCAGCGGGTAGGTCAATTAGTGGGTCTCTAAATTCTACTTAGCCAAATTATGTAGCTTTAAATGAAGTGAGGTTCAGTGCTGGCAATAGTTCATTTGACACCAACCAGATAAAATCGGACGAAAAATTTGATATGAGGGACTCAATATTAATTAGAATACGATCCTCGTTATAAATTCAAAAACCGTAATGCCAAAGGAACATTATCTATATTTGTAGTACATTTCCGAAGCTTAAAAAACAAAGTCGCAGATTATCATCCCCTTATTCAAAGCACAGGTGCAGGCATAATTATTTGGAGAGAAAGCTGGTTTATCCACTGAAATTATCGACGGTGAAATTTTTCCCAAAATCTTTTCCCATTTACAGAAATAACAGAACAAATAGAATTGGGGGGTGTCTTTATTGCAGCTAAAAGTCTTGCGTCAGCAGAGCTGAGGTAATTCCGGATAATGGTTTGGAAAGCGTTTGGTGCTCAAATAAAAGTCCTTAATCCAAAAGAATTTATGTATGCGCATTTTGCAGACCGTCAGTCGACAGAGAGAATTCAATCCTAGAATTAGATCATCAACTCAAAGGTTTCTTATCCGCACACAATGATCGCGGCGTTATATTCCGTGGAGATTTCAATGTCCCATCTATTGACTGGAGCACATATAGTATAGTTTCAAAACGGGCGGTAAAGGCAAGGATATCTGCGAATCACTATTGAATTCTTATACGTTGAACTCAACTTGCCACTTCACCAAATAGAGGCGACGATATTCTTGATTTATTAGCAACGAATATTCCCGAAAAAGTTTTAATTATAGAAACTACCAAAGGAATCAGTGACCACAGGGCGGTAAATGCGTTTTAAATAAGTTTTCGCTTCATGGGGTACGAAATAAGAAGCTGAAAAGGAAAATTTACTTGTTTAAATATGGAGAATACAATGGCCTAATGCGCGTGTTATAGAATCAATTAGCTAGTTTTAAGAAAGATATTAATCACCGAAGTACTGAGAATGCGCGGAATCACTTCCTTGAGATCACTCGCTTAGCAGTCAACAAGTTCATTCCAAGTAAATTTATAAAATATAACACGGAACCTAGATGGTACAACGCGGATGTTAGAAAAGTATTGCCACGTCAAAGGCTATGTCACGCCAAGATGAATAATATTAAGGATAATATCTCTAGCGACAAAAAGAATGAGATCACTTAAGATATCCAGGGCGAATGCCAAGAATGAATTTCGGAAATCGTTAAGGGAATTCAAACGGAGAATGTTAGCGGAAAATTTGAAAGAGAACCCAAACGTATTTTGGTCATGCCTCAGAGAAGTTCAAGGAAATAATTCAACTGGTAATTCACTCCAAAAAGGTTAAAGGCGAAAGACTAACCAGCAGTTTGGAAAAGGCAAACTTATTAAATTCCTTCTTTTAAATCGTCTTCACTAATTTCTCCCAGAATACCTCCGACAACTTACCAAATCTAACCAGTGAACCTATGCCCCAAATTGAAATACATACAATGGAATATGTTCACTGAAAATAACTAAGCCTAATAAATCCTCAGGGTCCAATGAAATACCCACTCGTATATTTAAGGATCTGGCTTCGGAAATTGCTCAGTATAAAGAAATAATTTGTAACTAGTCCCTGGTAGATCACAACGCTCCCAGATATTGGAAAACGGCGAACGTAACACCAATATTTAAAAACCGAGACAAGGAGGAACCGAGTAATTAGAGATTTATTTCATGGAACATATAGCTGCTAGCCCTCCCCGGACTACAACCTTGACGTGGTGGAAGGATTTGTGCGTTCCGAGGACCCCTAGAGCTGTGCCGGCGGGAGTAATAATAATAGCTCCTGGTAGGGTCACCCATGCCAAATAGGTCGAAGGTTAGGAGCCAGACAAAGGGTAGTCCACGCAGCGTCTGTTCCTCAGTGAAGCGGCCAGTAAGTGATGGTGTCACGTTAAAAACACTAGGAAGGCAACGGGAAACCACCTCAATTATAATTCCCGAGATTTAATTGATGGACAATACAGAGATTTTGAGCCCTGGAAACTACGGGGCTCGGCCCAATCGGCCGTGTGTCGTGCCCGGCAGCAGGGGAGGCAAGGAAGGCTTCCGCGGTCGTCATCCCACGAAACCCTTGCAAGGGAATCACAGCAGCAGAAGGACAGAAGACGCAAGAGAAGAAGACAGAATTAGTTAGAATAGGAACGTGGAATGTTAGGACAATGATGAGGACAGAAAAATTGGAGAATGTTAAGCAAGAGATGGAAAGGAGAAAAAGAGATGTTTCAGGTCTACGCGAGATGAGATGGAAAGATAGCGGGGATTACTGGAACGATAAGTATAGAATAATATACAGCGGCGGGGACGAGAGCCAACGAGGGGTTGCCGTAGTATTAAACGAAGAGGTAGGAAGAAGCGCAGTCAACATAGACCAAGTAACGGATAGATAATTACTAGTAGATATAAAAACAGAACCGACGAACTTGGTTATTATTCGGGTATATAGTACATGCCACCGAGCAACCATAAGGAAAAACGGTCGATAGGATATACTATCAGTATATCCTATCGACATACAGGGACGCACCCAAAAGTGGTAGGACTGATTTTCTCTGGCGCGAACGGAGCGGTGGAGGGTGGTCTGTCTGGCAGGGTAGGTGGAGGGGGCTCTTAGCAACAGACCAACACCAACCTCAGTCGCCTCCGGGCTGTCGTTGAGTGAGGACACCGTTTTTAGTGAAGCAAGTTTTTTGTCCGCGTCGAAAAACAAAATTAATCTGAATTTAAGACAACGTTATTCCGTGAAGTTTTGTGCGAAACTCGGGAAGACGGCAACTGAGACCCTCGATATGATCTAGCAGGCTCATGGGGACACTGCCTTAACCCGTTCCACAGTATTTGAGTGGCAAAAGTTGTTTAAAGAGGGTAGGGAGCTCGTTGCAGACGACCATCTCTCCGGACGGCCGTCGACGGCAAGAACCGACACGAATGTGGACAGAGTGAGGGCACTGCTGAACACAGACCGAGGCTTAACCAGTGAAGAAATTGCAGACCAGTTGGGTCTGTCTGCACCCAACGTCCAACGCATTATTTCACAGGATTTGGCCATGCGCAAGATGTGCTCAAGATCAATGATAGCAGTTAGAGATAAGGCGGATAAGAAAATAGTCGACGCAGGAAAGATCCAAGAGAGATGGAAGGAGTATATAGAAGGACTGTATGGTAAAGAACTTCGGCAAACAAAGTTAGACAATGAAAAAGAATATGACTTAGAGAAAGATAGCTTAGGTCCAGACATACTCGACGATGAGATAGAAAGGGCTTTAAGGGAGATGAAACTAAACAAGGCCGTGGCGGTGGATAACATTCCCGCGGAACTTTTAAAATGCTTAGGAAAATGTGGGAGGAAGAGGCTATATGTGCTGATTCGTAGCATCCATGAGGAAGGAATCTGGCCGAAAGACTTTGCGAGATCAGTTTTAGTTCCTATTCCCAAAAAAGGTGAAGGCGACATCATGTGAGGACTACAGGACGATAAGTTTGTTATCCCACGCAGCTAAAGTTGTTCTAAGGATCATAAACAAAAGGATAGAGAGTAGGGTAAATAATTACTCAGGGGATGATCAGTTTGGGTTTAGGAAGGTGAGAGGTACGCGTGATTCCATTGCAGTAATGAGATTATTAATCGAGAGGAATATAGAACAAAACCAGGAGGCATTTGCCTTTTACGTAGATTTCAAAAAAGCGTTTGATAGAGTGAATTGGGAAAAACTAATGAGTATATTAAAGAAAATAGGAACAGACTGGAGGTAAAGGAGGCTAATCCGCAACCTGTACATGTCTCAGACTGCTCAGGTGCAAATGGGGAACGGGGAGTCCGGATGGGCAGTGTTAGGAAGAGGAGTAAGGCAGGGTTGCCCATTATCACCGTTGCTGTTCAACCTGTATGCAGAGGAAATGATCAAAGAGGCATGGGAAGAACTGGTGGTAGGAATGAAAGTGGGTGGGGAATTGGTAAAATCAGTTAGGTTTGCTGATGACCAAGCTTTAGTTTGTCAGTCAGCCAAGGGGCTGCAAGCATTGCCGAGTGAATTGGAAATTCAGTGCGACAGGTATGGGATGAGAATCAATATCATTAAAACAAAGGTTATGCGATTTTCTAGAAAGGAAAAGTCTAAGCTAAACATTAAAATAGGATGGCAAAAACTAGAGCAGATAGAACAGTTTACATATCTCGGAAGTGTTTTGGACCAACGCGGTCAAAGTAGTAGGGACGTGAGGAGAAGAATTGCACTAGGCAAAGAGGCTTTCACAAGGAGGAGGGAGTTGATGACAGGGACTTTGAGTAAGGATGTTAAGAAAAGACTCGTAAAAACTTTGATATGGAGCGTAGCTATGTACTGTGCGGAAACGTGGTCATTGAAATAGGAGGATAGGCGTAGACTGGAGGCTTTTGAAATGTGGGTGTGGAGAAGAATGGAGCAGGTGAAATGGACAGAGAAGAAAACAAATGAGGAAGAACTTGGAATGGTGGGCGAAGAGAGGGGTCTGTTGGGAGCAATCCTATGGAGGCAGGAAAAGTGGATGAAGGGGGTGTTGACCGGCAGTGGGATGTTGAAGACTGTGATTGAGGGGAGAATGTTGGGCAAACGAGGAAAGGGAAGGAGCAGGATAGGGATGTTGGACGGGATGAAGGGAGGAAGAAAGTACTCAGAGATGATGAGGAGTCTAATGTCGATTAGGATACTGGAATGTATTTTGCATTTTGTTGGGAATCACAAAATATTTATTTAGTTTCTGTGTCCATCCAAAAACCTAACTTAACCGGTAGATTACCTAATATTAATAATAATAGTAATTGAGTCTAGTTCGGTCGTGAGACACCTCGATAATCAGACGTTAGTCATGAAAAATCAGCACGGTTTCCGAAAAGGTAGATCCTGGGAGACACGCTTTTTGTTCATGATTTCCTTATTTCGGGAGAGAGCAATGTTCCAGTGGACGCCGTTTTTCTAGATTTTAAGAAAGCCTTCGACAAAGTGCCTCATGGTAAACTATTTGCAAAGCTACAAGCGTTTGGCATAGACAAAGTTATCCAGGGTTGGATAAAGACTTTTTGAATGGCCGAGTACAAGGAGTAGTGATATATGGAGTTAGTTCACCAGGAAAGTGTCATCGGACTTCCCTTATTCCTACCTTACGTTAGCGAAATTTACTCCGTAGTCACTAGCAAGAGACGTTTATTTGCCGACGATGCAGTGTTTTAATGTGATATCCGTGATCCTGAGGACACAACGGTTTTGTCGGATGATCTTAATGCTATACAACGCTGGAGGGACACTTGGCAATTAGAATTTAACTTTAAAAAGTGCTTAGTGATGAATTTATGTGATAAGAGCAATTCTCACCCGAACAGCTACTGCATCGGGATCGCCGAAATGGAATGTGTAAACTAAATTAAATACCTAGGCGTTACCCTCCCTCACGATCTCTCCTGGGTAAAACATAAGCGTGGAATATTTGGACAAGGTTAAAAAAATTAGTACTAATTAGAAGAGCAATAGGTAAATGCGATGAAAAGTTCAGAGAAAAATATTATCTGTCGCTGAATAGGCCTCGCTTAGAATATGCTGCAGGTATATGGGATACTCAAGAAGTCGGATTGATTGCCGAATTGGATCGCTTGCAGCGTAGAGGAGCTAGATTTGTAAAACTTTGATGTGCTAAACTTAGAAGCGTATCCAAAATAGTAAGAGTAGTTAGGCTGGGAATCCCTCGAGGAGCGAAGGTTAAAATACGGATTGAAGCTCTTGCCTAAATTGGAAGGAGGTCTCATTAGCAGTGATGTTGAAAATGTACCATGACCCCCATCGTACCACGGTAGGAGAGATAATATGAATAAAATTACAGAGATTAAGTGTAGAACAGATTCAATACGTCATTTTTTCCACGAACGATAGGGGATCATAACAACATGGCGACCGCGGTAGGGTCAGGGTCGCGTATAATTATTCTGTGTGCTCGCCCCTTGCTACACACACCGGCGGTGCCTTTCAAGCCATATGAATATAAAGGAAAAAATAAGAGATATATTACAGGCCCCGACTTAATTTGATGGATCAGATAACGTGCGTAAAACCAGGGAGATTTATTGCAGAACGGATGGATTTAAAATGTTTTTTCATCGAACCATTATAGATCATAATAGACAAGGTGGAAATCGCGTAGGAGATAATTAGAATTGGCAATGCGTATATATTTGTCGATATCTTGCATTCTCTTCCTGAATTTTATTTCATATACTCATATTTTTAACAGTTCTACGGTATGATTAGAGATATCCTGCAATTGAATATCGTTTTCTTCCTTACTTTTCTGTGACTTGCATTTACCGAGTCCATGACCAAACTAACGTAGATGCAGAGGTAACACGATTTGGCTTTTCCATCTTTCACGGGTGGTGACCCAATACCCCCTGCCACACGCCCCCACGGCGCCTCGCGGGGTATTGTTGCAGATGTAGATAGAAAGGCACTCTTTCCTCTCATTTCGAAGAGAGCATGCACTTTAGCGAACGCCACTTAAGGACGGCCTCGAAAGGGCCAAGCAGGTCTCGAGCAGGGCCGCTCGTCCGATGAAGGGAACGACCCCAAGGATAATGGCGGGCGATGATGATGGCAGGTTGGATAGAGGGGGGAGAGATAGGGAGAGAAGGGGGAGAGGGGGGAGGTATGGGGAGAGAGGGGGTGAGAGAGGGGGGCGAGAGAGGGGGGCGAGAGAGGGGGGCGAGAGAGGGGGGCGAGAGAGGGGGGCGAGAGAGGGGGGCGAGAGAGGGGGGCGAGAGAGGGGGGCGAGAGAGGGGGGCGAGAGAGGGGGGCGAGAGAGGGGGGCGAGAGAGGGGGGCGAGAGAGGGGGGCGAGAGAGGGGGGCGAGAGAGGGGGGCGAGAGAGGGGGGCGAGAGAGGGGGGCGAGAGAGGGGGGCGAGAGAGGGGGGCGAGAGAGGGGGGCGAGAGAGGGGGGCGAGAGAGGGGGGCGAGAGAGGGGGGCGAGAGAGGGGGGCGAGAGAGGGGGGCGAGAGAGGGGGGCGAGAGAGGGGGGCGAGAGAGGGGGGCGAGAGAGGGGGGCGAGAGAGGGGGGCGAGAGAGGGGGGCGAGAGAGGGGGGGGGGCGAGAGAGGGGGGGGCGAGAGAGGGGGGGGGGGCGAGAGAGGGGGCGAGAGGGGGGCGAGAGAGGGGGGCGAGAGAGGGGGGCGAGAGAGGGGGGCGAGAGAGGGGGGCGAGAGAGGGGGGCGAGAGAGGGGGGCGAGAGAGGGGGGCGAGAGAGGGGGGCGAGAGAGGGGGAGAAAGGAGGGAGAGAGAGAGAGAGAGAGAGAGAGAGAGAGAGAGAGAGAGATAGGGAGAGTTGCCCGGTGTCTAAGGTTGCCTTCTTCGCAAACGTTTGCCGTGATCGCGCCGACTTCGTACCGAGAGTGGAAAAAAAGGAAAAAGGAAACAAAGGAAGTCTCCGAATGCGAAGACTTCCTTTGTTTGAGCTGCCAAAACGAAGGGAAGTCTAGACTGACCTTTGTCTACCTTTTCTTTCTACGTGTTGGCGGCCTTCGAAAAAGAGAGTCTGGCACGGAAATCCTTCCATCGTTCTCACCTGTGCCCTATTGAAGGCTCGCTTTGAAGGAACGAATCCCGGTAAGGGCTGTCCAAAAGGTATCCTTCGTTATGCTATCAAAAATACAATGAAATACTATAGATACAGAAAATTTATAACTTTTTTAAACTAGATATCTCTGCTATTTTGATCCATATTTTTCCAGCAAATTTAAAAATTTTCCATATCGCCGAACTTGTTTCCAAATTCCTTCGGTATAACATTCTGCCACCTGAGATGGCAGCCCACCGATGACACGGGCATCTTGAAGTTCCTCGTCGAGACGAGCCAGAAACATGTTCAATAGCCTAATTTTGCAATGGTGTCCACGCAACATAAGCATAGAAATCTTGGAAGATTTTTTCGATAGATCTTAGAAGTCGCGGAAAACTTTCTACGAATCAGATATCGTAAAACGCCGGTTTTCACGCACTTTTCAATTTTCAGGCGCAGTTCATTGTTCACCGAAAATGGGCGGCCACTTCAGTCATTATCACGGATATTTGGATCTACATCTACAAAATGCACCACGAGCCGCCTCAGGGGCGTGTGGTGAGGGCTGTTAGCTCACCACCCGAAGAAGAGAATAAAACAAAATCCACGAGTACCCTTAAGCGAACGACAACACTTACGCACAACTCTTCTTACTCAATCACATTCGGTCCGTACAGAGCACAAATTTCCCGCTTCAATCAGCTTTGAATTTGTCCTCAGTAAAAACATTATCACTGAACGAACTTCACATTTGGCGGGATCTTGAATTTTATTCTTCATTTTGACAAGCTGCTTTAACAAAGGACAAGTGACGCGACCTTCCAGCCACAGCAACTCAGGCGTACTGACCTGTACTGTGTGCGTCAATAGAGCGACCATTCGGCTCCCTCCTCCACTAATTCTCACGCTACTGCACGAAAACGGAGGTTACTTTCTGGACAGTCCTCAATGAAAGAGAGGAACAATTGATAAGACTCCTGTGAAGGTTTGAATCTATGGATGTACGGAGGAGGATGAAACATATTAGAACACGACAGCATACGAGACAATAGGGCGCTGAAAAAGTGGAATAATGAAACTTCTAGAGGGAGAGAGAGAACACCGAAAATGTGAGGAATAAGCTTAGAGATATAGATATAGAGAAATATGAGGCAAACTGAAGGCATAACGAATGAATGGGTGGTCATTCGAAATATAATGCTGAAATCTTAAGAAATATACGGGAGAGAAGTGAAAGAGAAAAGGGAAAGAGTTGATTGTAGAGTGTGCTAGAGAAATAGGAAGGGCGTAGAGAAAGAGGACTCTTTCGAAGATGAAGGATGAGAGCAGAGGAAACTAAACGATGGGTTAAGAAGGTCGACTGATGAAGCAAGAGTGGCCTGAATTAAGAAACACTGCGAGGAGATAGAATAACCGGAAAAGAGGCCAAATTAGAAGATGCTTAGGACTCTGACAATGAGAGTAATGAAGAAAACAATCAGACATGATGTCGCGTGGACATAGTAGGGTTGGGTTCGTGGAATCAAAGAGTGGCATTCATTGCTATACATTTATTGGACTTACTACACAAGGAGCCCGGCCCGGAAGGGAAGAGGAAGCGTAGAGACAGCAGCAGGTTCGGCCTCCGCAAGAGAGTTCCACAACCTTTAGTGTCTACGGGGAGGGAGCAGCGTAGAGACAGCAGCAGGTTCGGCCTCCGCAAGAGAGTTCCACAACCCTTAGTGTCTACGGGGAGGGAGCAGCGTAGAGACAGCAGCAGGTTCGGCCTCCGCAAGAGAGTTCCACAACCCTTAGTGTCTACGGGGAGGGATCAGCGTAGAGACAGCAGCAGGTTCGGCCTCCGCAAGAGAGTTCCACAACCCTTAGTGTCACCAGTCACTGCTGCTTTGCTTGGGGCGCTCGGGGTTTATATATGAATTCCCGGGTACAATGACCGGGCGCCGGACTCCGTATCATTAGCGGTAGGGGAGAGAGCAGGTTAACCTCGGTAGTGGGTGACTGTGTCCAGCCACTGTTCGCCAAATTTGCTATCGCGGATTCGGCGAAAAGGACACTAGCTCGCATGAGTCCTTCTAGATGTCCGAGCATCATGTCCCCGCGACATTGTGTATTGAGGCTGCCATCTACATGGCTTTTCCGAAACATCAGAACTAGCATCATGTCCCCGCGACATCACCCCGGCTTTGAAATCAAACTGTGAGGCCCTTAGAAGTCAACCTTGCTTTCTCCCCGATACAATAAAATAAAAAAAGACATACATACATACAAAAATGATTACATAAGGTAGTACTTGCGAGGAAAAAAAATGGCAATAATAATAAAATAAAAGTTCTGTAGCCATTGATTACAATCGACACACCGTATGGAAAATCACATTTGTGGTCTATTCCAACCCTAAAAGTTCATTACCTCAAAATAATTCCTCTTCACAGTTCCCATCGCAGTAGAAATAGTTCACTAAATCCATAGTCACAATTTTTATATTACAAGAATATGTCTTGCCATAAATAGTTCACTTGCATAGTTTATCACGGCATACACTTTATCATGGAACATTTCTGATACTGCCTAGTGTAGGAAACAGCGGCACATGGATTGTAGTTAACTGGTTAGTCACGTTTCCATGTATATTCACAGGGGGGGGGGTGGCACATGATTCACCTTTACACTCGGTGATTTTGTCTTGAGGATCGCGTCGCAATACACGGTCTGCCTTGCGCTTGCAATGGACATAGACAACGACCGAACACAGAGAGCCGAAGAGCACCACAAGGATGAGATTCCTTCGTAATGAGCGCGCTTTATGTCCAAACCCAGGGGGGACAGGGAATTAACGTTTCTTTCTATATCGGACAGGGATACAGTGGGTACGTCATGGGTATCTAATTTTGCGATCGACTTTAAGAGGTGCTCAAGGTTGGCGTCGTTACTAGCGAGGTTCAGGTATCGGCCATCAATAACACTTTCATTTATCATTGGCAGTGGTTCTACTGAAATATTTGTTTTCAAGGAAGTACTTACACAGTGGAATTCAGTGAAGGCGGGTATGTAATTTACTCCATCGCTGGCCGAACACCCAGATGCAAGAGTTAGGGTGCCTTGCTTACTGATGGATTACTTGGGAGTATTTTTGAGGGCAGTCGATAGTTAATTCGGTGACGCTACTGAGGCTAAAGCGCCACTTTCCAGGCGTTTCGCCCTTGATAAACATTGCAAATGGAGACTGAGCTAATCCTATCTGGCAGTTCTGCTTTATGAGTTCTGTTTTCCGGAGAAAAATGGCAATGTTACAGGAGCGGGAGTTAGGAGTTAGTATTGGGTAAGCCTGAGGACACACGATCATGCTTTCAGTTCTACATTGCTGTGAGTAGTCATAGGGTAAGAGTACAAAGTTGCTCTGTTCCGTTGAGACGGCCAGATAAGGCGAGTCAGGCTGTATGAGGACAGATTTATTCCCACCATCGGTGGTCGGGAAAGGTAGCGCTCGAAACACCTTGAAACTCATTCCCTTTTGCGTCAACGGCAGTATTATGAGTAATTTGATGTCGCCCATCCGCCGGATCACTCTCACGCTAGCAATGTCGTACATGATCGCGATTTTGTGGTCCAGATCGCGGGGGAGCGACCAATCGGGCTGCAGCGCTCCGGAAATACTTTTCAGGATACCCTGGAACTGGCTGGGAGGGAGTAGGGAAGGTATGAACTTCCCAGCCTATCTAACTTCCTAGCCAATGTATATCGCTCATTTAGGGCATGTTCGGTGCGAATGGATAACCCTTCTATTTTCTTATCTAATGTTTGTATCTGATGGTCGGTCGCCGTGCCTGTAAAGTAATGCAGTCCGTAACCGACCACGTCAAACAATCCTCTGCCCTTAAGAGTTGCTTCGGTGGCTCCAATTAACATTTCTAATTGCCTTTCCAAATTGTTTAAGTTGAACCGTACCCTTTGTTAGATATAGAAAATTATATTAGAATTAGATATTAGCAAAGTGAAAAAACATGCTCGCGTTTGGTTGTGCTGTTAATTTTAAATTAATCTCATGGAATTGGGTGTTCTGTCGTTTAACTATGTCCACTGCAGCTGTTAGCTGAGGTATTTGAAGGTCTATGTTCACTATCCATTCACTCACTATGAAGTACAATTGTCCTTACGGGACGAAAAGCAGACCAGAGGTGTTTGCTCCACTCAACAGTCCTATTGTCACTAGACACACAGTATGTACGGTAAGGAGGTCCATGGTTTCGGCTTCCACGTCAGCGGTTGGTGGACTGCTTTGTCCGTCGAAGGGTGAGGAGCCAGGAGAGGAATCCCCTCCTCTCTCTTCGCTGGGCGGGATCTCCGGTGTTGAGAGACTGCGACCCGGCGTGGGTGGCGGTCCATCCGCCTGGGCTGGAGGCGAAAGAGGTGGGCTTTCATCCCACCAGGAGTAGTTTCTTCCCTGGGTTGGTGACGCTGGAGCTAGACCCTCTCCATCTCCTGCGGAATACATTGGCTGGCTGCGTTGCCCTTCCCCATGCTGTAGATACCGGAAGGCACTCCAATACTCATCACCGCCACCCAGGTGTTGTCGCACGGGAGAAGAGAAGCGACCCGGTGTGGGCGGTGGTCCATCCGCCTGGGCTGGAGGCGAAAGAGGTGGGCTTTCATCCCACCAGGAGTGGCCGTCGGCCGCCGGAAGGCGGTCGTAGATTGGAGGTGTCTCGCCAAACAATTCTTTGATCTTCCTTGCTACCTTCTTTCTCCGTAGCAATTGTCTTACTGCTATTACTCGGGCCATAGCTAATAGGCAGATACAAGGGAGGGAAGTAGGGTGAATTAAGAGCGTATCCTCCCGGGCAGGGGCCGCAAGTCATAAAATTTTTCTGACGATGGAGGATGATTTTGGAGATTTTGCCCTTGAGGAGGGTCGGTCGGTGAACCATTGTTTATTTTATCTGGCTGCGGAATGTGGACTTGATTATGGGTGGTCTGGGCGCCTTGCTCAGTCTCGAACTCGTCAATCACGCGTCCTGCTTGTGCGTAATTAGGTGGCGGTTCGGGCTCTGGTGGTAGTGGAAGCAAATTCCTGTGGTGCGCTGTCAGAATCCTCCCATCCCGGATATTCTCAATGTCAAAGGTCACCTCACTTCTAACTTTGACTACCTTGTAGGGGCCAACCCACTTCGAAGTAAACTTTTTTGACTGCCCGGGCGTAAGTACCAAGTTGCGCAGCAACACGAGTTGCCCGTTAAGAATAGGCGGCAACCGTAAGTTCCTATTGTATTTATCATGCTCATTTTGTATGTTACGCTGGTTATTCTCTGCCGCTTGCGCGCGCGCGATTTGGAGCCGGCGTTGCAAAATGTGATCGTACGGGGGTACCTCCGTGTAACACGGTAGGAGGGGTCGTAAGACATCATCCCAAGGCATATCCAATTCCCTCCCATAGTTTGCTCTGTGATTCGATGTTTGCTATTTCTGTACACAAATAATGCAAAATTTAGTTGATCGTCCCAATCCGAGTGGTCTTGGTTGACATAGTGAGAAATAACGGCGGCAAAAGATTGGTGCGCCCTCTCCAGCCTACCATTGGAAGCGGGATTGTAAGGGGAGGTAAAAATTGTCTTTACTTTTAATAGATCACAAATTCGCCTCATAAGCTGTGATGTGAAATTGGCACCTCTGTCAGTGAGAAGGGTGGCTGGCACCCCATGACGGCAAATGATCTGCTCAACGAAGGCTCGAGCTACAGTTTCTGCGGATTGATCGATGATAGGTATGGCCTCCGGATATCTCGTAAGATAATCTTGACATGATAGTATGTAGCGATTGCCTCTATTGGATACTTTTAATGGACCAATTATATCCAAAGCAATTTTCTCGAACGGATATGACGCTTCGGTGACAGGTTGAATAGGTATTCTTTCCTTTCTTCCCTTTCGTTTCTTGCAGCTTACGCAATTACTAACGTAATTTCGAGTGTCGGCGTACAGCCCGGGCCAATTAAAATGTCTTTGCACAATATTTAATGTTTTGTCTATTCCTAGATGTCCTGCTAGGGGGCTGTCATGGCATCTTTGTAATATGTAATCTCTCATGCTTACGGGTGCACAGATGGTGTATAGTGGATCGGGGGTCTTAACGTGGATTTTATAGAGTACTCCATGCTCGTCTAAGAGATAGTTGGGGTTTCGTTCTTCCGCTAGCGCACGCAGTGGTCGAAGTTCCGGACAAATTGACTGTTCTTGCGCAATCTTGGTTTTATCCCAAACTGGCTCGTATTCCGTGTCTTGATGGAGGGCATTTACTATTGGGTTCACTGCGCGGGAGAGAGCGTCTACGTGCGGAATATCTTTTCCTGCTTTGTACTTTATTGTAAACGAGTATTCGGTGAGCTCCATTATCCACCTAGCCAGTCTGGGTTTCGGCTCGGAAAGGGCAAGTAGCCATCGGAGCGGGCTATGATCAGTGATTAAAGTGAACGGACGGCCTAAAAGATATACTCTGAACTTTCGTATCATATGTACGACCGCCAAACACTGAAGCTCAGTGGCGGAGTATGCTTTTTGCTGCTGTGTCAACTGCTTGCTGGCGCATGCTATCATATGCTCGCCATCTTCAAAATTCTGCGACAGCACTCCTCCAATCGCCACGGAAGAAGCGTCAGTGGTCAAAATGAATTCTTTCGAAAAGTCAGGGAATCGCAATACGGGTTGACGCGTGAGACAAGCCCTTAATTTTTCAAAAGATTCTTGTTGCTCTCTTTCCCAAATAAACTCCGTATCCTTCCTTGTTAGCGAGGTAAGAGGACTCGAAAGTTGAGCAAAATGCCAAATAAATTTCCTGTAATATCCCACTAACCCAAGGAACGATTGCAGTTGCTTAACGTTACGTGGTGCTGGAAAACAGCTTATTGCATGTATTTTTTCTTCATCGGGTTCCAACCCATTAGCGGAAACAACGTGACCGAGGAATTTCACTCGTGTTTGGAAGAATTTACATTTTTGTGGTTTCAGTTTCAAATTCGCTTTCCTCAGTCTTGAAAAAATTTCTCTCAAGCCTAGTATGTGTTTTTCCATGCTCTCATCATGCCGTAATATGTCGTCGAGAAAGAACAAAACTCCTCGATTGATCATTCCATCTAGTACGGTTGTCATAAGACGCATGAATGTGGAAGGCGCGATCGAAAGGCCGAATGCCATCCTGTTGCACTCGTAGTGCCCGTCTGGAGTGGTAAAAGCGGTTTGTCCCGTTTTTTTCGTCTACTTCAACTTGCCAGTAACCTTGAGATAAATCTAGGCAACTAAAATATTTTGTCCCTCCTAACTGATCGAATATTTCGTCCATATTTGGCAGTGGAAATACTTCCTTTCTGGTGACGGCGTTCAGAGCGCGATAGTCAATGCAAGGCCTATACTTGACAGGTTCGCCTGGAACATGCTTTTTCTTTACTAGAATCAGAGGAGCAGACCATGGACTGGTAGATGGAGATATGACTCCCTGTTCAAGCATATCCCCGATGGCCTCCTTAAGAGCTTCTCTTTGAGAATGAGGGACGCGATATGGAGACTTTTTAATGGGTTTGGAATCTCCCACATCTATGGTATGCTGGACCAGGTTGGTGCATCCCAATTTAATATCCCCGTGGATAAAAATATCTGCATACTCTAGTAAAAGTTGCTTTAAAGAGTCAATCGCTTCATTTGGAGTATCAGAAAACGAGAATAGTGACAGTAACTCAGCGGTGGAGTGGTGCTCGGGCCACATTTCTGGGGTTTCTGTTTCAATCGAATTTACAACTAGTAATTCATGACTTTCTGAAAAAATGTTGAAACTGTATAAGGACCCTTTTCTTAACATCTTTGGTTCAGGCCGTGTGTTACACAACAACAAAGGTATTACACCATCGTGGGAGACGGTTGCTAGAACTGGAAGTATTAATACATCTCCCTCCCTTCCCTGAATAATGATATCCTCGCCATAATAGTCCTGAATCTTTGTACTTGTCAACATAACCGAGCGTGGAGGAATTTTAATTGTATCAAGAAATGTAGCTTCATGCGACGCTTTCTCTTGCGTACAGGTTACTCGTCCATCTGTCCCGCAATTACTTTCTGCATGAACTACGGGTGGACGGCTTCAACAACTGACGGTTTACATTCGCCTTTCTGCCCAACAGTTAGATTTGCTCCATTAAAAATTTCTTGCGTACAGGTTACTCGTCCTTCTGTCCCGCAATTACTTTCTGCATGAACCACGGATGGATCGCTTTCAACAACTGACGTTTTACATTCGCCTTTCTGCCCAACAGTTAGATTTGCTCCATTAAAAATTTCTTGCGTACAGGTTACTCGTCCTTCTGTCCCGCTAGAGTGAGTGGCCTCAACCAAGACATCGTCAGTATCCTCAAAAATGTCCCCAAGCAAACCGGTGCTTGTGACTTCGATTCCTGACGGCACTAATATATCATCACTCAACTCTTCCCAATTAATATTAAGCAAATCATCAACAGTCACGAGTCCATCATTCACTTTATCCTTTGAGCTCCTGCTGGCGTTATCCTCTTTGAAAGATTCATTACTCGGTGTTTTAGGCACTGCTTGGATATCATCACATGAAATTAAGTCCTCTAAAAATACAGCGGAAATTTTCTGTTTTGAGTAACCTGATTTTAACATGGTTTCGTGCCCTTCTGTTATTTTCATTTTACCTTCTCCGCACGAAATGCTACTTCCGTATTTTACCATGAAGTCTAGTCCGAGAATACCGTCATACGGCACTTTCCCTAGATTTGCAATCAATGTATCGTGAGGGTAAACTTCTCCATCGATAATGAAAGGTATGTTGCATTGCCCTACTGTGGCGAGCGCATGGCCGGAGGCACTTCTCACAGGGGAGGAATAGTCGTTAATTTTTAGGTTTTCAAAAGGGAAACTTGTACTCTGCATAATACTCACAGCGGCACCGGTATCCACTAAAAAGGAATACACTCTACCTAGTACTGTAACCAAGACCGTCAAGCCGACTTCTGGTGCTACGACGAGCACTAATTCGTCCCCGACCTGCCGGCCGGGGTGGCCGCGTTTCCCTGATCTCGCTTTTGGGTGGGGATGGGACAATCTATCGGGCGATGGCCCGCTTGCTTGCACACGCCGCAAATCATCAGAGGGCAATCTTTACTGACATGGCTCCCTTCCCCACAGTTATAACATGCGCGGGGTTTTGTACGGCAATAGCGCGCGATGTGTCCCACCTTTTTACAGTAATTACAAGTCCGAGGCGCATTAGTTACGTTCCCTCCACTCACCGGCAGTGTAGACTGTGGAGGCTTCGTGTGTACATTTGCCTGGATTGCATGCACTTGATTCGAAAGACTAGGGCTCACAGTGGGGTTTAAGATTGGCTCGAGATGGGGTTGAACATGACTCGTTGTGAAATATCGCGTCGGGTCACTGTACGAAAAGGTTGTCGGTGTCTTCACGTTAGGACTGCGCACGGGCATACCAAAGTCATGGTTCTGCAAGAAGTTTACTTCCCTAACGCCTGAGTAATTACGAGCATTGAATTCCTCTAGGTTAGCAAATTCCTCAGCCTCTTGCATGGTTCTTGGATTGCGCACTAGCACGAATCGCCCAATTTCTTCCCTAAGTCCGACCAAGAACTGTGAGAGGAGGCGGTTCTCGAGCATAATTCCTGTCGCTTGTGAGTCTGGGTCTAGACAAGCATCTCTTAGTTTTCGTCCCAATTCCCTGAGACGGGAAGAATACTCGTTCACGCTTTCCAAGGGGCGTTGCAAACAGCTTGTGAACATTCTTTCAACAGAGACCAGTGAAATTTTGGGAATGAAGCGCTTTTTCATTAGTTTAGAAAAAAGTTCATAAGACTCAATAACGTGAGGATTTGACTTAATGAATTCGGCAGCGGTACCGCTCAGACGCAGCCGTGCTACGCTTAAGGTCTGATTCTCACTCCACCCACTAAGATGACTCACTAACTTAAGACTGTTCAAAAAATCCTCGATACTTACGTCCCAATCACCGTTAAAACACGGAATTAAATGAATGTGATGTCCTGAAAATGTTTGTTGCATCGTTGGAGGGGAAACAGGAGCGCTTTCTATCATATTAACAGCGGTAGTAAAATCAATTAAGTTCGTATTGTTTGGTGATAAATCACGCTCCCAAGGCAGAGAATCACCAAAGCGCCCATACGTGCCCTTGCCACCGAAATCCATTATGATTTAAAGACAATATGGCTAGGACAAAATTAATTCGCCATATGTTTGCAATATAACCGATACTCGTTAATAAAAAAATGGGGTTAGTTTCCTCTTGGGATTACGCGCCACTACTTCTTAAATAGAAATTCAATCAAACGAATGAAGCATGATGGACGGAAGGCAAGTTGCATTTAAATAAGCCGCTCCAAGACTCCGACACCCCACACCTGACACCAATATGTCGCGTGGACATAGTAGGGTTGGGTTCGTGGAATCAAAGAGTGGCATTCATTGCTATACATTTATTGGACTTACTACACAAGGAGCCCGGCCCGGAAGGGAAGAGGAAGCGTAGAGACAGCAGCAGGTTCGGCCTCCGCAAGAGAGTTCCACAACCTTTAGTGTCTACGGGGAGGGAGCAGCGTAGAGAGCGCAGCAGGTTCGGCCTCCGCAAGAGAGTTCCACAACCCTTAGTGTCTACGGGGAGGGAGCAGCGTAGAGACAGCAGCAGGTTCGGCCTCCGCAAGAGAGTTCCACAACCCTTAGTGTCTACGGGGAGGGAGCAGCGTAGAGACAGCAGCAGGTTCGGCCTCCGCAAGAGAGTTCCACAACCCTTAGTGTCTACGGGGAGGGAGCAGCGTAGAGACAGCAGCAGGTTCGGCCTCCGCAAGAGAGTTCCACAACCCTTAGTGTCTACGGGGAGGGAGCAGCGTAGAGACAGCAGCAGGTTCGGCCTCCGCAAGAGAGTTCCACAACCCTTAGTGTCTACGGGGAGGGAGCAGCGTAGAGACAGCAGCAGGTTCGGCCTCCGCAAGAGAGTTCCACAACCCTCAGTGTCTACGGGGAGGGAGCAGCGTAGAGACAGCAGCAGGTTCGGCCTCCGCAAGAGAGTTCCACAACCCTTAGTGTCACCAGTCACTGCTGCTTTGCTTGGGGCGCTCGGGGTTTATATATGAATTCCCGGGTACAATGACCGGGCGCCGGACTCCGTATCATTAGCGGTAGGGGAGAGAGCAGGTTAACCTCGGTAGTGGGTGACTGTGTCCAGCCACTGTTCGCCAAATTTGCTATCGCGGATTCGGCGAAAAGGACACTAGCTCGCATGAGTCCTTCTAGATGTCCGAGCATCATGTCCCCGCGACATTGTGTATTGAGGCTGCCATCTACATGGCTTTTCCGAAACATCAGAACTAGCATCATGTCCCCGCGACAATGAAATGTTAAATAAAGAAGGAAAGATGACGTCATGCACAGAAGGGAACGGGAAATTATTGACTGTGTAAGTAGTGGAATTACACGACCCACGGGCTGATTATGCAAGGCTGGTACAGGATGATAGGGTTGAATGTCATGAAGAGGATTGAGGGCCAAAGATATTAAGATGCGAGTTGGAAAATATGCTTCAAGATCCCACAAGAGAAATCATTCGGCCACGGCAGAGTATTATCTGAGGCTTCGAAAGCGTTCACATGGGGTGCAGATTCCACATGGATCAGTCTTGTCATTGGAATCTCTGACTCTGGCATTTGGCCTGAGAAGGTACTAAAGAGAGTGTTAATAAAGGGGAATTCAAAATATTATGGGACAATCAGTTATATGTCATTTTAGAAAAGCAATATCTTACTTCACTAGAGAAAGGAAAACTGAAGATTATATTCGCGAAAACCAGCTTAGATTGAGGAGATAGCATAATACACCATTTCACGTCTAAGGATGATAGGTGTACAAATGTTACATGTAAACGTGAATTATATGAACCTGTATACAATGTCTGTTCCAAAGGTAGTACTGCTTATTTTTTTCCGGATAGACGGACGGACGGGCAGCGGTTTTTTTGGATCTAGAGTGCGGGTCGTTCGTTTACAAAACCTCTATAACGTGACCTCGTTACGCTCCGTCATGAACCGATTATTGGACCAGCGCTACAACGTCTAATTTTACGTGAACCTGGGCAAAATCGGGAAAGAGATTCATTACATGCTCAAGAAAGCTTACTGTGATAATACCATGGGTAGATTGGTTATTTTTGAGAGGCATAAGTGGTTTCGGGAGGGTAGAGAAGATTGGAAAAGGAAATACTTTGCTCCTCCACATATATTTACGACCTAGGTTTCGACTTAAAAAGTCATCATGAGGTGAAGTACAGAGGACAAACAGCTATAGTAGAGAGAGAAGAGGAGGGGGGAGGTGAAGTCGGAGGATGGGGAAAGAGAAGGGAAACTGGGGTGTTTGTGTTTGTGCGTATGGGGAGGGAGGGAGAGAGTGCGTCAGGGGGGAAGAGGAGGAACAGAGGAAGGTCCAGGGGGGGGAGGAATGGGGGGGTTCGCATGGTTTCTGATGAACTTGGAATTCCTAAAAGTGACGTGCGTCAACTTTTGATGGCAACATGAGAAAGGCGTTTGCCGCGAGTGCTCTGGGGCTAACAAAGGGAAACTCGCACGCGGATCTGCCAAAAGCTTCTGGGCCCTGCTTCAGCCATCCTAGAGCCCAGACGTTGCCCCACCAGACTTCTTCCTCTTCCTCCGCTTCACACCTGAGCTGAAAGGTCGTCACCACGGCTCGGTGGAAGCGTAACAACATGTGCTTTTCAACATCCCGGACGTCGCCTACCAGAAGGCGTACGAGGCGTGGAAAACCCGCTGGCACAGCGGTGCGCGGGCGCACAAAGGTTTTGCCACTTCGAAGACTTATGAGTTACCGTATCATCAATTCTGGCAAAGAGTCATTTTTAATCGACTCAGTCCAACTACTTTTGGGACAGACGTTGCATATGTTTTGCCGTTTTGGAGAAGGTAGTGTCAACTGGAAGTGCATCAGAGGATTTTAAAATAAATTGGTATAGGATGGAATGATAGAAGAATAAAAAACCTTCATGTGAAACAAAAAGTGGTGGAAAGAGTAGGAGATGGTGAGAGAGGCAGTCGAAGGGGTGCGAGGGAATGGAAGGGCAACTCTCTCCAATGCATCCGCTGAAGGGCGCAATAAAATTAATAATAATACTGTGGAATTGGCGGGGGCTGTGGCGGCGGGAGGAGGAAGATTAGAATATGGTGGAGAGCTCTGTAAAAGGGGGAAAAGAATTCGGAATTAGCAAGTTAAATAATTTAAGAATTTGAGAACTCCAGAAACTTGGAATGGATGCTATACCGAGAACATAAGAAAGAGAATATTAATGGGTAAGAAAGCTTTTAAAAAAGATCAAAGACCTACAGAGAGCAAGTGGAATTCCAATAAAAATGAAAGCGAGACTCGCTAATTGTATTTTCTGGATTGCGGTGTCTTACAGCGGTGGAAAACGGGTGGCTAAAAATAAAGATGAAAAATACTTGGAAAGTTTAAAATATTGTTGCGGAGAAGGTTAATTGAATAAGTGCGGATTAATATGGGAAATGAAAGAAAACCGCTGATGGAAATCGTTTAGTGAAGGACATCTCGGTTGGACGCACATCTATTATGATGAAGCAAGAAAATATAGCGAGTAGAATGTTTAAGACGAGAGAGAAAGGAGAAGAAGGATTTGTAACGCTTGAGAGGATAACAAGTGGCAGGAGATAACGGCAAAAGGGAAAAAATGCCCAGGATGTCAAGAGGTGACGGAGGACAACCAGTTCACGCCTGTCAGAAGATAGTTGCCCTGGACAGAGAGGCCATTAATGTCTCGTAAATAGAAAAGAGTGAAGAGCCAACGACGTTAACCTGACGGACGCCGGATGTTGTAGGTACATAAATAGACCTAGAGCTATAGGCATGTATCATAACGTTTTGTTGGAGGTTAGCCAGTGATCCTGATTCCAGTTTATTGCATCATCATCGCTGCAGTACCATCGATTCACAACCATTTACATTCATTTGGCGAGTAGGAATTCATCAAAAGCCTTTGCTAAATTTCAAGAAACTCGAATCTACTTGTATTCTTGTTTCGCCTGATCACAGGATATCGCATCTAAAAAGCATCTACAACAAGTTCCTGACGATGCAGTGTTTTAATGTGACATCCGTGATCCTGAGGAAACAATGTATTTTGTATTTTGTTAGGAATCACAAAATATTTATTTAGTAGCTGTGTCCATCCAAAAAGCTACCTTAACCGGTAGATTATTACCTAATATTATATATATATATATATATATATATATATATATATATATATACACTGTTTTCAAAAGATGAAAAAGCTTGAAAGCTTTCATTGAGAAAATGTCCTAAGTAGGCCTATAAAGACGAGCCTGCGATGTCCCACGGCGTCAAAACGCCCTTCACTCTCTGGGTTTGAGTCGGCTTAAGAACGCCATCTGATTGCTAATGTGATCGGGGCAGAGGGTGACCCTCTGAGAGTAGATTTACACAGTTCATGACCAGGGAAGCTGCCCACTGCCGTTCGAGAGCGAATCCAAGATATTAAATATTATTATTAGTGCATTAATTAATGGATCAATAGAAAACTGTTTTCCATTCACGCTACTGCTGTCGCACACTTCCTTGTAGTCAATTGCACCATTTGGTCTTCCGTCTAATGCCCGCGGATGACCTTTCGACCTTGAACACTGCGAAGTTCACGCGTCCGCCCTTGCGATTCACCGCCGACGCGTCTCCGCCGCACTCCCGTTCAGTGCCGCGCGGAGCGGGACCATGCCGCGCGATCGATTGCATTCTCCGCTTTCCAAACGGTCGCCAATTTTCCTTCATATTCACTTCCCGAAGCCTTCGACGAAACACTTTGCGTGATGGCGTTTCGACACCAAGCAAATTGGCTACAATTCAACATTATCAGGGTTTAAAAACCATTCGCCTTGACCGGGATTCGAACCCGGGCCCCTCGATGTCTCTGGCCGAGTGCTTTAGCCAGTTAAGCCACTGAGGCGTCCTCTTACCCTCCGAGGTTTCGGGAGGCTTTCAAGGAGCAAATAAAATAGTCTAAATCTAACATTTTTAGAGGTTTCATGTTAGGCATCACTCACGGAGCGAAGGCTAAATTACAGATTAAATCTCCTGCATAAATTCGAAGGATGTCTTCAGCATTGCTGTTGAAAATGTGTTATTGTTCAAATTATATAACGGTAGGAGACACCATATAAAATTAGAGATATTAAATGTTGAACAGACAGATTTAAGACGTAATTTTTAACAGGAAGAATTAGGGATCATTGAAATTCCAGAAAACTGAAGGAGGTGCCGCGGCAGTAACTTTTGATGGAGTTATCCGCTATCTGTGAATTGTAATGCAACAATTACAGAAAGTAACAATCATTCGCCTTGACCGGGATTGGCTTTTTTGTGCAGGCATATGACACAAAACATTCACTTCCAATCTGTTATAGATGAATGTAACGTTTGAGGATAGAATATTGAAACAAACTCAAATTTAAAAACTAAGAACTCGTAAATTAGACGATCTATTTTTTCATCCAGTTGAGTTTTTCCAACGGAATTAACCACATCTTGTTTTTTTAAGATTTTGAGAAAAATTGAATGCGCGCTTTTTTAACACAGTGAAATTTGCGAAAAACATTTTCAACGCCTACCGTCCAAGATAGTAACAGCAAGGTCCAGTGAGTAAAGCGTTAGGCTACTGACTGGAAATCCTGGGTTCGATTCCCGGGGACGTTTCGGGGCACCCTTACACTCACCCTGTTTGATTTTTCTGGCGCCGGATCTTCCCGGTAAATAATAGGCAATGCAGGGAATAAGG
This sequence comes from Hetaerina americana, assembly GCF_022747635.1. Classification (NCBI taxonomy): domain Eukaryota; kingdom Metazoa; phylum Arthropoda; class Insecta; order Odonata; family Calopterygidae; genus Hetaerina; species Hetaerina americana. Next base: position 857,134 of record NW_027286852.1, on the reverse strand, counting down.
AACTTACCCCCTCCCCCCATTTGATACCCAGGAAAAGTGCGAGTTTCGCACGTGGCCGGGCTACCAAGCCAACAATGGGGTTGATAACTGGGGAGGAGTAACTTGCAGGAAATAGCATATCCAACGCTCATCGGAGTGATTTGATGCGAAGTATCAACTTGAGCGCTCTATTAAGTGCGTCTCTCATGTTGGATTTCAGCTTTTCTCGCCTTGGGCAATGCATTGGTCCAAAGGCGATCCCCCTTCCGCCACGCCCCCTTTCAAAGAGCTCAGTTTCACACACGGCGAGCAGCTCCCCTTGGGCTGAGCGATGCATTGAAAAAGATACAACGCTGCTATGTCACACACTGCAGGCGAGACAAGATGAACACCACTGAGTGGAATGACAACTTGAGCTGGAACCCAGGCACTACATTAGATGTTGTTAGCATCGAATCCAATACTTCTAGATGTGAAGAAATCATTGTATCTCGTCTAAATAATACCCGGCAAGGGCGGCGTGGCAGGGGTTTTTAAGTCACCGCGCGTAAAAGTGAATAAAACCACATGCAATACCAACATATTCATGTATACCTTAAACCCACAAAGAGGTATATATTCATGTGAAAACCTTCTCAACTCATACACATGCAAAAACATATACCATTAACCGACGTACACATACAAATTTAGCAAAAACTAATCCAATTACGTGGGCATTAGAATTGAAAAGCAAGAAGGGGAAACTCTACAGTCACATGGACATGCAACTCATGGTCTCCGCCCCGAAGTCACACACAGGGAATGTGACACACGGAGGGAGGAGGCAGGCAGTGGAGGCGTCCCCCCCCCCCAACACACTTGACAGAGAGAGAGGCGAGGGATGGAAGGAGAAGCTTGGAAACAAACAAAACAGGGCGAGCAAATACTGTAACGAGCACTGCATTTTTAATAATGGCATTCTAATGCGGTCATGTGGGAAGGGATTTGACAACAAAACACAAGAGATCAGTGAGAGTGCTAGTATTTTCTTTCATTTTAGTGCCCAGCAAGCCACCGCTAGGGTGTGTGGCAGGGGACGAATGCACACCAGACTAACTTTCATCCATATATGACTTTACCGCGGTCGCACAATGATATTCTGACCGCTTATCGCTCGTGGAAAAAATGGCATCTTAAAGAAAATGGCATTTGAGTAGAACGAATTATCCCCTAGACGCCGTGGGAGGAAAGTGGGATATTTTCTTTCTATAACCCTGCAGTCACTATCCAGTATTGTCCGGGGGGAGAAGGAGTCTCCGAGTCTGCAAGTTCTGGCATCTATTTCCGAATTTTACATACATGATCCAAGCGACTGATGTATGTTGGAGAGCGAGTCTTGATAAAACCCCAAAACTAAACTTTTATCCCTGGAAGATTACTTATCTAAGGATGCTGAAGGCATATTACAAGCCCCTACTTACTGCAGTTGATTAGATCAAGTACGTAAAATCAGGGAGAATTATTGTAGAACGGCTAGATTTAAATTGTCATTTTTTTCTCGAACCATTAGAGATCAAAATAGACACGACACTAATCACGTAGGAGATAATTAGAATTGCTAATGTATATATATTTGTCGACATCTTGCATGTTATCTTATTAATTCATAGACCCAACTTTGTAACAGTTCTACAGCATTATTTAAATATACGCATCCTGTTATTTGATATTATTGCATGAGCAGCCTTTCGGGGATTAACATTTTCCAAGAAGATGATCAAACTTACATGCGTTTAAAGCGTGTAACCTGATTGGGATTGTGCATGCATGGCTGCATGGTGATCTAACACCCCCCGCCACACGCCCAGTTGTGTTGATGTGGGTGTTCGGCAAGCATGATGTCATCCATCACTTCTACTCCATTGCCATTGGAAATAGTCCTGAAAGCCCATTTCGCACCACATCAAAGCCTAACTGAGGCGCTCGATGGGCCTATTTTAAACAGAAAAAACTCGACAGGCAAAACCCTATGCATCCGCCCATGCAGCTTGCGGCGACTGCCGCCGCCACGTGCCATACCTCAACGGCGGCCGCGGGCGTCCTCGCCACAGAGGTCTCCCGCTCGGTCGCCGGTCAATCGCACACGTCCCGCCGAACCACCGGACTGGTCACTCAGCGGTCGTTCGAATGCAGGATTCTTCACCCTCCTGCACAGTGGGCTACCGAGTTCAAAGGGAGGGGTTTTTAACACCGGTCCGGCAGAGTTTAGTCGACCATGTTTTAATTTCGCCAATCCACAGAACTATTGGCACTGCCAATCGCTGCAGTGGACCAGCAGGAGCAAGGACCATTAATCCGGACCCCCGATGCGTCGCGCCAAATCCACTGGCGACGAGGGAGCCGATGTCCTCCTTCACTCCTCAGGGGAAGAGGGTGAATCGGCGTCAAGGCAGTCGCCGCCGCCACCCCCTGCCCCTGAGTGCGGCACGCGCGCACTCGAAGAAACGACAGTGGTCGGAGTTCGTGGCGAGCGACGGAAGGAGCGGGCGGCATGGCGAGCGCTCTCCCGAGGCGTCCACCCACTCGCCGCAGCACGTACCACGCCGAGGACGACGCAAACTGAGCACAGTCGGGACCCCAAGGCCCACAGCGCCGCCAGCGGACTGACGGGGGCGCACACTCGCGCGACCTCCCCTCCCCTACTTCCCCTCCCCTCTCGCCCCCCTCCGCCCCGTACGAAACACCGCCTGCCGGAGTGCCCGTGACGTCACACCACTTAAAAGTGGTTTCCGCGAATGGGGGGCGTTTTACACTCGCGGCTGCGAGGGGGGGTGAGAATGGGTCACTGCCTGCTGGTGCAGACACATCGAGGGGTTTCTTCTAAAATCGCCAGAAGTGCGACGCCTCTGGAATATTTGGCCCCTGCGGCCAACTTCTACGTAAGAGATCTAATCTGTAATTTAACCTTCGCTCCATTTAGTGTTTCCTTACCAAGGTGCTCTAATATTTTGGATACACTACTAGGGTTATCACAACGACGTTTCACAAATCTACACCGCAAGGCAATCCAATTCAGAAATCAATCCAACTTCATGAGGATCCCACGTACCTGCAGCATATTTTAAATGAGGCCTAACCAGTGACAGATAACATTTTTCTTTGACTTTTCATTGTATTTACCAACTACTCTTCTGATAAAACATAATTTTTTGTTGCCCTATCCCCGTATGTTTCACCCGAGTCTACACATACATATCCACCCATTTATTTGCTTTATTATTAATATTATACCCTAAAATCCATCGCTGGAGTATGCGAACATTTATTTTCTATCTGCTTACTTGATTACTTATCTACCATCATATTTATACATCTATTTCAATCCATCCTTCCGCATTTGCTTGTGCACATGCATGCGTTCAATGCCTGTACGAGTTCGGGGGCGTTGCCTCTAGCGTTCTCCTTCCCTTCTGCAGCTGGGGCGGGAGTCCGACACCAGTACTCCAAGTGTGGACTTTCCCCATAACATGCACACGAATTCATTTGGCACTTGCCCGGAAATTGAGAGGTCCGGCTTCGGATCCCGGGCCTCCTTCGCCCCTCCTGAATTTATGTCTGTCTATATGTATTTATGTGTACATATGAATGCAAATATAAGTTAAATGCCTAATATAATATGTATACGACGATGGGTTGAATGAAATAAGGGACCATTTGGTCTCAATTTCGCCCAAATAAAGACCTTTATCTATCTATCTATCTCATTCTGCTTCCCATGACTTACCTTTCGAACTCACTGCTTCTTGGTAAAATGTATATATGTTTATGTGTGTATGTTATATATATATATATATATAGATGATTTCGTCGATGTAACACGGAAGTGCCGAACAATAAATTGGACAGCTACAAACAATACAGAAACACATAAAAAGAACACTCACACGTTATTTCTTGATCATTTCGACGGAATTCTGCTCCGTGAGAAGTGATGCATATATATATATATATATATATATATATATATATATATATATATATATATATATATATATATATATATATATATGTATATAGATATATAGATATATGTATATATATATATACTATATACACACACACACAGGGCAGTCATTACTCCTATTTCTTCCGATGTAGACGGAGTTGAATTCCGTCGAAATGGTCAAGAAATAACGTGTGAGTGATCTTTTTATGTGTTCTTATATTGTTTGTTGCTGTCAAAGCTTGTTATTCAACACTTCCGTGTTACTTCGACGAAATCATCTATATACATATATATATATATATACTCATATATACAGAAACAGATATAAGGAAAAGGGATAGGAACACATATAAAGGACGAACACAATAGAGGTGGGGAAGGCGGAATCGAACGGATCACAAGAGTAAAAATATCTCCTCAACCGGGACTCGAACACCGGATCTTTCCACTTGCCGGGCGGATGCTCTTAACCACTTGAGCTATCGAGGATATGTAATTTACCCTGAGATCCGTGGGTCTTATATGTCGCCAAGCGCCCCGATTCTTTCAGCCAAGAGATGGCGTCAGGGGGCAGTTTCACCCACCAAAGGAGAAATAGACAATACACAAGGAAAGGAAAGGACAGTGGGTTAGAATTCATACAACATCATACAGGAAAGGAACAGTGCGTTTCGTGGCACGCATAGCCAGAAGAAAGAGATGAGCCACATTGGCCAAATACACATTCAAACACGAAATCCCGCCAAACGGCGAATAAATACTCATATATACAGAAACAGATACCAGGAAAAGGGATAGGAACACATATAAAGGACGAACACAATAGAGGTGGGGAAGGCGGAATCGAACGGATCACAAGAGTAAAAATATCTCCTCAACCGGGACTCGAACACCGGATCTTTCCACTTGCCGGGCGGATGCTCTTAACTCTGGTTAAGAGCATCCGCCCGGCAAGTGGAAAGATCCGGTGTTCGAGTCCCGGTTGAGGAGATATTTTTACTCTTGTGATCCGTTCGATTCCGCCTTCCCCACCTCTATTGTGTTCGTCCTTTATATGTGTTCCTATCCCTTTTCCTTATATCTGTTTCTGTATATATGAGTATTTATTCGCCGTTTGGCGGGATTTCGTGTTTGAATATATATATATATATATATATATATATATATATATATATATATATATATATATACTCATATATACAGAAACATATATAAGGAAAAGGGATAGGAACACGTACGAGGGTCATCCGGAAAGTAGTACCCGTTCGTGAAATAAAGACACAAAAGTAAATATTAACAAACATAAAAAATTTTATTTGAAAGAGGATACTTTAAACTACTTCTCAACATAATCTCCAAGCAAATTAAGGCATTTGTCATAACGTGTGACAAGTTTCTGTATTCCTGCTGCATAGTCCTTCGCCGCCAGCTCATTGAGATACGCGAGGGACCCATCTTGCACAAGTTTTTGCATAATGCAGATGGTGTTTAACAATTTCATGAACAATTGTTCGAGAAACATTGGGAAAATGCTCACAGATGTCATCAATTGTGACGCGCCGATCGTTCCTCACGAATTCGTCAACTGAGCTCACCAGTTGGTCTGTAATGACAGACGGTCTCCCCGAACGCTCATCGTCGTGTGTGTTCCCCCTCCCCATGTTGAAGAGTCGACACCACCGCCGAACAGACGACTCGTCCATTACATTGTCTCCATACACCTCCTTTAATTGGCGATGAATATCACATGGGCGAACGTTTCTTGCATTGAGGAATTTAATCACTGCCCTCACTTCACAACTGGCGGCGTTCTCAATTTTTTTAAACATTGTAAACAATCACAGAAACAACACAGGCAATGCTAGCGTCACGCAACTTGGCTCAGAGAAGGCAGACAAGCCACTGAAGCTATCTGACCTCGTCCAGCGGCTACTCGCGTCGTCAGCACTTCATGCGGCACGAACGGGTACTACTTTCCGGATGACCCTCGTATAAAGGACGAACACAATAGAGGTGGGGAAGGCGTAATCTCGATATATATATATATATATATATATATATATATATATATATATATATATATATATATATATGATTTCGTCGAGGTAACACGGAAGTGTTACTTCGAGGAATTTACTGTTGTATATTTTTTTAAGTAATCTACCGGTTAAGGTAGGTTTTTGGACTGACACAACTACCAAACAAACACCTTATCACTCCCAACAAAACACAAAATCAATCATCCTACTCTATATCAGGTCCCTCTTCATCTCTGAGTACTTCCTTCCTCCCTTCATCCCGTCCAACAACCCTATCCTGTTCCTTCCCTTTCCTCTTTTGCCCAACATTCTACCCTCTATCACAGTCTTCAACATCCCACTGCCGGTCAACACCCCCTTCATCCACTTTTCCTGCCTGCATAGGATTGCTCCCAACAAACCCCTCTCTTCGCCCACCATACCAAGTACTTCCTCATTTGTTTTCTTCTCTGTCCATTTCACCTTCTCCATTCTTCTCCACACCCACATTTCAAAAGCCTCCAGTCTACGTCTATCCTCCTGCTTCAATGACCAGGAGGATAGACGTAGACTGGAGGCTTTTGAAATGTGGGTGTGGAGAAGAATGGAGAAGGTGTTGTATATATATATATATATATATATATATATATATATATATATATATATATATATATATTACTATTACATTATATATTACTATTTTATATATATATATAATAAACACATATACATATACAACGATATGTATACACAAACGCGTAACAATGTATTTACTTACCCATCCTAATTAAGAACAACCCAACAGCCTACTATATAACAAGCCCCTTTCATCTGTGTGTACTTCGTTCATCCCTTCTTTTCGCCCAACATCCCCATTTATCCTATTCCTGCCCCTTCCTCGTTTGCCAATAATTCTCCCCTCAATCACAGTCTTGAACAGCCCACTACCGATCAGAACGCTCGGAATCTACTCTGCTCCATCTTTTGACTTCTCCAAACAATCCAATCTCCTCCCCCACCATGCCCATACATTAATATGCGTGAGTCGCTATAGTCCAGGGGTAGAGCGTTGGACTGCAGACCGGAGGACGCGTGTTCGATTCCCGGGAAATCCTCTCTGGGCACCTGCAGCTTCACCTATGTGATTACCTGCAGCTTCTATGTGATTTCTCGGGTACCAGATCTTCCAAGGAAACCAAAACCGGCACGGGGAAAGGAACTGCCCCCCCCCACCCTGATGTGTGAATTTCCCACGCCGTCGGGCTTAGTACTGGGTAAACTCTACCATCACCTACCAAACCGACCTTTGGATTGATTACTGCATTTATGGTTTACATATATTAGTATTATTAGGTAACCTACCGGTTAAGGTAGGTTAGTTCAAGGACACAACTACCAAATAAATATTTTATTACTCCTAAAAAACACAAAATCCAGCATCCTAATCTACATTAGACCCCTCTTCATCTCTGAGTACTTTCTTCCTCCCTTCGTCCCGTCCAACAATCCTATCCTGTTCCTTCCCTTTCCTCGTTTGCCTAACATTCTCCTTTCTATTACAGTCTTCAACATCCCACTGCCGCTCAATATGCCCTTCATCCACTTTTCCTCCCTCCATAGGAATTCTCCCAACAAACCCCTCTCTTCGCCCACCGTACCAAGTACTTCCTCATTTGTTTTCTTCTCTATCCGTTTCACCTTCTCCATTCTTTTCCACACCCACATTTCAAAATCCTCCAGTCTGCGTCTATCCTCCTGCTTCAATGACCATGTTTCCGCGCCGTACATAGCTACGCTCAATATCAAAGTTTTTCCAAGTATTTTCTTAACATCCTTACTCAAAGTCCATGCCATCAACTCCCTCCTCCTCGTAAAAGCTTAAGAGACTAAAAGCCTAAAATACAACGTTTTACTCGAAGAAGGCCTCGGAGAAGGCCGAAAGCTTAAACAATTTACCGTGTGAGTGTCCTTTTAAGTGTTACTATTTTCTTTGTGGTCTATTCCGCCGTCCCAATATTATACTCCTCGTGTGAGTGTTTCCGTATAAGCGATATATATGTATATATATATATATATATATATACCATATATATAAACCATTCTCTTTTTCGGTGATATAAACCCTTCCCAATTCTGAAAGTAGCATAGAAGAGAGAACCCGCGAAATGGCGCATATTTGGGTGCTCCTGTCATTTAAACCTCCAGGACTGAATCAAGTCCATCGAATCTATTCAATAGCCGCCTACATATACCCTCCCACCCCCTTGTCCGTTTCCTATCCATTTCTTACCTCTCCTTCCCTCACCCCTCCCCCACTCATGTCCTCTCCGCTCTTCTGAACGGTGTTCTGATTATGACGGCCGAAACGCCAAAACGACGTATGAGTGTGTCCTTTCTTTGTGTTTCTATGCTTAAGAAATGTATATCAGTGTTTAGATATATTTTTGCATCATCGAAGAGTGTTCTATTTCTATGATTTTCAGATGAATAATTATATTATTGAGGGGCGCAGGTGTGAGGGAGGAAGGAGGAGGGTGGGTGAAGGTTTGGTTCGTGTTTGGGAGGGGCGAGGAGGGGAAGGGGAGGTGGAGGAAAGGTAATCCACCAGCACCAACACGCAGCAATACCATCAGTAAACACCATCTGCCAGCCCTACCCTGCTAAACGTTCATTCCCGTACTCCCTTAATATCCCCGGCGAATTAATCTGCAGTAATCCTAATTCCCTCGATCTAAGCCTGCCCGCATGCAAATGCCGTTCCCTCCGCCGCCCTGCGCTCTCGGCAGAGGCGCGGCTGAAGGGAAGTGGGGAGGGGGTCTGGCCCCCTAAATCGCCGCCAGGCAGCGCTGCGACTTCCCCCCGCCCCTTCATCCCTCGGCCATCAGCGGCCCCTCCCTCCTCGCCGTCCCTCGGCGCATTGAAGTGTGCCCCCCTGCACCACTCGTCGCCCAGCACTCCGAGGGCCCTGTCGCCTTCGCACGCGGGCCCATCGGCTCGTTGAATCCTCTTCTCCGCTCCCGCCAAATACGACACCTAGGGGGCACCCTGCCTCTTTTCACTGTTTCCATCCCCAAGCTCTTACGTTTTAAGTCCATGCATCTACGTGATTTCCCGCCAGCCGCCGCTAGGGCATGTGGCGGGGGGTGTTAGGTCCATACCCGTGAAAGAGGATGAAACCACATGCAAAACCAACATATTCATGCCAACCTAAACCCACAGAGGCGTATATGTGCACGCAAAAACCTATTTCACTTACATGCATGCATATTCATGCACTATCAACTCACGTGCGCCTGTACATGCACCTATTCATGTCCAGAGGTGACCACTGGTCAAATAAATGTATTTAATATTTTCTTATGCACGACGTTTTTACACATCACACCCTTGAGCGGATTTTCCGTAATGCGTTTCTCATTTCTCCTTGGCAAACGTGTGTGCGAAGAATTCAATCAGGGATCACCTAGGGCCTAGAAGGTTTTTGCATGAAAATATACGTCTCTGTGTGTATAGGTTTGCATGAATATGTTGGTTACATGTGGTTTTATTCTTAACTACCGGTGGTGCTTGATTACCACACGCCCAGGCGGGGTACCATGCAGATGTAGGTGCGGGCCGTCCGCCGCGGTTGCCCCCCTCGGCCGAGAGACATTATTTCGAAGTCGGGGCAGAGGAGGGAATAAATGGACGGATTCGGCCCAGGAAGTCGTGCCCAGAGTGGTCAAAGAAGGAATTCAACGGAGAAATGGATGGAAATGACAGAGGGATCTAACGCAATGCTGATGCCCTAAGTTCTTCGTTAGTGGTAGAACGACAGACGGAGGGAATTTTATTTTGAGGTTAATATAGGTAAGTGCTCTGGTTAAATCAGATTCCATCTCCATTTCATTACACCAGATTGTAATTACTATTGAGCTCCGAAATATTACAACTGCTGAGAGGTGGGTCGGGGCGATGAAAGGCGAAGTGGAAAGGTGAGAGTTTTTACTGTGGGAGGGTCGAGGAAGGAAGTGAAATTGTTTTCGGAGACAGCGTGAAGGAAAGCACACAAGGACTGGGGGGAGGACATCGTGCAGGGTGAGAGAGAGAGGTATGCAGTGGCTGCGAGAGATCGACCAAAACCTTCACCCGACCCCACAGAACAGCCTGGATGTTTATACGAAAGGACTCTTTCAAGACGATTTCCCTATGTACGCACGGCGGAAACCAAACGCGATGCCCAGGCACACGGATACTATCGGACCCAACTAGAACCAGGTGCAAATCGCAGGAAAACATTCTCACGTCGGCAGGAAAGGACGAAGGGGGGTGGGAAGAGGCGTGGGGTGGGGGTGGACGGAAGGGGAGGCCGCCGATGTCGTTCGGTCCTCGTTGGAATGGAACGGCAGCGTGTGGGACCCTCATGAAATTGCGCCACGGTGAAAAGCTCTCCCGGGAAGAGTGAGTGAGCGCGGCAAACGGATTCCATCATTTTTCCTTTTTCGTGCAAATCAACTCATCCTTAAATCACTAAGAGTGCGACTTCCATTGAGTATTAATGAATCCGTTACGACACTTATAATCTACTTTCCACAGGATATTTTCCTAAATGCGAGTATTCGCGGCTGTTTCGGAGGATCTGCGGGCTGAGTTGTAGCTCCGAGGAATGGGGTCTCGACACGGAAGGCCGAGGATTTCATTTTGAACTAAACTCCAGCATCGGCGCCCACCTCAAGCAGCGACAGGCCCCGAGGCCTTCGCGAGGACCGCAGCGAACGGCCAAATGAACTTGGGCGGCGATTAATTCAACTGCCTCCACTTCCTTCGCATTTGTGCCCGCGATCCCTCCGCGCCATTGCTATCCAGACGCACGCACGGATTGAGGTCAGGTGATCGCGTCGGCCACTTCAGCACGTAGATATTCGCAGCGACGACGATGAAACTTCGAAGCGCGTGCGTCGATCAGTCGCCGAATGCCAAGCGTGAATGGTCCTTCACTCTCCCGTGGCGTTCGGGAGGAACTTCCCCTCTCAAACGTGCGAGTCGAGGTCATTCTCGATGGCGATGCTGTGAGGGAGTAAACGCAGGGGGGTGTTATTTCGCTCCATTTAGGCCTCATTTGGAATAAGCCCCAAGTTTTTGGGATCCTTGGGAAAATATTTGATAAAAGATAGGGTTCGGAGAAAATCTACCAAGTTCGCAAATAATTGTAAAGATAAGAGACGGGTGTGAGAGTCCATTTAGGGGAATTAGGCTGGGAGCCACTGGAGATGCGAAGAGAACAAGTGATACTTAGACTTTGAGAAACGTTAAGAACAAACGAGTTTAGCGATGACACCAAATAAATTATAATGGCCCCACACTATTTAAGTAGATCAGACCACAAAGATAATATAAGGGAGATAGATTCCAGTACAGATAGGCACAAATACTCCTTTCCCCGAACAATCAGGAATCATAATAGTAAGAAACCAAAGTCATTATATAAATATAAAATACATTTTATTTACCAGTGATGACAAGATCAAACGCTGCTTAGACATGAGGTATATTCGTTGTTGCATGTGTATACTATATTGTCGATAATTGATGTACGTGCATACGATTACGTTGTAAAGGTTTTTGCATGAATATATACGCCTCTATGGGTGTAATTTGGCATGAACTTATTGGTTTTTCATGTGGTTTTACTCTCCTTTACGGGCGGTGACGTAACACCCCCCGCCACACGCCCTTGCGGCAGCTCGTGGGGTGTTCTGTAGATGGAGATATTGGTGCCCTCATTAAGGGCTCCGGACCAGCAGTCGTTATACCATCCCGGAAACTCATTGAGATGCTTCCCGACTTTCGCCGCCGGAGTTCGTTCAAAGATCACGTCTACTTAAAAAGTATGCGCGATAAATAATCATGAGAATCATCACCGCCGTCCCAAATTGAGCACCGTGCAACCCCTTTCACTTCAGCGGCGTCCTGACCAGCCACCTTCGGGGTCAAAGGGCAGGGATTCCGGCGGGTCGCATTTTCTCCTTTGTCAGCTCTTTGCATAATCGCTATGTGGCGTACCGACGGGCAAGACGTTTCATTTTGCATGCCACGTGCGCAAAATGTACGCATTATAATTCGTTTGGGGCTATTTTTATCAAAAGACGAAACCAGGGTTTCACATTTCAACTAGATTAAAAGGGTTATGCCTTCGAGCCCTCCCAAAAGGGAATTCTTGGAGGGAGCGAAGGGTTACCCGCCCAACCCCGCCGTTTTGAAAAAACACGCAAGTGAACTATTCAATATATTTAGATGAGCCTAGGAATCCTATGCGTGATAGGGCAGGGGAACGGCACTGAGGACAAATGAAGGACGGCTAAGTAAATATCTGCCTTCTCAAGGACGCGTGGCAGGGGTCACCAGTCATTCTACATGTATTCCGCGTGGAAAGTGGGCGACCAAACACCAATCATGCAACATGCCTACACATATTACGAGTATTACATGGTTCTCAGCTATTCCTATGGCTAAACAAACAAAAAACATTAAAAGAGGGCAGGCAATCATGCAATTCAGACACTTAATACCGCTTAGTATTCTACACATTCTAGACTGACAATCCACAAATACTACAATGGACTTTATATACGAGGGTCATCCGGAAAGTAGTACCCGTTCGTGCCGCATGAAGTGCTGACGACGCGAGTAGCCGCTGGACGAGGTCAGATAGCTTCAGTGGCTTGTCTGCCTTCTCTGAGCCAAGTTGCGTGACGCTAGCATTGCCTGTGTTGTTTCTGTGATTGTTTACAATGTTTAAAAAAATTGAGAACGCCGCCAGTTGTGAAGTGAGGGCAGTGATTAAATTCCTCAATGCAAGAAACGTTCGCCCATGTGATATTCATCGCCAATTAAAGGAGGTGTATGGAGACAATGTAATGGACGAGTCGTCTGTTCGGCGGTGGTGTCGCAACTTCAACATGGGGAGGGGGAACACACACGACGATGAGCGTTCGGAGAGACCGTCTGTCATTACAGACCAACTGGTGAGCTCAGTTGACGAATTCGTGAGGAACGATCGGCGCGTCACAATTGATGACATCTGTGAGCATTTTCCCAATGTTTCTCGAACAATTGTTCATGAAATTGTTAAACACCATCTGCATTATGCAAAAATTTGTGCAAGATGGGTCCCTCGCGTATCTCAATGAGCTGGCGGCGAAGGACTATGCAGCAGGAATACAGAAACTTGTCACACGTTATGACAAATGCCTTAATTTGCTTGGAGATTATGTTGAGAAGTAGTTTAAAGTATCCTCTTTCAAATAAAATTTTTTATGTTTGTTAATATTTACTTTTGTGTCTTTATTTCACGAACGGGTATTACTTTCCGGATGACCCTCGTACATTATTCTACACACCACCTGGCACATGGGGGGGCGGGAGGCGTTAAGACGCCAGACTTGGAGAGTATTTCGTGGGAAGTACGTAAATCTTTTATGCCCCTATTTTCGACAATGTGTGCCTATTATGCTCTTAGTTGTTTCCCCTTTTATTGTTGTCGCTAACAGGGAGCGGGAAAAACGAATGGTTAAATCTCAGTGAATCAGTTCGGCAGTCTTAACTTTCTCATTTTGTCGGCCCTACCAATGTAATTAGGGGTTCTAATTAAATCTCCAAAGTCGAATTCGAAACCACACCCTTTATATCTGTGTAATGAGTTTAATCTGGTCCTGAGTCTTCGCATATCTAAACTTTCCCACCCCAGATTCCGTATTAAATGTGTGACGCTTTTTGTCCTTCGGTACGAATTTTTCACGAACCTAGGAGCCTTCCTCTTTACCCCGTTTAAATCTGTAATAAATGGTTTGAAATGAAATGGGCAATTTGCAATGTTCCATTGTTGAGTTTCTATTCATCGGCCACACGGCCGAGCGCTGTTTTGAGCAACGCTAAGTATCCAATAACGATTTCAGTATTGCAGGAATATTTTCTTTCCTCAACAGAAATTAAATACATGAGACATTGCAAACATACGATACTCTTTTTTCATTTTCCATTAAAATATGCTTTTCTAATGAAAATGATGACTTGAACACATGAGATATTCTTGTGAAGGCTGATTTAATTGACTTAGGACCCGTAGTGAGACGGCAGAGGGGACGGGGGAGCACGGGGGTGGACGAAGCGAAGGCCGCTCAATCCCTGCTGATCGATGCCTGTTCACGGGATGCGGCCCACGTAAAGCACGGGGACATCTCCTGTCAATGTTGTGCGACCTGTGATGCTGCTACCGGCTCAGGAGTTCCTGCCGCCCCCCCCCCAACCCCCGGCGTCGGTGGTGGCCCCGTTGCGACCGACAACGCGTCGAACAGCGTTGCATTGGCAGCGCTTGGGTTTATCTGGAAATTAAGAGCTGGCATGCTTTTAAGGGCCCTTTAGTTCAGTCGTTTCGGGGCTCCCCTTTAAGGTAATTCCCGAGAGCGAAGAGGGATTTGCCGCGGCGGTCGAGTGGGTCCAAGGGTGTCTCGCTCGATTGCGTTCATTATATCAGCCACGGCTCGCGAAGCAATAATGGCAACTACCTTCGATCCCCCGAGAAGACGCGCATATACCCATTAATGAAACTGTCGCTCCGGATTTATTCGAGCATTTATTCATAGTTTTTATCCATCTTTTTTTGGTCACGCTGCCTTGATTGGCTTTGATTTTACACCATGCAATATAAAAGAAATTTTAGCAATTAAATAAAAATAAATCCAGTATTTAAAGTCAGTACACTTCTTCGGTTCAAACACGATGAAATTCATAAACGATCATGATGGTAAACACTTTTCCGCAAGCCGAGCTGCCTTTGCCCTACCTTTTTGCCTTAGAATAATGTCTCTGGTTGAAGTGATAACGGTGGCGACCATGATTACAAATGAGGGAATAATTCAGGTATGATATTTAATGACTCCTTACAAAGGGAATAGGGAAAAAACAACGCGAAAATACTGAATACGTAATTTAAGAACACAGCCGTTAATCGATAATTTCGAAAAACTGGTTCCAATTATGCTACAAAATGCTGTATAAGCTCTCCAAAGAGAGTGTGTACCTGCTCCGGACACATAATATCTAAGACTCGAATTCTGGATATTTCTTTGCTTTAAATACGTGACGACGATGAGTAAGTTAATGAAAAAAGGAGGATATTTAAAAGCTTCTTAATTTCGATTGATTGCAGTGTCTTTATAATTTATTGATCGACTAAAGAGTAAATTTTATTTGTCGATAACCAAATTGGGGTATATCCGTCGGTTCTCCCTCTCTCTCTCCCTCCTTCCCTCTCTCCCTCCCTCCCTCCCTCCCTATCTCCCTCCTGCCCTCTCTCCCTCTCTCCCTCCCTGTCTCCCTCCCTGTCTCCCTCCCTCTCTCCCTCCCTCTCTCCTACCCTCCCTCTCTCCCTCCCTCCCTCTCTCTATCCCTCCCTCTCTCCATCCCTCCCTCTCTCTAACAAACCCTCTCTCCATCCCTCCCTCTCTCCATCCCTCCCTCTCTCCATCCCTCCCTCTCTCCATCCCTCCCTCTCTCCATCCTTCCTCTCTCCATCCCTCCCTCTCTCCATCCCTCCCTCTCTCCATCCCTCCCTCTCTCCATCCCTCCCTCTCTCTTGCACTCCCGCACTCCCTCTCTCCCTCCATCTCTCCCTCCATCCCTCCCTCTCTCCTTCCCTCCCTCTCTCCCTCCCTCCCTCTCTCTCGCACTCCCGCACTCCCTCTCTCACTCCACCCCTCTCTCCACCCCTCTCTCCCCATCTCTCCGCCCTCTATCCCCCCTCCCTCTCCCTCCCTCTCCCTCCCTCTCCCTCTCCATCCCCCTCTCCCTCTCACTCCCCCTTCCCCTCCCTCTCTCCCTCCCCTCTCCCCCTCCCCTCCCCCTATCCCTATCCCTCCCCCTCCATCACCCCTCCCCCTCCATCCCTCTACCTCCTCCCCTCTCCCTCTCTCCCCCTCTCTCCCTCCCTCCTCTCCGTCCCCCTCTCTCCCCCCCTCTCTCCCTCCCTCCTCTCTCGTCTCCCCCTCCCCCCCTCTCCCCTCCCCTCCCCCTCTCCCCTCCCCCTCTCCCTCCCCTCTCCCTCCCCTTTTCCCTCTCCCTCTCCCCCTCCACCTTCACCTCCCCCTCACCCTCCACCTCCCCCCTCACCCTCTCCCACCACCTCCCCCCTCTCCCCCTCTCCCCCTCTCCCCCTCTCCCCCCTCTCCCCCTCTCCCCCTCTCCCCCATCCTCTCCCCCTACCTCTCCCTCTCTCTCTGCCGAGCGCGCCGTGTTCACTTTCCTCGGATTGCGAGCGGGAGGATGACCGCCGACAGCCTCCCCAAATCGAGCGCGCGAGCGCGGGATCGCCTCCGGGGTTTTGGAGGGGAGAAGTAAGGGGGGTTGATGAAGGGGGGCTTAAAGGGGAACGCTCGCGCAACT
The DNA here is from genome assembly GCF_022747635.1 of Hetaerina americana. NCBI lineage: Eukaryota > Metazoa > Arthropoda > Insecta > Odonata > Calopterygidae > Hetaerina > Hetaerina americana. The sequence continues at coordinate 840,730 of NW_027286852.1, read as the reverse complement.
CCCTCTCGGCTACGACCGCCCGGGCTCTCACTCGCAAGACCACGGCGAGCGTTCTCGTAAAACGTCACCACCGGGGACGAGCGACCATGTTCCGACTCGGTGAGCTTCCACGGCATTATTGTGGCAATGTTTTCGCTGGGGTTGTTACTTTCCTCAATTCCAAGAATCTTGCATTCCATTCAGCGCATTACTTATTTCACATCTTCAATAGGGCCTTATGATAGTCTCTACTAATAAATTATACCTCCTGGATTTTTAAATATATCCCGAAAGCTAGAGATCGACGTCTTTTTCATTTTTCCCGTCGGTGTGACACCATGAGTTGGGGCCTTATAACATTTCTCTCGCAATCAAGTGGCAGTTTGATTGGAAGCATTGACCATTTTGGAGCACACGATCATAAATTTTATTTCGTCATATCTTCTGCATTCACTAAATGCACCTTCTGCTCCCTCTATTCTTGTATTATCCTCTCAGTTGGAGGTGGGCCAAAATGCCCTTCAGCTGCCTTGTTTGCTTGTCCTGAAGCATCAATTACGCACTCACATTTAAAAGCAATAAATATGACAATATTCTCTCTCTTAAAATCCCGTGAGAGGATATTATGCAGTGTATGGGATTTACATTTCCATAAAACCACGGAAGCCGCTGCTACCAAAATTTGCATTAAAAAACAATATTCTGTCCCTTTACAACATTCTGATTATATTTATGGTTGGATGCCGGTAGACTCCGAGTTTATAGGGATGGGTACAATGTATTATATTTATATTTGTATTTTATACTACCCTGCCAGCCATCTCTAGGGTGTGTGGCAGGAGGTGAATACACTTTAGACTAATTTTGACCCGAATATTTTTACCTCTATCGTGATCGGAATATGTTATTCTGATCCCTCATCGGTCGCGGAGAAATTGACATTTTAAATCTATCTGTTCTACATTTGATCTCCCTCCTTTTACTGTTATGATCATTCCTACCATATTACATGGAGGCTAATAACACATTTTCAGCATCACTGCTAAAGATAAGCCCTTCTAACGTATGAAAGAGATTTGATTGGTAATTTAACCGTCGCTCCGTGAGTGATTCCTAGCCTAGCTGGTCCAATATTTTGGATATACTACGAAGTTTCTCATAACAACGTTTGACAAATCTAGCTCCTCTCCCATGCATTCGAATTAATTTAGCAATCAACCAACTTCGTGGGGATCGAATATACTTGCAGCGTATTCTAAATGAGGCCTAACCAGCAAAAGATCCGCCATCTATCAAGCAGTATCAACAAAGAATAAACCTAGGCTTTCACACACCCAGTCTATTCCCTCGTTAATATAGCCGATTTACGGTCCCAAATATCTTTTCTTCTTGTAATCCCACTGATCACTATGTTTGTCTTTTTAATTTTTTTCTTTGCTGCCATGGCTAAATCCCACGCCAATCCAACAGAGGGTATTCTGGTCGAGAGGTTGTGGTGGGTCCCTGACGTGGTTCCCGTTAAACCAACACAACAATTGGTCTGACGAGAGATTTGCAACTACAGGTAATTATTACGGCCATTGGAGTTTCCTTTCCCATTCTTATTTAATTGAGAGGCCGTAGAGCTCATTATTTCTTGCTAAGGCTTAATTCTCCTGATATGTTGGTTATTTGTTAGTTGGTTACCTATGCCATGGAAGAATGGAGTTTTGCACGCATGCGGAGAAGGGAGACCGAGAAATTTGCATCAAATGATAAATTTTCGGCACTTTCCGGAGTTATGTTTGCAGGAAGCCAGGCTCCATTTGACTCTGTAAGAAGGCATCGTGAGCACGGCTTCTGAAAGCACCTTCCCCGCACCACCCGCGCATTACCCCGCACTACCCCCGTCCACTTGCTTATTCCGCTCGCGCGCCGAGCACCCGTTTGCTCATCTGCCCCCTCGAGGGCGCGCCGAATTCCCTGACACGGCCCTCACCACAGCCCACGGACGCCACGCCATCCGAACCGCCCTCGCCAAACGTTTGTGTTGATCATTAATAATTAATTAAATTAATTAATTGGGCCCGTTCGAGCATAATCGGGCAATTTATTGTTTCAATTTCAGTTTTTTGGGGTGCCTTAGGTTTAAACCCCCAATACAAATTCGTTAATTTTACAAAATACAAAATATGAGTTACATGCCATTCCTTTCCGTTGCTCTCCCCGTTCTTACTTTATTTTTTGTTGATAAATCTTTCCAATTTGTTGGACGTTATGCAAAAAGGATAGCCTCCAGTTCGCGTCTTTCCTCGGCATAAATTGGGCAATAAAGGATTCTGTGTATTGCCGTATCTTCCTCCATCATGCATTCACACGTCCCATCCTTTTTTCCCTATTTCCGTAGTTGATTTTCATTCTTTCCTTCACGCTAGGTAAAAATTGGTTGTTTTCCCCTTTTCTAAGGTTGCCCATTCCCGTTCCCACATATCCAGGAAATACGCTCTTATAAAATTCCTGTTCCTGCTCCATTTCTCAGTTGGAGACAAAGCTACATTTCCTAGAGTAGCCTCTTCCATCTGCTTCATCCGTACCTTGATTCTTCTTTCCTCTACTGAGAACGTTATCGGCTGTATCCCAGTTATTATTTGTAGAGCTTCATTACAGACCGTATTGTAGCTTCCGGATATTGCAATTAGGCAAGATCTTTGGGCCTCTTCCAGTTTTCTCCGGATTCTGCTGTAATTGAGTCTCTCTCCCCACACCTCGCAGCCGTATGCCAATATTGGGATGGTGACTCCGTTGTATATAGTTCTTAAGCTATTAGTGGTGATGCCAAATCGGTTTCTGCACAGCCTTCTTAAGCAGTTAAATATTTTCTTGACCTTGCCTGCTGCGTAATTTGCGTGTTCTTGGAATGTTAGTCTCTCGTCGAATTCAATGCCCAGGTATCTGAATGTGGAGGATCTTTTGATTTTTTGGCCATAGATTTTTATAGTTGGGTTTCGTGAAAATCTTTTCCCGAATACAACGTACTTAGTCTTATTCACAGAAATTTTTAATTTCACTTCCGTACTCTATGACTCCACTATATGGCAACATTCTTTTAGTGGAGTCATGGAGTGCGAAAGTGAAATTAAAAACTTCTGTGAGTAAGACTAAGTACGTCGTATTCGGGAAAAGATTTTCACGAAACCCAACTATAAAAATCTATGGTCAACTTTGCGCAGTGGCCAGATCGTAACCAATGAGGTTCTACCGAGGTGCGATTATATCTAGTTGAAACGTTTGTGTGCTCTGAATACGTCCAAGCAAGTGTTTTCAGCATTGCTGGCACAATTTAAATTGTTAACACACTTATATCAAATGAAAATATGCGGCCAAAAATTGGTACGTGAATTACATTAAACAGAGAAGAATTATCTTTGACACTGAATTTCATCTACTTTACAGAAATTCTTGCGTGGATAAAACATTGGCAAGGATATACTTATGAAACCATTTTAGATTTCTCTCGGGCCCTAAGGCTCGTAGCAGTGGAGAGATGGCGCGCCATAAAACCTTTTTCCCCGTCATAACTTATTTTCACATAAAAATTTTTCAACTTTGAAAGCTCTGATATTTTATTACCGTATATGACGGAGGAAAAGAATCACTTATTTCCAAAAATATGGCCCAAATATCACCCACGCGTAATATGTTCGCGGCTACCTTTTCACCCTGAATATGTCCTCCAGGAATGCGGAAGCGTCGCACACGTCATTGCGTCTTTGGCCGAATACCAGCGTCCATTAATGGGGAATCAAAGTGTAAATGTCAAGATTGCAGTGCTAGATCATTCACCTCTCCGTCATTGTGGAATCATTAAACATGCACAAAGTTACCGACAGGAATTTTGACAGGGGCCATTCACATCTATCTATCCTTTTAAACTTCAGAAGCCTCAAAAGTAAGAGAGCGGATACAGAGTAGAGTTTATAACTCGTGTCAAAGGACAAAAAAAGCGTCATCTACATTTAATACGGAATCTGGGGTGGGAACCTTTAGATATGCGAAGACTCGGGGATAGATTAAACTCATTACAAAGATATAAGGCGTGCAGTTTCGCAGCCGACATGGTGGATATAAATTGGTCCCTTAATTACATTGGCAGGGCCGGCAATTGTCAAAAATTAGTTAAGACTGTCGAAATGATAGATGCAAGCATTCGTTTTTTCCGCTCACTATTCGTGGAAACCATAAAAGTGGGAACCCCTAGGAAAATAATATGCACACGCTGTCAAAAATAGGGGTATATTAGATTAAATTCCCACAAAACAACCTCCAAGTCTGGCGTCCTAACGCTCCCAGCCGGGCGCCCTTGTGCCAGGTGGGGTGTAGAATGATGTATATAAATTCCATTGTAGTATTTGTGGGTTGTCCGTTCCGAATGCGTAGAATACTAACCGGTATCAAGTGTCTGAATTGCATGATTGCCTGCCCTGTTTCAATGATTTTTCTCGTCCTCTTTGTGTGAGCATAGGAATAGCTGCTAACCATGTAATACCCGTAATATGCGAAGGCACGCCGCATGAATGGTTGCCCCTTTCCACGCGGTTTCTGGGTGGATCGCGGGGAGGCAGGTACACGAGGAAACGGAGGGAATGACGCATGTGGAATAATAGCTGGTGATCACACGTCCTCGCGATGGCTTGCGAGGTATTAGGTAGAACTGTTCGGTACTATTTTTATAAGATTATAAAGTAGATTATCTAAAGATATATACAACCGCGAACTCCTCCCGATCGATCAATGACGGTTGAAAGTGTTTGGTGCACCTTACTGCGGCGACGCCAACCTAAGGTTGACGTGACTCGGTTGGTGACTCGGACGTGCTAACACTTCGTGCACTCGACGACCAAATGTATATAATTCAAATGATGAGAGCATCACGATGAACGGCGGGTACTTCAAACTCCCCGGTTGTGATTCAGACGGCAACAGAGTTAAAACACAGTCGCGTGACCACGTTTCTTGCAATACATTACCATCTGGTGTGTAGACACTAGGAATGCACCACTGTCGACTTATTTCCCTGAACCTTAATGCTTACGGGTTATCTCCAAAAAAGTCTCCTTATCTTTAATTTTTAAATTTTTCTTGCAAACGCTTTAGCTGTTTCATAGTCATGTGCTATTTCATTTTTGGATCATTGATAGACTCGTCCTCGTTTAATCTCCTCTTTTTCGAATACCATCTTGCTCTTTGGTGCCTCAATGCTATGCGTACTTCTACGTAGTACCGTGTCGGTTCCCTCCAGTCACTTTTCAATTTATTAGGCATGTAATTTTAGACTGCAGCCCCCGCGTGACGCCGAGAAAAGCACTCCACAAGCTCTCGCTGTCTCTGTTGCGACTACTTTCCTTAAATGTACAATAAGACTGCTCTAGGTCACGCCTTAAATCCTTCGTCATCGGCCCGGTAAAACAAGTAAATGTTTCTTTTGACTGTAACTGCATTAAGGACGTCTTCCGATAAATTTGTTTCCAATATATCAATTATAATATTATTCCTGGCAGGTGTTTGTACTAACAGATATAACAAGAGCAATCACAAAACACGAAACAGTGACTCGCATGACTCCTTACCTCCAGCCATAAAACTATATTTTTCCGGTCTATATATACAGGTATATATATATATATATATATATATATATATATATATATATATATATATTATATATATATATATATATATATATATATATATATATATATCCCCTCCCCGGACTACAACCTTGACGTGGTGGAAGGGCTTGTGCGTTCCGATGACCCCTAGAGCTGTACTGGCGGGAGTAATAAAAATTGCTCCTGGTAGGGTCACCCATGCCAGATAGGTCGAAGGTTAGGAGCCAGACGAAAGGTAGTCCACGCAGCGTCTGTTCCTCAGTGAGGCGGCTGCAATGGCGTCTGACCCCAGTGGGGCGGCCAGTAAGTGATGGTGTCACGTTAAAAACACTATTGAGGAAGGCAACGGGAAACCACCTCAATTATCATTCCCAAGAACAATGTGATGGACAATAGAGATATTTTGAGTCCTGGCAACCACGGGGCTCGGCCCAATCGGCCGTGTGTCGTGCCCGGCAGCGGGGGAGGCAAGGCTTCCGCGGTCGTCATCCCACGAAACCCTTGCAAGGGAAAACCAGCAGCAGCAGGACAGAAGACGCAGGAGAAGAAGACCAAATTAGTTAGAATAGGAACGTGGAATGTTAGGACAATGATGAGGACGGGGAAATTGGAGAATGTTAAGCGAGAGATGGAAAGGGGAAATATAGATATTTTAGGTCGATGCGAGGTGAGATGGAAAGATAGCGGGGATTACTGGAGTGATAAGTATAGAATAATATACAGCGGTGGGGACGAGAGCCAACGAGGGGTCGCCATAGTATTAAATGAAGAGGTAGGAAGAAGCGTAGTCAACATAGAGCAGGTAACGGATAGAATACTACTAGTGGAGATAAAAGCAGAACCGACGAACTTAGTTATTATCCAGGTATACATGCCACCGAGCAACCATAAGGAAGAAGAGGTCGATAGGATATACGATCAGTTAGAGGACATGATTGCATGTGTTCCTGCAGGGAAACATTTGATAGTGATGGGGGATTGGAATGCGACAGTAGGCGAAGGAAGAGATGGTGATGAGGTGGGGGACTACGGTTTAGGCACGAGGAATGACCGCGGGGAGAAAGCAGTTGAGTTCTGCAGGAGACAGGGGTTAGTTATCACCAACACTTGGTTCAGACACCACAAAAGACGCAGGTATACATGGAAAATGCCAGGTGACTCGGGAAGATATCAGCTAGATTATATCCTGGTTAGACACAGGTTTAGGAACAGTGTGATAAATTCCCACAGCTTCCCGGGAGCGGATGCGGACTCAGACCACAATTTAGTTGTTATGAAATGTAGCGTACGTTTTAAAAAGATAAGGCAGGGGCGGCGAGTTAGAAAATGGAATGTAGAAGCATTAAATGGGTTGAAAAGAAAGGAATACAAACAGGCGATAGAGAAAATCATGGAGGACGGTAAAGAGCTAAGTACTATTGAAGAAAAATGGGAATGTATCAAAAAAGGGTTGTCTAAAGCGGCAAAAGACACTATTGGAACCGTTAACGCTAAAAGGACTCGTAAACCATGGATCACGGATGAGATGATTACAAAAATGGATGAGCGGCGAAAATGGAAGAATATAAATACAGAATTAGGCAAAATGAAGTACAAAGAATTGAACAATAAATTGAGGCGGGCAACAAATAAAGCAAAGGAAGCATGGTGGAAGACGCAGTGCGAGAATATGGAAAGTCTGCAGAGGAAGGGGGAAATCGGTGCGCTTTACAGCATAGTTAAATCTTTATCGGGAAGTAAGAAAGGGAGATCAACGATAGCAGTTAGAGATAAGGCCGGTAAGGTAATAGTTGACGCAGGAAAGATCCAAGAGAGATGGAAGGAATATGTAGAAGACCTGTATAGTAAAGAGCTTAGACCAACAAAGTTAGACATTGAAAAGGAACATGACGTAGAGGAAGATAGCTTAGGTCCAGGCATACTAGACAATGAGATAGAAAGGGCATTAAGGGAGATGAAACTAAATAAGGCCGTGGGGGTAGATAACATTCCCGTGGAACTTTTGAAATGCTTGGGAAAATGTGGGAGGAAGAGGCTATATGGGCTGATCCGTAGTATTTATGAGGAGGGAATCTGGCCGGAAGACTTTGTGAGATCAGTTTTAGTTCCTATTCCGAAAAAGGTAAAGGCCACGTCATGTGAGGACTATAGGACAATTAGTTTGATATCCCACGCAGCTAAGGTTGTTCTCAGGATCATAAACAAAAGGATAGAGAGTAGGGCAAATGACTACTTAGGGGATGATCAGTTTGGGTTTAGGAAGGGGAGAGGTACGCGTGATGCCATTGCAGTAATGAGATTATTAATCGAGAGGAATATAGAACACAACCAGGAGGTATTTGCCTGTTTCGTAGATTTCGAAAAAGCGTTTGATAGAGTAAATTGGGAAAAACTAATGAGTATATTGCAGAAAATAGGAATAGATTGGAGGGAAAGGAGGCTAATCCGCAATCTGTACATGTCTCAGACTGCCCAGGTGAGGGTGGGAAACGGGGAGTCAGGATGGGCAGTGTTAGGAAGGGGTGTAAGGCAGGGTTGCCCATTATCACCGTTGCTGTTCAACCTGTACGCAGAAGAAATGATCAAAGAGGCATGGGAAGAACTCGAGGTAGGAATGAAAGTGGGCGGGGAAGTCGTAAAATCAGTTAGGTTTGCTGATGACCAAGCTTTAGTTTGTCAGTCAGCCAAGGGGCTGCAAGCATTGCTTAGTGAATTGGAAATTCAGTGCGACAGGTATGGGATGAGAATCAATATTAATAAAACAAAGGTTATGCGATTTTCTAGAAAGAAAAAGGCCAAGCTTAACATTAAAATAGGAGGGCAAAAGCTAGAGCAGGTAGAACAGTTAACGTATCTCGGTAGTGTTTTGGACCAACACGGTCAAAGTAGTAGGGACGTAAGGAGAAGAATTGCGCTAGGCAAAGAGGCTTTCACGAGGAGGAGGGAGTTGATGACGGGGACTTTGAGTAAGGATGTTAAGAAAAGACTCGTAAAAACTTTGATATGGAGCGTAGCTATGTACGGCGCGGAAACGTGGTCATTGAAGCAGGAGGATAGACGTAGACTGGAGGCTTTTGAAATGTGGGTGTGGAGAAGAATGGAGAAGGTGAAATGGACAGAGAAGAAAACAAATGAGGAAGTACTTGGTATGGTGGGCGAAGAGAGGGGTTTGTTGGGAGCAATCCTATGCAGGCAGGAAAAGTGGATGAAGGGGGTGTTGACCGGCAGTGGGATGTTGAAGACTGTGATAGAGGGTAGAATGTTGGGCAAAAGAGGAAAGGGAAGGAACAGGATAGGATTGTTGGACGGGATGAAGGGAGGAAGGAAGTACTCAGAGATGAAGAGGGACCTGATATAGAGTAGGATGATTGATTTTGTGTTTTGTTGGGAGTGATAAGGTGTTTGTTTGGTAGTTGTGTCAGTCCAAAAACCTACCTTAACCGGTAGATTACTTAAAAAAAAAAAAATGTTATAAGGTTATAAATCTTAAAAATAGTGATTTATACAGTGTGCATGTAAATAAGTACAATATCTGGCGTGACAAATGCATAAAACATGAAACGACACAAAATAAGATATTTTTTTCCAAATCGGTGGCACAACCAACTTTTTTAATGGAAGGAAGAAGACGTTGAAGGATTTCAGGCTCTTTTAAATATATATATATATTATATATATATATATATATATATATATATATATATATATATATATATATATATATATATACATCTGCATAATACTCCGCGCAAGCCGCTGCGGGGGCGTGTGGCGGGGGGGCGTTAGGTCATCACACGTCAAACAGAATTAAACCACACACGAAACCAAATCATGCCACCTCTGCACAAATATAAGTTTGATAATGCTCTCAAAAAGTTTTTATCACATGAAAAAAAGGACTGACATGTACCAGTATTCTTGACAGGATACATATATTCATATCATGCTGCAGAACCCTTAAAAAGATGACTAAAGTAATTAAAAAGAATGAAATGTAGGGTGTAAGACTCAGGATATCGATAGATTTAACACCAGCAATTCTAATTATCTCTTCTAAGCGATTGATTGATGACCTGATGATCTCAAATGGTACGAAGAAAAAACGACTTTTTAAATCTATCTGTTCCACCACGTATCCCTCTGATTTTACGTTAATAATCTGGTCTACCACAGTGAGAGGGGTCTGTAACATATCTTTAACATCATCATATTAGAACCTGCCTAAAATTAACGCAGTAAATTTCAGCGGTTTAACGCATATGGAAAAATGTAGAGCAGAGCAGTAAATCTATGTCTGCACAATGACCCGCAGGCCTTCGCAAGGAGGGTGGGAGGTCACCAGCCATTCTATAAACATCCACTCTATTTCCTCATGCACCTTGCAGCCCGCGATCCACCAAAGAACTCGTGGAAAGGGGGCAGCCGAGCACCAACCACGCAACATGCCCACATATATTACGACTGCTCCATGGTTATCAGCTATTCCTATGCCGACACAAGAAGGAGTAAAAAACAAAAAAGAGGACAGAGTTATATAGAGTTGACACAATTGTTCTCACGCTCCCCATTCTGAATTTCCATGATTGTAATTGCTACGCTACCATTTAAGGTGGGTTTTGAATGTAAAAGGACCATACAATTGTAAGACGATGAATGTTTTGTCCTTTTCCACACGGCAACAAACCCTTTTTCAATGCGGCGCCTCTATTCTTTCCGGAATGGGCGCGAGCGAAGTCTAATTTCGATGTGTGGATAGCACAATTATCAAACTAAGAGCTATCCCAATGTTTCGGGAAGTGGCGACAGTATTGTTTAATTGGAATCGTGGGGCATTTGTGGGAGGAGTGACTTGAGCAGCCAGACTATTCCGTGTTTCTGAGCCATGCTCTCAACGCAGTGTTAGGAAGAGAGTGGAGAATAGAAACCGAAGCGCCGTTGCTGAACGAAAGGCTATATGTAGAGGAAGGAATGCTTTTGAAGCAAAAAGTGCGAGGAATATGCCCAGCGGTTGAAAAGCGGGTGGAAATGGGGTCACAAGTTTAGTAACGCAAAACGAGGAGTACTGGTTGGATTGTAATACGTATCCGACGTATTACAATCCAACCAGTAGTTCCCGTGCGATGAAATTGATAACGGGCCGGGACTGTTCGTGTTTTTGATCGAGGAAATGGAGCGAGCGTATGACAGGGTATGTTTGGCACTGTGGCCAGAGACGGGGACAATATAATCCCTCCGGAGGTCCGGTGGTGACGCGTGATGCTGTGAAGGCTGGCTGGTCGCCTGTAGGAGAGAGTGGGGCATTCTGAAACAAGGGTTGTAACGCTGCCCTGCGGGGTGGGGAAAAGGTCTCTTCGTTGTTCGGCCATTTGATGCAGTAGAATGGGGAAGAGGGTGGTGCGATAGTGTGCGTGGGAGCGGGATTCGGGGCGCGGTATGTAGGGGGAGGGCGACGCGGCGATTGACAGGGGAAGGCCTCGATTAGGGAGGGAGGATGATTTTAGGGTTTTCGGGGAGGACGGGAGTGCCCTAATACCCCCGTAAACCTTCCTTTTCACTTGACACTTTAAAATCGATTATTCTCAATATCCATCCTCAACATCTCTCTAGTCAGCATTTCCCTCAGTCTCCGGGAAACTTCTTTGCCAAATGTTCTCCTTACGTCCCCACTACTTTGACCATTTTGGTCCAAAGCACTTTAGAGATACGCTAACTGTTCCAACTGCTCTAGTTTCTGCCCTCCTATTTTATTGTTAAGCTTAGCCTTTCTCTTTCCGGGGAACTGTATAGCCTTTGTTTTATTTACATTTATTCTCATCCATACCTGTCGAACTGAATTTCCAATTCACTCAGCAATGTTTGCAACCCCTTGACTAAGACATATACAGATTGCGAATTGGACTCCTAATCCTCCAATCTATTCCTATTTTCTGCAATTAATGCTGCCCATTTCATTTTATTGATCGCTTTCTTGAAATATGCGAGGCAGGCAGATACGTACTGATTGAATTCCATGTTCCTCTCTTTCAGTGACCTCATTACTGCAATGACATCGCGCGTGACTCTCTCCTTCCTGAACCCAAGCGGATCATCCCCTAATTAATCATTTTCCCTGCTGTTTACCAACTCGTTTAAGATCCTGAGAGCCGTTTTATCTGCGTGCGAAATCAAACTTATCGTTCTGTTCTCCTCACATGGTGCAGCCTTTTCTTATTTTGAAATAGGAAAAAACACTGAAATGACGAAGTCTTCCGGCAAAATTCCTTCCTGCTGTAGATTTTTCTCTCCAAATGACCAAGCCCAAATTTATTCAAGGCATCAATTAGATTCTCTCGCCTCCTAAACAGCAACTCTCGGCATCATAAAGATCAAAGCGCATACCTTCTAAAATAATATGATATCTGCCTTTCGAGGCGAGGTCAGCATCGAGGAGCCATGAATATAAACTCTTCATCTTTATCAGGAATTGTCCCACGACACTTTTAGCCATTACTCAGTGGAGTTTCTCCTTTGTACAGATAACAGAAAAACAGCGATTCCACGGGAAATATTTATTGCCGACCATGGTTCCGCCACCGCGTGGCATCATCAGGGGTCACCACCTGATGATAAGGCCCACGGTGGTTTTGCCTAGCTCCATTTGACGAATCCATGTCCATCTATTGGTGACGTTTCCCCCTCTTATTTTTCACTTCTGCATTAGCTGTCTTGTCATTGTGGAGGCCTGTGATATAAACGGCTGTGGTTATTTTTTATTTCCAATTTCTCGCATAATAAGTGACTAGTTTGTCAGGTGAATAGACCCTTGTTTTGAATTGGGTCTTCCTCCAGCATGTACACAAGTTTTCACGTTATTTGATAGTTTTTCACTGAATATTTTTCCCTTTTCCCTTCCTCTCCCACATCCTTCCTTTTCACTCGCCCTTCCCACCTGGTTCTTACACCCCCTGCCACACACCTGTCTGGTGGATCGCAGGGTATTGATGTGGATGTCGATGTTTGAATTCAATCTATCCTTGTTATCGACCGCTCTGCATGCTCAGTGCATACTCGCTCGCCATTCGCCCTTTACCCCTAATCGATCCTCCACTCTCCCTTTCCCCACCCCTTCCCCCCTTATCATATCCTGAAAGCAACCATGCCACTATGGCTCTCAGCCATTTGCTGAATTGAAAAATATTCATCGACTCACTCCTTGGCACGCTTTCAAATGAAAGGGTTGACGAGCAATCCGTGCATTTGCGTGTCCGTGAACGTTGTCCCCTTCCCCCCCCCACCAAGTTGGGCATGGGGACAGAAGGTGACGTCGATGGGGAACGCATTAACCGAAGGCAAGGTGGGCTATGCGGACATTTAAGTCGAGTGAGTCCGCGGGAGTGGACGATATTACTGCTATGGTGCAGGGAGATTTAGGAATAGGAGGGAGGAAGGTGTGAGTTTTTACGAACTAATTCGTCTCATTTATGGGAGATGGGGGAAGGAATTCACGTCCCTTTATGCGACGTTAACGTGGTAATTTCAGGCACCCTCGGCGGGTAGAGTACTGGGTGAACTCTACCTTCGCCCACCAAACCGACCTTCGGCTTGATTGCTGTGTTTATGGTTTTTTCATGGGAGGGAGGGGAATCCGGCGAGAAGATTTCCATCTCAGAAACTGGGAAGACAAGCATGTGTGAAGTAAAGGGAACGAATTTAATTTGGGACGCCGGCGAAGTGCTTCTGAGGGTCATCAGGGGATGTGGATGAAGAGGAGAGCGAATGATCACTTGGGGGATGATCAGTTTGGATCCAGAAGTTGATGAGGTAGGTGTGCTGTGAAATCAATAGTGAGGTCACCGAGAGAGAAGTAAACAGCATACGATCAGGATGCTCTTGTATTATTTGTATATTTTAAGGAGGCGTTCTCTAGAGTGAATTAAGTAGAATTAATGAATGCATAACATAAAATAGGAGTATGTATAATGGATGGATATTACGACCTATCGGCAACCTTTCAGTGCCTCTAACTGCCCGCGATGCGAGGAGCGGTCGAGAGTTGGTATATATACCTATAAACCATACACACACACACACACACACATTAATGGCTTGTATAAAACATCTCGGGAAAATAGTTATTTCAAATATTGTTACAATACCTCTCAAAAGTTTTCCAATTACACCCCTTGAGAGTGTCGAACCACCTCCTTTGCCGGAGCGGCTTTCCCACGATTCGAACGCTCCCTGGTAGGCGAAGGATTCCGGAACATCCTTAAAGGCACAAGCGGGCAAGCTGCTTTGACGGCCCTTAGGGATCCATAGTGGTGTGCTTTGGGGAAGGATTTCACTTTTACAGGGAATAGGATATAGCCTGCTGGTGACAAGTGGGGATTGTCAGGGGGTTGGGGAATCGTCGCAATACTGTTGCAGGTCTTCGCGAGAAGACACTCGACTTTGCCCTTGATCGTCCGTTCAAGATCTTAGGGATGAATTCAGCCTGCGCAGATCTTTCTGCATGGTCAAATGATAATGGGCACTGTCATCTTACCAATGCCAATACGTGCCTGAAGGCGCTGGCGAAAGCAGAGGCGCTAGCATTGGTGGTGCTTGTCAATTCACAACGGTGCTCCATTGGAGGATTCCTGAAATTTGCTCAGTCAATTTGCGCAGTCAGCCCTCCCGTAATATTCTTCGAGCCCCCTCATTCACTCCTCCTTTCGTCCCCCTCACTTTTTAGACCAATCTCATTTTTTAAATGGTGCTCTCATTTGATATCCGTTTTTAATGGACAGGATTTTATGTGTCTTTGTCGCAATCGACAGGATGCTGCTTTTGGATTAATTAAACGAGCACTGTGGGAAGGAGGCGTTGGGAGAGGAGATGAAGGAAAACATATATTCTTAGCCGTGGGGCAAGAGGAGGAAGTTAGTATCAAAATATCGGGGCGAAGAGATAGGGCTTTTGATCCTGGTAAAAACAGAAATATTTCAGGATGGATATACAGGAATATTTCTCCTACAAATAGAGGGAGAATCATAAAAGGAGGGTATTTAAATATTCTGGATACAGACCGAGAGATGGAAGGAATAAATAGAAGAACTGTATAGTAAAGAATTTTGCCAAACAAAGTTAGGCATAGAAAAGGAACATGACGTAGAGGAAGATAGCTTAGAAGAAGCTCCTTCCATCACACCTCGCATAGACATAAAATATCTATATTTCCCCTTCCCATCTCTCACTTAACATTCTCCAATTTCCCTGTACTCATCATTGTCCTAACATTCTACGTTCCTATTCTAACTAATGTGGTCTTCTTCTCCTGCGTCTTCTGCCCTGCTGCTGCTGGTTTTCCCTTGCAAGGGTTTCGTGGGATGACGACCGCGGAAGCCTTGCCTCCCCCGCTGCCGGGCACGACACACGGCCGATTAGGCCAAGCCCCGTGGTTGCCAGGACTCCAAATCTCTGTATTGTCCATCATACTCTTCTTGGGAATGATAATTGAGGTGGTTTTCCGTTACCTTCCTCAATAGTTTTTAACGTGACACCATCACTTACTGGCCGCCCCACTGGGGTCAGACGCCATTGCTGCCGCCTCACTGAGGAATAGACGCTGCGTGGACTACCTTTCGTCTGGCTCCTTACCTTTGACCCATGGGTGACCCTACCAGGAGCAATTATTATTACTCCCGCCAGCACAGCTCTAGGGGTCATCGGAACGCACAAGCCTTTCCACCACGTCAAGGTTTCAGTCCGGGGAGGGATATATATATATATATATTTTTTTTTAAGTAATCTACCGGTTAAGGTAGGTTTTTGGACTGACACAACTACCAAACAAACACCTTATCACTCCCAACAAAACACAAAATCAATCATCCTACTCTATATCAGGTCCCTCTTCATCTCTGAGTACTTCCTTCCTCCCTTCATCCCGTCCAACAACCCTATCCCGTTCCTTCCCTTTCCTCTTTTGCCCAACATTCTACCCTCTATCACAGTCTTCAACATCCCACTGCCGGTCAACACCCCCTTCATCCACTTTTCCTGCCTGCATAGGATTGCTCCCAACAAACCCCTCTCTTCGCCCACCATACCAAGTACTTCCTCATTTGTTTTCTTCTCTGTCCATTTCACCTTCTCCATTCTTCTCCACACCCACATTTCAAAAGCCTCCAGTCTACGTCTATCCTCCTGCTTCAATGACCACGTTTCCGCGCCGTACATAGCTACGCTCCATATCAAAGTTTTTACGAGTCTTTTCTTAACATCCTTACTCAAAGTCCCCGTCATCAACTCCCTCCTCCTCGTGAAAGCCTCTTTGCCTAGCGCAATTCTTCTCCTTACGTCCCTACTACTTTGACCGTGTTGGTCCAAAACACTACCGAGATACGTTAACTGTTCTACCTGCTCTAGCTTTTGCCCTCCTATTTTAATGTTAAGCTTGGCCTTTTTCTTTCTAGAAAATCGCATAACCTTTGTTTTATTAATATTGATTCTCATCCCATACCTGTCGCACTGAATTTCCAATTCACTAAGCAATGCTTGCAGCCCCTTGGCTGACTGACAAACTAAAGCTTGGTCATCAGCAAACCTAACTGATTTTACGACTTCCCCGCCCACTTTCATTCCTACCTCGAGTTCTTCCCATGCCTCTTTGATCATTTCTTCTGCGTACAGGTTGAACAGCAACGGTGATAATGGGCAACCCTGCCTTACACCCCTTCCTAACACTGCCCATCCTGACTCCCCGTTTCCCACCCTCACCTGGGCAGTCTGAGACATGTACAGATTGCGGATTAGCCTCCTTTCCCTCCAATCTATTCCTATTTTCTGCAATATACTCATTAGTTTTTCCCAATTTACTCTATCAAACGCTTTTTCGAAATCTACGAAACAGGCAAATACCTCCTGGTTGTGTTCTATATTCCTCTCGATTAATAATCTCATTACTGCAATGGCATCACGCGTACCTCTCCCCTTCCTAAACCCAAACTGATCATCCCCTAAGTAGTCATTTGCCCTACTCTCTATCCTTTTGTTTATGATCCTGAGAACAACCTTAGCTGCGTGGGATATCAAACTAATTGTCCTATAGTCCTCACATGACGTGGCCTTTACCTTTTTCGGAATAGGAACTAAAACTGATCTCACAAAGTCTTCCGGCCAGATTCCCTCCTCATAAATACTACGGATCAGCCCATATAGCCTCTTCCTCCCACATTTTCCCAAGCATTTCAAAAGTTCCACGGGAATGTTATCTACCCCCACGGCCTTATTTAGTTTCATCTCCCTTAATGCCCTTTCTATCTCATTGTCTAGTATGCCTGGACCTAAGCTATCTTCCTCTACGTCATGTTCCTTTTCAATGTCTAACTTTGTTGGTCTAAGCTCTTTACTATACAGGTCTTCTACATATTCCTTCCATCTCTCTTGGATCTTTCCTGCGTCAACTATTACCTTACCGGCCTTATCTCTAACTGCTATCGTTGATCTCCCTTTCTTACTTCCCGATAAAGATTTAACTATGCTGTAAAGCGCACCGATTTCCCCCTTCCTCTGCAGACTTTCCATATTCTCGCACTGCGTCTTCCACCATGCTTCCTTTGCTTTATTTGTTGCCCGCCTCAATTTATTGTTCAATTCTTTGTACTTCATTTTGCCTAATTCTGTATTTATATTCTTCCATTTTCGCCGCTCATCCATTTTTGTAATCATCTCATCCGTGATCCATGGTTTACGAGTCCTTTTAGCGTTAACGGTTCCAATAGTGTCTTTTGCCGCTTTAGACAACCCTTTTTTGATACATTCCCATTTTTCTTCAATAGTACTTAGCTCTTTACCGTCCTCCATGATTTTCTCTATCGCCTGTTTGTATTCCTTTCTTTTCAACCCATTTAATGCTTCTACATTCCATTTTCTAACTCGCCGCCCCTGCCTTATCTTTTTAAAACGTACGCTACATTTCATAACAACTAAATTGTGGTCTGAGTCCGCATCCGCTCCCGGGAAGCTGTGGGAATTTATCACACTGTTCCTAAACCTGTGTCTAACCAGGATATAATCTAGCTGATATCTTCCCGAGTCACCTGGCATTTTCCATGTATACCTGCGTCTTTTGTGGTGTCTGAACCAAGTGTTGGTGATAACTAACCCCTGTCTCCTGCAGAACTCAACTGCTTTCTCCCCGCGGTCATTCCTCGTGCCTAAACCGTAGTCCCCCACCTCATCACCATCTCTTCCTTCGCCTACTGTCGCATTCCAATCCCCCATCACTATCAAATGTTTCCCTGCAGGAACACATGCAATCATGTCCTCTAACTGATCGTATATCCTATCGACCTCTTCTTCCTTATGGTTGCTCGGTGGCATGTATACCTGGATAATAACTAAGTAGCAAGGTTTAATGCAAAATAACGAGGTTCTGGGCTGCGTGCGAACGTTATATTATGCAAAATTAAAATAAACATAAATTTATTGACAGTCACGTCAATTTTTCAACGCCGATATCCTTTATCAAGGAGGAGAAAAACGATGACATCAAAATAAACAAAAACCTATTGAGTGACACGTCATGACTTAAACGCCAATATCCTTCATCATGGAGGAGAACAATAATAGCATTAAAATAAACAACACATACCTATTGAAAGACAGGTCATGACTTTAACGCCAATGTCCCTTATCTGTGAGGTGAAAAACGATGGCATTAAAAAAATTAAAAACCAATAGACAGACACGTCATGACTTCAACGCCAATATCCTTCATCAGGGAGGAATAAACGATGGCATTAAATTAATCACAAACCTATAAACAGACACGTCATGACTTCAACGCCAATATCCTTCATCAGGGAGGAATAAACGATGGCATTAAATTAATCACAAACCTATAAACAGACACGTCATGACTACAACGCCAATATCCTTCATCAGGGAGGAATAAACGATGGCATTAAATTAATCACAAACCTATAAACAGACACGTCATGACTTCAACGGCAATATCCTTCATCAGGGAGGAGAAAAATGATTGCTTTAAAATATACACAAACGTATTGACAAAAAGGGCATGACTTACGGGTCAATATCCTTCTTCAAGTAGGAGAAAAGCGATCATATTGACGTAATCAGAAACCTATTGATAGACACGTCATTACTCCCACGCCGATATCATTCATCAGGGAGGAGAAATACGATTGGCATTAAAATTATCACAAACCTATAGACAAACATAAAAACTTCAGCGCCAATATCCTTCATCAACTAGGAAAAAAATGATGGTATTAAAATTAACACAAACCCATTAGCCACCACGTCATGACTTAAACGACAATAGCCTTCATCAGGGAGGAGAAAAACGATTGGCATTAAAATTATCAAAACCCTACAGACGGAAACGTCATGACTTCAACGCCATTACCTTTCATTTGGGAGGAGAAAAACTATGCCATTAAAGTAATCACAAACCTATTAAAAGACACCTCATGACTACAACGCCACTATCCTTAATCAGATAGGAGTAAACGATGGAATTAAATAAATACAAACGTGCTGACAAACACGTCATTAATTCAACGCCAATATCCTTCATCATGGAGAAGTAAAACGATAGCAATAAAATAATCACAAACCTATTGATAGAACCGTCATGACTTCAACGTCAATATCGTTCATTACAGAGGAGAAAAAAGATGCCATTAAAATGTTCCCAAACCAAATTTAGACAGACACGTCATGACTACAACACCAATATCCTTCATCAGGGAGGAAAAAAGGACAGAATTAAAATAATCACAAACCTATGGGCGGACTTTTCTTGACTTCAACGCCATATCCTTCATCAGGGATTAGGAAAACGATGGCTTTAAAAAATACCAAACCTGTTCAAAGAAATATCGCGACTTCAAAACCATTATCCTTCATCAGTGAGGAGAAAACGATGGCATTAAAATGAACGCATACCTATTGATAGACACGTTATTGCTTAAATGCCAATATCCCCCATCAGGGAGGAGAAAAACAATGGTATTGAAATAATCAAAAATCTATGGAGCGACACGTCATGCCTTCAACGCTAATATCTTTTATCCTGGAAGAGAACAACGATGGCTTAAAAATAATCATAAACCAATAGACAGACACGTCGTGACTTCAACGCCAATATCCTATATCAGGGACAAGTAAAACGATGGCATTACAATAAACAAAAGCTATTGACAGATACGTCATGACTTCCACGCCAATATCTTACACCAGGGAGGAGAAAAACGATGGAAGTAAAGTAATCACACACCTATAGTTAGAAAGCTCATGACTCTAGCGCAAGTATACTTCATCAGGGAGGTGAAAAATGATGGCATTACAATAAACACAAACATATTAAAGATTGTCATACCTACAACGCAAATATGCATCATCGGGGAGGAGTAAGCGATGGCATTAAAATAAAGTCAAACCTATAGACAGGCACGTCATAACTTCAACGCCATTATTCCTCATCAGATAGGAAAAAACGATAGCATTAAAATAAACACAATCGTAGCGAAAAAAAGGTTAAGACTTCAACGCCAATATATTCCATCATGAAAGAGAAAAACGATGGCATTAAAAACTTCAAAAACGAATAGATTGACACGTCATGACTAAAACGCCAATATCATTCTTCAGGGAGGAGAAAAATGATATTGAATGGGCATTATAATAAACCCAATCGTAGTGAAAAACACGTCATGACTTCAACTAGAATGGTTTTTATCAGGGAGGAGAAAAACGATGGCATTAAAGTAATCACAAACCAATAAACAGAACCGTATTCACTACAACGCAAATATTTTTCATCAGGAGGGAGTAAACGATTGGATTAAAATAAACACAAACCTGTAGACAGACATGTCATGACTAAAACGCTAATATCCTTCATCAGGGAGGAAAAAAGAGATGGCATTAAAATATTCACAAACCTATAGAAATACACGTCATTACTTTGACGCCAATTTCCTTCGTCATAAAGGAGAAAAACGATGGCATTATAATTATCACAAACCCATTGATAGAATCATCATCACTCCAACGCAAATCTCCTTCATCACAGAGAAGTAAACGACGGCATTAAAATAAAAACAGATCTATTGAAGAACACGTCATGACTTCAATACCAATATCCTTCACAGGGAATGATAAAAACAATGGCATTAACATAAATACAAACCAATTGACTGACATGTCATGACTTCAACGCCAATATCCTCCATCAGGGAGAAGAAAAACGACCGCGTAGAGGTGGGCTAATGGTCAGGGGCGGAGGATAGGGCTCACGCTAATGCTTGCTATAAATCAAAATATTTTAATGGCAAGATGATTTTAAAACCAAATAATGAACATGGACCGCTTTCACCCATGGACGCCTGTTACTATTTCAAATTGTAAGCCATTTGTTAATTCTTTTGTAAATTAATTTCCTTTTCGTCGACTTTAGTTTGAAAATAGTAAGTCTTAGTTCAAATATCTTCAAGCCGAGGGCGAATCTTCAACATCTGATTCATAATAATTCTGCGGATTTAAATAGCTTAAATTTCGCCAGTCGGTCAATTATAGTCCCCTTTGAATGCCTATCTTGTTGTGCTATGCACTGAGAGCACCATTATTGTTTATACACTCAATATATTCCATCTGTGTTGGAACTCCAGCGACCCGTGATCAATACAGCATAAACATCTCCAAACACTTTAACCATATCATAAATATATTTTCTATTAAAACGTTTTATTAAGTGTTTTTACTTCAGAAAACCTTATTTTATATAATCCCTCTAAACATCTCACCTTTGGGCTATCATTCGAATGCATACACTACTCCATGGGAATGCATGTTACTTTCAAAACTACGGTTTCTCTAATGTTTAACAACTCTCTCATGACGTACAGGTGTATTGTCCATAAGAAAATTGAAGTTCAGTAGGTATTACACGGAAGAGCGGAAATGATCACCGAAATTATGATAATGTCGTTGCCCCCGATAACGTCACGCGAATGCAGTGAAGAGGAGGGAATGAGAAGAGGCGGGAATGAAAAGAGGTGGAAATGGGAAGAGGTGGGAATGGGAAGATACGGGAATGGGAAGAGGCGGGTGGTTAATGATAAAGGCGTCTTATCTTTCGCGCGATTCTAAATGGAAAATAACGGCGAAGAGAAGCGAATCATTTTAGTTGGCTCCAATGATTATCCACAGGAGTGCATTGACTGCCCAAGCGGGCAAGTATAAACCGTCCCGGTGAGTGAAGTCCCACCTTTACGGGTCATTGTACATAAGAAACGCATGGCATTGAAGAAAGAAACATGGCTGAGGTGGAAGTGTGGTTTGCGAGAAAGTGAAATTTAAAACTAGGAATAAAATATGAATGCTTAATATAACAAGATAGGAGAGCCGACAGGGAACGGCTTTTTACAAAAAAAGAAAACAAAGTACGTCGCTAACAGCACTAACTGCCCACCGGCACACTCTGAGCATAGAGCGGTACAAAAAGGAAGCGGAGGCGAGGGTCGCCCATTTCCCACAGCGGGAAATCACACTTGGGCAAGAGGAAGCGAGTGACAGCAAGACCGTGAAGCGGATAAAATGATACTGAAATAACTTAGAGGACGGAGGAAGAGATCCGTCCGGCCATGAAGCGGCTTAATACTATGAAGAAAATTTAAAATTAAAAGACATAGTAAAGACTCATAGGCGAGTAATATCTTTAGGCAGTGTATAAGTGTGTTTCTCTCCGGGATCATAGTCCCAGATGGTTTCTAGCAGCGGATTTCCAGACGGGGCAAGGCGGGATTTGAAAGACAAGACTTGCGAGTGAATAAATTCCGCGACGGATGGGAGTTTATGCGCCGCTCGCACGTCGGCCATCCTAGTGAAACGACTCACTTGGAGTAAACCAATAGACCAATAGTCTATTATTGAGACGGAGGAAGGAGATCTGGTGACGTGCGTCGGCTCCAAAGGAGGGGGGATGCACGCAGACTTGTGCGAAGGGAAGGAATGCAGGGTCCGACCTTTCATATTTGTTCTGGAACAATTCCACATCGTAGGGTGCGAATACCAGTCTCCTATGTACAAGCCATTCTCTCGCAGTGAAAGCAGCGACCAAAGATAAATGTTTGTCAAAGAATACGCCTTGCCTATGCGTTGGTAGATGGAGAATATGTTAAGGTCACCCTGTGTGGTATGGACTGTAATACCGAGAGCTTCGATACAAAAGAGAATGGGAACATTAAGAAGAGAGTGCGGAAGATTGCGGCGAACTAGAACAGCAACCCCTCCACCATTGAGTAACGATCGAGTCTGTGAGTAGATATATAATGCGGATCCTGGTACAGTCGCCATCTTGGATTTTGACAGTTGAATAACGAACAGTGTAGCCACCTGGTGTTAATAAGGTGAACTAATGTCAGTTGAAAGTCGAAAAGTCGTGTGGCCATGTTGGATTTGGTGATGCGTACCTTTCTGATTGGTGAATGTGGGCGCATAGTGTTATTCGATTGTTTTTCAAGCGAGGCTCGGGCAGTGGTGTCGCTACTTGGTGTTAAAAAGGTGAAGTAATGTCAGTTGAAAGTCGAAAATGTAATTGCGGCTGTTGGATTTGGTGACGTGTGCCTTGTGCTTGCATAGCGTTATTCAATTGTTTTTCAAGAGAATCTGGGCACGTATTGTCGCTGCCTGGTGGTGAACTAAGCGGTTATTAAATTGATTTTCAAAAGAAGCGCGGGTCGCGAAGCGTTGTTCAATTGTTATTTGAACATTTGAAAGTGTCAAAGCGCGGTGAGTTACAGTGTCACTGCTTGGTGTTAAAAAGGGGAACTAAAGCCAAATTAGGTGTTGCTGGGCGGGGTTGGATAGGATCGGGGTGGCTAGAGGGTGTACACCGTAAGCGATGCGCAATACGCCATCTTGGATTTTTAAAGACCGTAAGTGATGGGCATCACGCCATCTTGGATTTTTCTAGACCGTAAAAAACAATTGAAGAACGTGATGTGCAATGCAAGTCAAGTGATGCGCAACACGCCATCTTGGAGTGAAAAAGTAAGAAAAAATAAATTTTCTTTAAGAGTGCAAGAATATTCTCGCCACGTCTATATATTTTGGATTTGTGATGATTGAGTCCTGAAAAGGATTTTTTTTCTTTCGGGCAATACTAGCAATCAATGTAACCTTATCTCGATAAATAAAAATTTAATTTCTCGTCATTAAGATATTTCAACCTTTCAATTATTAACGGCTTTAATGCATCATCTACCGCTTTCGGGAAAACCTCGCATTCATAATACCATTCGTATTGCACACAAATGTTTTCCATAGAAGTGTGATCCGGAATATTCTTGGAATTTTCTAAAATTTCCGCAAACATCATGTCCCCCATTTCTTTTATTATTCGAATATGCTCTTCAAGCTCCTTCCAGAGGGTAATCGAGCCCACAGGTTTGGAGCAAACGGCATGCATAGCGTTATTATTGTTCACCGGTCGTTACTGCTCGGCTTACTGGATATAAATGAAGGGGATCGTTCCAAATAAGTCCGAAGACGCCCCGCCGCGAGGGCTAACATTCGGAGGGGAGGATCCTTCTAGGCCGTAGAAAAACAATTGAAGAACGTGATGCCCAATGAAAGTCGGATAAGATCCGAATACGCAATGTTGATTTTCTAGACCGTAAAAAAATATAAAAAGAGTCATTTCAATATCAATGTTTATTTAGATCGTTAAACATGAGGTCCGAAAGTCGACAGAAAATCGTAAAGAAGTATATTACGTAAACAGTCTCTTTGGACTTTGTTAATGATTTTCATTTCTTCCAAAACTTGCGAGCGGCGATCAGGCTGAACAAGATAATCCACTCAATAGCCTTTCTATGTGACGTTTTCGTCAAATTTGGACAGTTCAAAACTTCAGGCCAACTGCGGTGACGATAACGTTGAATGAAAATACACTGGACACAGGAACCACCTACCTCCAATCTCACTTCTTTTGCGAACAGCTTTCTATTCTTCCAAGAGTTTCTCGACCCGATTTCGCAGGAATAAATAATCGAAACTATAGAGCCTGGAAGCTGCTGCATTTCAAGAGTATGTCCACAATACAATACTGAACGTCAAGCTCCGTCCACGACTGAAGCGCTCCACGTCTTTATGTCACTCCACTCCGCGAACCGGATGTCAAGCCACTCCGCAAAGACGAGAATAGTACCTATTGTGACCCCCGAATCGCGTCTTTTCATTCCCGAATGTTGCTATAAAACTCGCCGTGTTACACGCCCCATCGCTCTATCGCCGTCATACTTTACCATGCATTCAATAGAGGAACCACTGTACTCCTGTGTGCGATACGCAGTA
The DNA here is from genome assembly GCF_022747635.1 of Hetaerina americana. Taxonomy (NCBI): domain Eukaryota; kingdom Metazoa; phylum Arthropoda; class Insecta; order Odonata; family Calopterygidae; genus Hetaerina; species Hetaerina americana. Next base: position 815,753 of record NW_027286852.1, on the reverse strand, counting down.
CATAAGATTCACGGTAGATTTCTGAGAAAAATGTATAGAAGACCATTCTGGAGAGTTGTGCTCGTCTTCCAAGATTGTTACACTGAGTTAATAATACCCTTCCTTGGAGTATGTCGTTGACACGAGACTCTGACAAGTAGTGGGCTCCATCAGGAAATTCCTGAGAGTGACCTGTGTCACAGTGAAGTCCCTACGACTAGGAGACCAGCTCACAACTGTAATACGTGATCGCGTATTATTCCAGAAAAGCAGGTGTATGCAGTACTCAGCACACTACCTAATTGCAAATTCGATTCAGATGAAAGTGACGAATCTGGAGATAGTCAGCCACTCTACTTTGAGACGGAAGGCTCTTTTGATGACAGAACCACAGGAACAGGATATCAATAAGTGCGGCATGCAATATGTGGAAAAAAACAATAGCAGCAGCAGTAGAAGTGGAGATGACAATTCGAGCGAGTTTTAGCGGAGCATGGGTGTAAAGTTTTTCCAATAAAAAATGTTTAACAAATTGTTGTTTTTATTTTGTTAAAAGGTGAGACCCCTCCCCGGACTACAACCTTGACGTGGTGGAAGGGCTTGTGCGTTCCGATGACCCCTAGAGCTGTACTGGCGGGAGTAATAAAAATTGCTCCTGGTAGGGTCACCCATGCCAGATAGGTCGAAGGTTAGGAGCCAGACGAAAGGTAGTCCACGCAGCGTCTGTTCCTCAGTGAGGCGGCTGCAATGGCGTCTGACCCCAGTGGGGCGGCCAGTAAGTGATGGTGTCACGTTAAAAACACTATTGAGGAAGGCAACGGGAAACCACCTCAATTATCATTCCCAAGAACAATGTGATGGACAATAGAGATATTTTGAGTCCTGGCAACCACGGGGCTCGGCCCAATCGGCCGTGTGTCGTGCCCGGCAGCGGGGGAGGCAAGGCTTCCGCGGTCGTCATCCCACGAAACCCTTGCAAGGGAAAACCAGCAGCAGCAGGACAGAAGACGCAGGAGAAGAAGACCAAATTAGTTAGAATAGGAACGTGGAATGTTAGGACAATGATGAGGACGGGGAAATTGGAGAATGTTAAGCGAGAGATGGAAAGGGGAAATATAGATATTTTAGGTCGATGCGAGGTGAGATGGAAAGATAGCGGGGATTACTGGAGTGATAAGTATAGAATAATATACAGCGGTGGGGACGAGAGCCAACGAGGGGTCGCCATAGTATTAAATGAAGAGGTAGGAAGAAGCGTAGTCAACATAGAGCAGGTAACGGATAGAATACTACTAGTGGAGATAAAAGCAGAACCGACGAACTTAGTTATTATCCAGGTATACATGCCACCGAGCAACCATAAGGAAGAAGAGGTCGATAGGATATACGATCAGTTAGAGGACATGATTGCATGTGTTCCTGCAGGGAAACATTTGATAGTGATGGGGGATTGGAATGCGACAGTAGGCGAAGGAAGAGATGGTGATGAGGTGGGGGACTACGGTTTAGGCACGAGGAATGACCGCGGGGAGAAAGCAGTTGAGTTCTGCAGGAGACAGGGGTTAGTTATCACCAACACTTGGTTCAGACACCACAAAAGACGCAGGTATACATGGAAAATGCCAGGTGACTCGGGAAGATATCAGCTAGATTATATCCTGGTTAGACACAGGTTTAGGAACAGTGTGATAAATTCCCACAGCTTCCCGGGAGCGGATGCGGACTCAGACCACAATTTAGTTGTTATGAAATGTAGCGTACGTTTTAAAAAGATAAGGCAGGGGCGGCGAGTTAGAAAATGGAATGTAGAAGCATTAAATGGGTTGAAAAGAAAGGAATACAAACAGGCGATAGAGAAAATCATGGAGGACGGTAAAGAGCTAAGTACTATTGAAGAAAAATGGGAATGTATCAAAAAAGGGTTGTCTAAAGCGGCAAAAGACACTATTGGAACCGTTAACGCTAAAAGGACTCGTAAACCATGGATCACGGATGAGATGATTACAAAAATGGATGAGCGGCGAAAATGGAAGAATATAAATACAGAATTAGGCAAAATGAAGTACAAAGAATTGAACAATAAATTGAGGCGGGCAACAAATAAAGCAAAGGAAGCATGGTGGAAGACGCAGTGCGAGAATATGGAAAGTCTGCAGAGGAAGGGGGAAATCGGTGCGCTTTACAGCATAGTTAAATCTTTATCGGGAAGTAAGAAAGGGAGATCAACGATAGCAGTTAGAGATAAGGCCGGTAAGGTAATAGTTGACGCAGGAAAGATCCAAGAGAGATGGAAGGAATATGTAGAAGACCTGTATAGTAAAGAGCTTAGACCAACAAAGTTAGACATTGAAAAGGAACATGACGTAGAGGAAGATAGCTTAGGTCCAGGCATACTAGACAATGAGATAGAAAGGGCATTAAGGGAGATGAAACTAAATAAGGCCGTGGGGGTAGATAACATTCCCGTGGAACTTTTGAAATGCTTGGGAAAATGTGGGAGGAAGAGGCTATATGGGCTGATCCGTAGTATTTATGAGGAGGGAATCTGGCCGGAAGACTTTGTGAGATCAGTTTTAGTTCCTATTCCGAAAAAGGTAAAGGCCACGTCATGTGAGGACTATAGGACAATTAGTTTGATATCCCACGCAGCTAAGGTTGTTCTCAGGATCATAAACAAAAGGATAGAGAGTAGGGCAAATGACTACTTAGGGGATGATCAGTTTGGGTTTAGGAAGGGGAGAGGTACGCGTGATGCCATTGCAGTAATGAGATTATTAATCGAGAGGAATATAGAACACAACCAGGAGGTATTTGCCTGTTTCGTAGATTTCGAAAAAGCGTTTGATAGAGTAAATTGGGAAAAACTAATGAGTATATTGCAGAAAATAGGAATAGATTGGAGGGAAAGGAGGCTAATCCGCAATCTGTACATGTCTCAGACTGCCCAGGTGAGGGTGGGAAACGGGGAGTCAGGATGGGCAGTGTTAGGAAGGGGTGTAAGGCAGGGTTGCCCATTATCACCGTTGCTGTTCAACCTGTACGCAGAAGAAATGATCAAAGAGGCATGGGAAGAACTCGAGGTAGGAATGAAAGTGGGCGGGGAAGTCGTAAAATCAGTTAGGTTTGCTGATGACCAAGCTTTAGTTTGTCAGTCAGCCAAGGGGCTGCAAGCATTGCTTAGTGAATTGGAAATTCAGTGCGACAGGTATGGGATGAGAATCAATATTAATAAAACAAAGGTTATGCGATTTTCTAGAAAGAAAAAGGCCAAGCTTAACATTAAAATAGGAGGGCAAAAGCTAGAGCAGGTAGAACAGTTTACGTATCTCGGTAGTGTTTTGGACCAACACGGTCAAAGTAGTAGGGACGTAAGGAGAAGAATTGCGCTAGGCAAAGAGGCTTTCACGAGGAGGAGGGAGTTGATGACGGGGACTTTGAGTAAGGATGTTAAGAAAAGACTCGTAAAAACTTTGATATGGAGCGTAGCTATGTACGGCGCGGAAACGTGGTCATTGAAGCAGGAGGATAGACGTAGACTGGAGGCTTTTGAAATGTGGGTGTGGAGAAGAATGGAGAAGGTGAAATGGACAGAGAAGAAAACAAATGAGGAAGTACTTGGTATGGTGGGCGAAGAGAGGGGTTTGTTGGGAGCAATCCTATGCAGGCAGGAAAAGTGGATGAAGGGGGTGTTGACCGGCAGTGGGATGTTGAAGACTGTGATAGAGGGTAGAATGTTGGGCAAAAGAGGAAAGGGAAGGAACAGGATAGGGTTGTTGGACGGGATGAAGGGAGGAAGGAAGTACTCAGAGATGAAGAGGGACCTGATATAGAGTAGGATGATTGATTTTGTGTTTTGTTGGGAGTGATAAGGTGTTTGTTTGGTAGTTGTGTCAGTCCAAAAACCTACCTTAACCGGTAGATTACTTAAAAAAAAAAGGTGAGAGTACAATTTATTTAAAAATAATATTGAGTAAGATACAATTTAAAATAAACATAGATTTTCTTTTTCTTCATCTTCCAATTTTAACAATATTCTGCTCTTAGAAAAATGAGAACAAAGCCATCTTTTCAATCTAAAACAGTTTTTCACTGCACACCAGTATTTATCCGTCTGATGGCATGCTAAGGAGTACACACCTAAAGGTTAAAGAAACCTTAAAGAGGGTACATTTAATAAATTTTCAATTTCGAACACATTGCGATTTAAAGCTTTGGAGAGGAATTTACATTTTTTGCTCCTTTTACAAAGAGATACTTATAAGGTGAAGTTTTTCCTTTATGAATTTGATACAGTACACTATGGTATTTCCCCAACATCAGAGGGTATCCCGTGGTGATGCTCTCGCACCCACCGCGTATTTTCATGGTATTCAACATAGTCAAGAAGTAACTGGAACACCCACGACTCATGTCGGTCATATTAGAGATCCTCGATGGACATTTCTCTAATTATGAATTCATTAAACCCATCAGTCTTAGACACTAGAGCTTGAAAGTCCAATATCAATGCATCGATCACGAATGCACCTAGTGGGTAAACGCGGGGGTGCATTTTTACTCCACTGGGAATTTCGCTCTCAAGACGTTGCATTGCTCGTCACAAAAAGTGATGTACACCTCCTCGATACCCGAAACTCAACGCCTGAGAAATATTTTCCAAATGGCTGATTACCAAATTATTCGATTGAATGACTACGTAAGAGCCGAGTCAATCTCCTCGAAGGAATTTACTAATGATTTCCAATCTTCAGCTTTAAGAGCTACGCGATTGTTCTTACTCCCCAAATTTACGTGGGGTTTACCAAAATATTTCACAAATTGGACGGATGAATCCACGTACGGAGGAATCACTGAAGTTTCAATATAGTCTGTCATGGAGGCTGCAGAGTTTTTTAGACTGGTCCACTACCCCAGGTCGAGTCTCGAGGTTTGGCCCGAATAGGAAATTTCCACGCACGGTGAAGCCGACTCCGTAAACCAACCAATGTTTAGACGTTTGTTCTTGGATAGTTTCAGGGAAGTACGGAGCAAAGCCGGAGAACTCACATGGTCAAAGGTTGAAGAAGACCTCCCCCTCTTGATCGCCTCCTGTTGCATTCTCGACTGATGCTCTCTAGACTGCCCCCATACTTATATACCGTACCCATTCAAAGACCAACTGATAAAATTGATAAAATAAAAGACCTGGGGCTATACTAGAGCTTTGATACTACCTTCTTCTTACACTTCAAATGTATACAAGGAATCACTGCTGTTTTACAATAGTCCTTAATGAAGTAGTTTTTCAACCTGTCCCACTTTTCCGGGTCTAGTCCCAGGAATTTACCCGAAAAGGAAAATTCCACGTACGGCGTACCCGTCACTGTACACCGACCGGTGCATACAATTGAGTCCGTGTTAATGAACTCCGCTATCCAGGATAAGGTTAAATAATTAGAATGATAAGGATATCCTCTTCTTCTCCATTAGAGACTGCTGAATGATGAACTGATGCTTATTTAACTTTCATCGGGATTATATAGTGGAGCTGTTCTCCACTAGAGCACAACAGTTCTGCGATGCTGGGTGACATTTTCTTCTTTTACGCCCGCGTCGTCCACACTCTGGTCGAAATATCTTAGCAGTGATGCAGTCATTGAATGTAGGGTGATGAAATAAGGAAGTGAATTTGGAAATAGGTTGTTGAGTGATGGATCTAAAAAGAGCAAACAGACAGACAAATTCCCCACAAAGATCTGATTGGTAATTTTGAACACGAACGGAACTTTCTATGATTTTCAAAAGGTTTCAGAAAATTAATAATATCCACGACTGATGGAGGAAAAGCGTAGGAGTCGAAATACTCCGCTCTATACGATATACGAAATACTTTACTCTTGAACACGCTTACCGGGACCCAGTGGATCCCCGTTTTGTGCGAAGGATCAAAATTGACTATATAAATGCCACGCTTTGGACGGACGAGTAGTCGATCCGATGGGAAAACACCTCTAAACTTGCGTTTCGTTCTAGGATCTCCGGATAAAACGTCTTCGATATCATCTGTTTGCATGATGAATGACTACTCAACTTATCTAAGGATGGCAAGCCTGTTTTCATCAATCCTGAATTGCGCATTATATTAAGCATAGCTGATGAGGGTGATGGAATTTGGAAGATTAACAGCAGGTTAGCTTCAAATCTCACATTACCGTAAACCGGTTTGGACAGGTGACTTTCCTCACCACTTCTATTCGGAGTGAGATCCCACGCTAGTATTGCATATCCGTGTTTGAACATGATTATAGATATCTGAATACCCCAATCACTATGGTTCGTACCTAAGGCTGAATAGAGTTGAAGGAACGCGCGAGTGGCAAAATTTTCCTTTTCGATGTGGAATTTCGTTTTGACACTGCTCAACGGTATAGCAGTACCGTTTACGTATAAGTTGAATCCAGTCATTGAATAATATCTAAGATTAAATGGGGTTTTCTGATTTTGTCCCGTAAATGCATCACCATCTACCATTACCACTAATAGACTGGAAGGAATTTGACCGACTATTAAGTTCTCATTTTTGATTGAATCAATATTACCGGAATAGGTGAAAGTCTTAACTTCCGTTCCCTTATATGGATATATGACTGGTTGTCTTTTTAATAGATCTTCATGAGATACTAAAACTGAGGGATTAATGTCATGATGCGGGACGAACAGCGTAGTGTCTGAAATCTTAAGAATTGAAGAGGTTTCGCTTTCCTTGATGTAAAACTCCGAATCTGCCATCGTTTGAACGATCTCAACGTTCACACCAGTTAGAAGTTTTCTTGGAGTCTTAAAAATGTCAACGTGTAATCTTCCTTCCAATTCTACAACATTGTTATTTGTGAACCATGCTTTTCTTTTCTCGAATCCTTTGTTTTCAGAGGTTTTAAGGTCTAAATCCTTACAAGTATCCAAAGCCCATCCATTACACTCAAAGGTGAGTGCGTGAAGCATAACCGCCGCATTTAAAAACGGTTTCCAAGTATGAACGATCCGCATAATTTTCTGAGGAGGTCATTGGAACCCCATTGAAATAAACTTGACATTGATCGAATATTGAATGAAGCAGGTTATAAACCACCCTCGGCTGTTTATTATCACTTTCTCCATAATCTGTGCGGTCGCGCTTGCACAACTTTACTTTCAAATTCAGAGTTATTCCGCCTAAATTTTTGTATCGATCACCACTATCCCTGACCGAAAAACGAATCTCGCGGGAATTATCGAGAGAGGCGATCGGTTTATAGGGTACTACTGTATAACCATCTATGCTCGCTTGCAGAAATGGTACACTAAAAATGTTCAAAGATTCTGGAAGGTATTCTTCCATTTTCGTGCTAACACTTCGGAGATAAACCTTTTAATAAACCGAAGAAATCTACTACCGAACTATTTATACGAAAATATATCTCTCATCTTACGCTTTTTCCTACTGAACTTCTTTAGCTTTCCAACTACTTGTTTTCCGGATTTTTTTTCTTTTCGTTTCAAGACGACCGATTCTAGCTCGCTTTGGGGCACGTAAACCTGCTCAAGCCATCCTTCTCATTTTATCCTCAGCTTTTCTTTTCAAATTTTCAACTGTCTCTAAGGAGCACGTTTGAAAAGCTTCCTTTATTGATCTTCCTTCGCTTATATCTGCAAGAGTTTTTATACACGTATCTCTAACTTCTTTACCTAGGGCTTTTATTCCTTGCGTAGCCAAAGGTTTTAAGAATTTCCAAATGCCTTTGAAAAAATTCCCTAGACCTCTACCTCGCTGTTTAAGTACCTCGCTCTATACACTTGATCACCGCCTCCAACTTGATTAAAATATCGGCGGTAACGATCTATATCCTTCGACAACCCGTTAACGAATGAATCATGTACATTTTATCTATGTATATATCATTAAGATCTCCTAATTAAATGCAATACGACAGACGATGGATTAATACTGTCCATAAATGGATAAAGATTACCCATCTTATTCATCAATTTAACTTCCATTGTGGCAAAGTCGTTTTTTTCGAGTGACATATAATAGGGATGATTGAAAATTTGATGATTTCCTTTTTTACCAATCACGACCCGTAAACATTTTGCCATCGTATCCCCGAGGAATTGTGGCGATATCAAGTCTAGGTACACAAACACTTGACTCGTCAAACTCTCTGGATCATCGGGTTCAACAGGCTCCTCCGTCAATTTTCGTTTTCGAGTTGGCCTTCTCTCGGTGCTGGGAGCGGACATTTCTGTAAATGCCCTCATGAATTGTACGTCAAATTGTGCCTTACCGTACTCGTCCGTATATTCTCTAATAGTAGATAGTAGTTCACTTAGCGTGTATTTATGATATGATAGCGGTAATTCACCAACCCCTACGATCTCTATATATGTGTAGGGACATTCTAATGTGGAGCGTTTAACGAAAAGTTAACTCTCGGATGTGATAGAACGTTTCTTTTGAAACCAAATGTGTAGCGCAGAGATGAATTCCCACCTTCTATTACACGGTACTGCCTCATGAAGTTCATTAAATAATCGCCTCAAATGATACGTTTGCTTCCAAATGGATGACTACATTCTCTAAAACTTGAACGTCGACGACTGGACAATCTGGCTTTGCGGGAACAGGTGGAGGCTCTGTGGACGGTGCGGGCGGAGCTGAATTAGTTCCTGTCTCAGGTACTACTTCAGGTGTTCCCCCGGATGGAGGGTCTATTGGTATGTAGAGCTTCGGAAAATAAATTTCAGCAAGGCCTACCTTCCAATCATCTCCCGCAGATATGCGTTGAGGCAATTTTGTTCGAGAAGTTCAATGGTGTTATTGGGAAAAAATTTCCCAGAGCTATCGCTTAACCAAGTTACGAAAAAGTCACTCATTTTAACCTTCGTACCTCTGAGGCTGAGACCAAATGTTAAAATCATCACCATACCCCTTCCATTTAACTAAATATTCGAGCTTTCTGCCCTTCCCTCTGCGTTTTAAAATATTCTCAATCTGAAACTCTGTGTTTTCACCAAAGGTCGAAGTTTTAACGAGCTCTTTTCCGTAAAACGAGCCTTCAATGCGTTCTCCGTTGAGATACTCTAAACGGTATGTAAGAATTGGCGAATTATCTACTTTCCAAATTCTAAAAACTTCACTGGAAAACTTTGCGTGTATCCCTTCTCAAAAGGTAACCTTTACTTCGATATTCGAACGAAATCTCTAATGGAAAACTTGAATTTGTTTTTACATTTAATCGACGTTAAACGACGCGCCAGCATGAAGGCGTTTCTTACACTCACTTCTGATGGAGCCACATCCGTGCTGGAATGTATACGGTCGTTATATCCTTGCACCAATTTCGGGAGCACGCTAACATAATTCAAGGTAAAAATATTTATACATACGTCCCTTTAGAGTGCGATTGAAACGTTCTACTACAGCAGCTTTCACGTCGGGATTATTGGTGGTAAAATATTTTATCCCATGAGACCTAAGGAAGCGTTTAAACTTTTCGTTTGAAAATTAAGTCCCCTTATCGCTTTGAATTTTCAAAGGTTTTCTTTTGCTTAGAATAACTCGAAATGCGTTGATAACATTTTCGGCGGACTTTTTCTTGACTGGAAAACCCCATGCATATTTGTAAAACACGTCAATGACGGTGAAAAGATGAGTATAGTCCTGATTGTAAATTTTTAATTTTCGCATATCGTTAAGACCACATTGCCAGGTTTCATCTATATATGAAGGGGTATATCTACTACCTTGATCAAAAAGTTCCAGGAATAACCACCGTGTGGCGCTCCCATCGTTCCGATTTGAGTTCTGTTTTTTTTGTTAAATTGGTACATCTGTTGTTGATATTCCCTTTAAATCTTAGTGTCATAACTTGACATTTGCAAAAGTTACGTAGCCAAGAGTACATCTATCTCTGTGTGTGTTGGCGATTTTTTACAATTTCAGAAATGGATTTAAATTTGCAACAACGAACTTGTATTAAATTTTGCGTAAAAAACGGATTTAGTGGCGCACGGACGTTGGAAATGGTGGAAAAGTGTTTCGGCAACGATTCTCTAAAAAAAACCGTCGTTTACTAGTGGCACGAGCGGTTCAGAAGTGGTCGTGAGTCAATCGAAGATGATGAACGCTGTGGCAGACCATCGACATCGAAAGTCGGTGAAAAAATTGATAAAGTAAAAGAAATGTTGGTCAATAACCGCAAATTAACCATCAGAGAAATAGCGGAGGACTTGAACATTGCCTATGGATCCGCCCAAGACATTGTGGTTAATGATTTGGGTTTCCGTCGTGTAGCAGCAAAGTTGGTGCCGAAAGACCTCAATTTCATGCAAAAAAGAGACCGTGTTGACGTCGCAAAAGACATGATTTGCGAGGCTGAATCCGATCCCACATTCATCAAAAGGATCATTACTGGAGACGAGACGTGGGTTTATGAGTACGACACGCAATCCAGACATCAGGCAAGTGAATGGCGTTCACCAAATGAGCCGAGACCAAAAAAACCACGTCGTTTTCAGTCAAAAAAGAAGGCAATGCTGACGGTTTTCATGGATTACAACGTGTAGTGCATCATGAATTTTTGCCAGAAGGCCAGACAGTAAACAAAGAGTATTATTTGGGCGTTATGAGACGTTTGCGTGAAGCAATTCGCCGAAAGAGACCAGAAATGTGGGCAGAAAACTCGTGGATTTTGCACCAATGATAACGCACCGTCGCACAGTGCTATCATTATTCGTAATTTTTTGACGAAAAATGCAACAAATACCATCCAACAGCCACCGAATTCACCTGATTTGGCTCCCTGTGACTTCTTTCTGTTCAATCGAGTTAAAAAACCATTACGGGGAACGCGTTTTAGCAGCCGAGAGGAAGTAATGGAAAAATCGCAGGAAGCACTGATGGACATACCGAAAACCGAATATAAAAAATGTTTCGAGGATTGGATCAAGCGCTGGCATAAGTGTGTTGCAGTCGATGGGGATTACTTTGAAGGGGACAATATAGATTTAGATGAATAAACTTGTATTTTTAATTTTCTGAATAAATTTCGGGAAATTTTTGATCAAGGTAGTATTCCTAGGAAATTTCTTCCGGTTACGCTTATGTAACGTATACGTTTCCTGATCTTCCAGCCATTCTCTAACACGTCTTTTGCTGATTTTCTTTCCGACTCCCTTCCATAGTTCGCCAACAGTAGAAAAGCTATAAGGATTCTCCGGGTTGAAGTATATAGAACTTAATTTAGAGTTTTCCACTTCACGTACCCTGTGAGCCTTACTTTTCTTAAGCGATCTTCGAGAGGTGGAGTTTTTTGTCTGGAGTTGTTTTTTTCTGCTTGATCCGGCGAGAGATGCTGTCTCGCTTGCCTTGATTTCATCTGCGAAATCTTCCAAGACTCTCTACATGTTTCCTGCCCTTCGTTTTAAAGCGGTTAAGCATGATGTCAAAATATTTCGTCCTTCGCTCAAAAGGGCTCTACGATCTGTTTCTAACTTATTCCCCTCTCTCTTCCTTTCTTCTTCTCCCTCAACCTCGTACGATACTGGAATGGGCTCGTTCATGTCATTAACGGTATTAAAATATGCATATAGTCACCAACGGTAGTGATACCATTTTTAGGAATCACTCATTTTTTTAGTTTTAATAACGTTCTTCCTTTTCTCTTGTAAACTGCCAACGTCTCGCATCAATCTTTCCTTTTTCAATATCTGAGGAGCGATTAGTAAAATCCGTTTGAGGCTCATCTTATCAGGCTATAAACTAAACCGCTCAAAAGACATCCTAAAAGTACCGGTAGAAAACCCTCCCTTTTGCCCTAGTATTTGAAGTTTCTTCTTTATGGATACTTTGGGACAACTCCACTTTCTTAGCGTATTTTTATAGCGTTGATACCTTCCTCTTCACAAAAGGCATATTTTATGAATCCCGTTCAAAATATTAAGACTACACTCACCGATTGCGTTTATTCCATCCGCGATTGCAGATTATATGATCGATCTTCGCAACTTCAGACTTGCAGTCTTTAACAACCTGATGAGATACCTGTTGCGTTTCAATTTCCTCATGGTTTTCTGTATCCGATGGTGTGAATACCGACGTTATTTACCCTGGAAATATGTCAGTTCTAAATCTTAGTTTGTCGTCCGTCTCTTGCGATAGGTCGAGAAATAAATAAATGAAAGGCTTTGATATTACCTCTTTATAAACCCTCAGAAGTTCACCAGAATTCTCTGGGCAGACCTGTGCGGCTAGGTATCGGAACTGTGATCGATCTGGAGGATTTTTGAAAACTCTTTTATATTTTGCGTTCGGGGAAATGTTTCGAGATTGAGGGTTCTGGTAGAAAACGTTTTGTGTGATAAGAATTACGGAGATGTTGGAACGGTGTAATCCTCGAGTGACTAGCTCACTGAAACCTTTGTTTTAACAGTCGTGCATTAAATCATCTATCACATGGAGAGTGGGTATCTTGCGAGGATTTTCGAAAGTTGGAACCTTATATTGAAACTCTACTCCTTCCAGTTCCGAATTCGGTCTACCCTTGGGACTGCAACATCAAATGACTCCATCAATTTTCCAATCGACTAAATCGTTTATGTTCTGTAGGAATGTTACAACGAAAGTAGTTTTTCCGCAAGAGGAGGGTCCAGAACAAATACAAGTGAATTGATGTTTCCACATCAATGGCGCAGGCATCATTAAATGTTTAGCCAAATTTCAGCTGAGTTTATACGTATCTTACATAATCCCTAGCCCGGAAATTACTCCTTTTAATTCATCTACTACATTCAAGAGAGTGGATTCATTTGAGCACTGAATTCCGAAGAATGATAGATTCATCGAACCAGCTCTTAATAAAGTGTTGTTGAATTTACTATATTTATAATGATTTTCCCCTTTGAAAAAGTAAATTAGTCGATTTGTATATCTGAAAGCTGAATTAATTTTCGCTGGAATGGGAAGAAACTGGGTACTTAGAATTTTATGCTACTTTAGCTCGAACCTATATTCATCAATCTAAACAACAAAAACGTCACGGTAAAAAATGTAAGTTCTACCATAATACGTGTTTATTACTGACAGAATAATTCATTACGAGGGAGACGACCTTCCTCTATCTCTTAGAATATCCGCGGACGGGTGCCAAACTTGGATAATCGGTCATATATATTCGATTCCCTATAAAAATTGCAATTTCTCCAGAAGGTCTGTGATATATCACGTCAATTTTTTTCATGTACGATGGGAGAAAAGGGAGCCAATCCGTGATAACTTGCGGTTTCTAAGATGACATATTGCTGTTCTTTAAATCGATCATCCAAAATAATTTCCCGCTAAATAAAAAAATTACGAGCTCAACGATGAAAAAATTATCAAATAATTTAATGTCGCAAAGAAAAATCGAGTGATGTTTCTTCGGGTCTCCTACTTCTTCCTCTTCCCCTCCACGTTTATTCTTTCCATTTTTCTCTGAAGATTTCTCAGATATACCATATAAGCTTTGTAAGGCGAGTATATCATCTTCTTGTAACGCAATGGACCATCGTGTAAGTAAAGTGAAAACATGACAGCTCGACTATCTCTTGAATGTGATATACCAAGACTATGTCCAATCTCGTGAAGTACATCCCTGAATAAATTCGATGATTTACTTGAGTGATTCCCATCTTTACTCAAATACCAATCTTCCTCTATATCGACATGAATCTCTAAGGGATGATTTTCATGAGCTGGGAACTCTGCATGAGCTAGGACGTTTCCCGGTCCATCTAGCGGAGAAGGACATACCGGATTTAGCATAATACCTATTCTTGTCCCAAGTATTAATGATTACTATATCAAGATTATTGAAATCCTGTCTGTATACTAAATTAGCTTACTTACTCCACGCATTAAAGGCAGTTTCGACCGTAAGCACGTGTACATCACTCGCCATTGGATAGTGCCAGGTAATTTGCTGTTTCTCACACTTGTGGTGATAAACGGATAAAATGGTGTCATCCTGAACACCACATCTTGGAGTTTTCGTCAAATTCAATGTTTCGTCACTCAAACTCCCATCTACTTTCAATTTATAATATTCCTGGAATTACCTGAGTGAGTTCCTAAACCTATCATATGATATATTGCTAATATCATTATCGCTTACGTTAAGGTAGCCATATTGTTGTAAATAATTAGCCATGCATAAGTCTACATCACCCATGATCGGGCTGAAAAACAAAGTCCTTGCAAAGAGTATCGATAATATACCTCTCGTTAGTGCTAACCCTGCAAAAAAATTCAACTGGTTAAATTTCTAGGATTTCAAGTAATTTATTTTTGTCTTGGAGTAAAACGCTTCATCATGCGTTCTTTTCCTCAGTTTGTAATTACCCAACCCTAGGGTGTTTATTCCATTTTAACATATGTAACATTTGTCATCGTTTGAGTTCAAAGCAATTTTATTCATCTCCACCGTGCGCAACTGATCCTTCTTTGATCGAATTAGAACCATCTTCCTAAAGGCGACAGTTTTTCTACGCAAACAGGTAACATAGTCATCGAATGCTATCGTTTTATCAATCGTGACTTTTGTCACACCTTTTGCGCGTTTACATACACCTCCATCTTGCAAGCGATAGGAGTAATGCTTGCCTCGCAATCCTATAAATTGGGTAATGGTATTTCCTCCACTTTCATCTTTCATTTTACCTATCATTTTAGCATTAGTTTTCGAGAGGCAAGGGTGGTAAGTGGGAGAATTTTAGGTATCATATAAGGAGCTGTTCGTTTTTAAATGATCATAGAAATCTTCACGCATTTCCAGAATGAAGCTGTCCGTATCCATATGCAACAATGTTACATCCTTCTTCTTCATATGTCCATAGAAGAAGTCTTGCATTAAAATTTTTGAAATGTCTAAAACCGCTTGACAAATGTACAAAGGCTTGTTCATTTTCATAGAACTATGTCTGCTGTGAATAGCAACGTGATTCTCTGCGAAAATAGTTCGATCGAGAAATAAGGAACTACAGATCTTTTTATTTAATCTTTTTTCGCGATTGATTGGTTCGATATTTATTCTATTATGTACATTCTCCATAGTCTTACCAAAGACTGCATTATTCATTAGCTTGTGCATTTCCTTATCAAAATCGAACTTTGCTAATTTCCGTTTCTCCAAATTGAGGTCGATGTATGACTTCATCCAAGGAGACTGATCAAACTCGATTATTCTATGGATCTTATTCAATTTAAGGCCTGCTGCAATTGCTAGTTTTAGTGCTCTGTAATGGATAACATAACGCTCCTTATCGTAGAGAGTTGTCAATAATTTAGAATGTTTCCCCGCTGGAGGGACCTTTGTTTCGCTACAGAAAGGTAAGTCTGAGTGAAAGTCGTAAAGCTGCATCGAGTGTTCTAAATCCACTTCCAATATGTAACCCTCAGGGGTTTCGTCAGGAACAGTCATCACATCAACATGTTCTATTCATTTGAATCCTCCCGTCAGGAGACATTGTGATAAAGCAAAACTGTACAAATTATTTTGATCTACGAGGGTCATCCGGAAAGTAGTACCCGTTCGTGAAATAAAGACACAAAAGTAAATATTAACAAACATAAAAAATTTTATTTGAAAGAGGATACTTTAAACTACTTCTCAACATAATCTCCAAGCAAATTAAGGCATTTGTCATAACGTGTGACAAGTTTCTGTATTCCTGCTGCATAGTCCTTCGCCGCCAGCTCATTGAGATACGCGAGGGACCCATCTTGCACAAATTTTTGCATAATGCAGATGGTGTTTAACAATTTCATGAACAATTGTTCGAGAAACATTGGGAAAATGCTCACAGATGTCATCAATTGTGACGCGCCGATCGTTCCTCACGAATTCGTCAACTGAGCTCACCAGTTGGTCTGTAATGACAGACGGTCTCTCCGAACGCTCATCGTCGTGTGTGTTCCCCCTCCCCATGTTGAAGTTGCGACACCACCGCCGAACAGACGACTCGTCCATTACATTGTCTCCATACACCTCCTTTAATTGGCGATGAATATCACATGGGCGAACGTTTCTTGCATTGAGGAATTTAATCACTGCCCTCACTTCACAACTGGCGGCGTTCTCAATTTTTTTAAACATTGTAAACAATCACAGAAACAACACAGGCAATGCTAGCGTCACGCAACTTGGCTCAGAGAAGGCAGACAAGCCACTGAAGCTATCTGACCTCGTCCAGCGGCTACTCGCGTCGTCAGCACTTCATGCGGCACGAACGGGTACTACTTTCCGGATGACCCTCGTACGTAAGCTAAATAGGTAGACTCTTTTTCGAGTCATAGCCTTCCATATACTTGTTGCTAGCCTCCGCATATCGCGTCACACACTGACTGATTCCTCCGTGATTACCCCTTTGAAACATGAGGATGATATCGTAGTCGGTCAAAAGCTCAAGCGTAATTGCCGTATGCTTAAGCATTGCGTCGAAGGATATTCCTGGTACGGTTAAGTACCAAGCAGGGTCTAAAAGATAAGTAGGCATGCATGAGCTCCGAAAATTTTCAAAAACGTCGGCTAAAAGAAATACGTCTGATGTTAAATAAAGATCTGAATATTGACCCAAAGTTTCACAATCGAATTCGACCCATACTTTGTCAGCAAATTCATTATCCTCACTCGTAATGGTATCTCCCGTCAACGTGCTAAAGAATTTTTCAATGGAAGGAAGACTAACATCATTCAATTTTTCCCAAGAATTTATGAATTCATATGGAAAAAATTCCTTGCACGTAACAAGATGAACTTTATCTCCAAAAATGCGGGATGTTTGTTTGAATTCTTCCTTAAATAGAGTGTCTACCAATTTCGGAAGATAAGATGAAAAAAATCTAAAGCTGTCGACGAAGCGGTAAGTAAAGTTGGAATCTTCATATTTTGAAAAGGAAATATACTTTTCCTCATTTTTCGGGATGTAAGTGATCCTCATGTCATCAGCTCCTAAGTGTGGGACAATTAGGTGAGCGTCATAGTTTGATAGATTTGAATAAAGACTGGAAAAATTAGGGGACTTTATAATTGAAATTGCATAGCGTGTGAGCAGCACCCCTAAAGTTACCCGAAAGGTGATCCTGGTCCCTCAAAAGATCCTCACCTAACTCAAAGCCGCCGATTTGGCAAAGAGATGCTTGGTTTAATGGGAAAATTCCCTCATCAGTCAATGTATGCATCGGTATAGTGTTTTTATGCAGACCTCGCACAAAGAGTGACATTTGTTTAAGTTTTTCGAGGAAAACTTGTACTGCATTTCTACCCCTGTATAAAATAGGCTCAAAAACCTCTCCTGTGCTCACCACCAAAAGAAGACAGATAGACATCACTTCGTGCTGCTGACGTGCTTCAGTATACGAATGCTCGTCTTTAGAAGAGAAACCTGCGATTTGGGATAGTATGCACTCAAAGTCTGCATGTGCAACATATGGAAGTCGAACTGTGTGTGAAAGATTTTTGAATTTCAAATAAGCGTCATTACCTTCGGGAAGAATAATTTTGGTTGGCGAATTTCTAGCACAGTCTTCCTTATGTGCATCAAGACATTCCCCTGCATAGCAGTGCTTTAAACAACGTTTACAAAAATATAATTTAGACTTATGTTTACTCATCTGACTAGTTACCAAGGTATTAATATTTTTTATGTAACAGTAATATGACTTCTTTCCCTTAACTATTTAGAAAAGATCACGGTGATCCTCGAGTTCCTTATTCACAATTTTGATACGGTACACGTTATTCTTTTCATCTAAACCAAAAATATTGATAGAGATATCGTTTTTACGCTCAAATGTTGCAATTGAGGAAATTTCCTCCGGGTAACATATACAACCCCAATCATAACCGGTATGTAACGTTTGAGTATCGTATTTAGAAACTCGATGCGGCGTTATCTGGATGTATTTTGTCCAAATGACGTATTTAAAACAGAAATCATCATTATTTCGTACATGTATCACGATATGCGTTCGTGCGATTTTATTTGGTAGCTCGATATAGGAAGATCCTCTAAGTGGTCGATATCGATTGATCCTCAGTTCCAATCCTAAAATTTCTTTAAGGGATTAGCCAAATCCTTTTGCAGAGCTCTCAGATATTTCCTTCAAAATTTTGGCAAATAATACATCCAAAGTCTCATTCATATATCAGCTTGAAAAACCCTAATATTTTTCGTCTTGAAAAACCTATCTTGTTCCTCAAATTCTACCGTCCCTTTTTGAAATTTAGCATTTACCAAAATATTGATTTTTAGGGCTGTTTTTTCCGAAGTATCATAGTTTTTTTCATTTAGTAAGTTTTTTATTCAATCGAAAAAAGAAGCTAAGTCTGTATGGCTTTCCCCAGCTTTCACCCAGTAGGTTTTCAGGCGGTTGTGAACTGCAGACTCACCCTCCAGGATAGTGGGCCCTCCGCCTCCGATCTGATCTCCGCGAACAGCATGGCGGAGATGAACCTCCGAAATCTCTTGGGCAGCCAAGTATCTTGGGTTTCAATACACCCAACAAGTTTCACTCAAGACATCTTCCATCTCGATCAAATCTCGAAGTGAATTTCTCTTCCGGGATTACTTGCCTTTTATTTGGTTCCTTCGCCCGCCATTTTAAGCTTCGTGAGGTAACCTGCCCAAATTTCTAATAAGCTTTACCAATTTTGTTAGATCACACCATTGGTCCATATAATATCTCAGGAATTTTTCAACATGGTTTTTCAAATAGAAAAAGCATTTTATGTTCAGAAATTCTTCATTCTTTACTTAATTTTATTTACATTTTTTTTTTATTATTAAATTTACATCCCATGCATTTGCATTAAATTTAAGAATTTGTTCACCACTCAAGGTAAAATATTTAGGCAGGTGTATCTTTCTTTGTTCTCCTTTGAAATCTATAGTTGCTAGGAAAACCGATCCATATTTGGGTGCCGTCTGCTCCATTTTTTCAATTGGGATAGGCCACATTCTCCTTTAGATCGTCCCGCTTGACGGCTTCGCATGTCTTCTGATGATGCAAAATCGATTCCTTAATATTTAGCATCTTTAAGAAAAGGAAAAACAAGTTTCCAACAATGAAAATGAATGCGTTATTAAAAAGAATTATAATTAATTCAAAATGAATATACTAACGGTTTCTATTTCGATGGTGTTAGACAGGGGACAGAGTAGGTTGTACGTTCAGCACGTTCCTGTGGTAGTGTGCTATTCATGCACCGCCGACGACAATATATACCCAAAATCCTCCTCCCCTCTCCCTCGTTAAAACCTCGTGTTATTTTTCGGACGAGGAAATGGCGTTTCCGGTTTTTTTTCTCTGACGTTTACTTCCAGGAGATAACATTTTTACGTGTTTATATCACCACTATCACAGGAAAAAGCGTTTCCAGGTTCGGTACGTGACCGCTAACTTTATCTTTCTTGTTTCGAGTCGCGCTTATTTTAACGCTATCACTCCCATAGCTTTTCCTGTTTCGGTACGTGACCGCTGACTTTAACTTTCTTGTTTCGAATCGCGCTTATTTTAACGCAATCACTCCCATAGCATTTCCTGGTTCGATACGTTACCGCTTACTTTATCTTTACTGTTTCGAGTCGCGCTTATTTTACCGCTATCACTCACATAGCATTTCCTGATTCGGTAGGAGACCATTAACTTTATCTTTCTTGTTTCGAGTCGCGCTTATTTTACCGCTATCACTCCCATAGCATTTTCTGTTTCGGTACTTGACCGCTAACGTTATCTTTTCTGTTTCGTGTCGCGTTTATTTCACCGTTATCACTAACATAGAAAAACCTGGTTCGGTACGTGACTGCTAACTTTATTTTTCTTGTTTCGAGTCGCGTTTATTTCACCGCTATCACTATTATAGCATTTCCTATTTCGGTACTTGTTTATTTCACCGCTACCGCTCTCTTTCTATCAGGAGGTAGCCTTATATAAATACGGCTTACCTTGGAATTCTTGCCATTCGACAACATGCTTTCCCTAGAAGTGAGGATGTACTACACCGGAGAAGGGCAATTCGTATGCAAAGTTGTGTCAAGGGATGAACCGTAGTGATGGTGGAGAAGAGCAATATTAGATCCAGCCTTCCCAATTGTACAAAGGACTGTGAGCTCTGCAAGGGTTGTACTGTTACAAAGTCATCCCCCAACGTCGTCACCAGCTCACCATCAAACGTGGAGCCTCGACAGCAGGAGCTGGCACCACCCACCCACTCACCACCAAACGTGGAGCTTCGAAGACAGGAGCTGGCACAACCCAACGTTATCAGCCGCCCACCACCCAGCGTCTTTACCCGCGTGGAGCTTCGACGGCAGTAGCGGATACCAGCAATGTACTACAATTACCCGCCGCAGCAACAGTTGCCTTTAGACTTGACACAGCAGGTGCTGCCACCTGAACACTGCACATGGGTGCCCAACCACTCCCCTCGGGCAGCACCTCAACCAAAAGACATGCTGCTCCCACCATGGGTATCAAACCACGCGGTACCACACCGCGTACCCATTTTGATGGACGATCAGCCAATGGATCTCTCACAGGCACCGGCACCACCTAAACCACCGTCGTTGTTGCGGCTCGCTATGGAGACTGTGCTCGAGAGCAGTCTCGTTAGCTGTTTCTGCTCCCCCCACCATTCCGTACCACAAGAGCATGCCACCTAAACACTGGTCGGTCAAGAATTAGGATGGGCTAGCCTATGCGAGGTTAAAAACGATCTTTTGGAGTCCTAGGGAATTAGCCAGACCCATCATTATCAGAGCCTCCAATACATCGTTTTAAACCTCGCATACTTCCGAAGACCATGGGATGGACAGTATTTGTAAATAAAAATTTTTTTGCTTCCACTGCCATACATTCAAAAAACTTTTATTTCCTGTTTTTTCATATCCGGTTAAACAATTTTTAGGATAAATGTATAAGATATCACAAACTTTCCTCTTCGATTATTAGCACTCAAATATTTCACTCTAGAATCCTGCCCGGATGTTAAGTCACAGGAGTACAGAACCCATTACTCACTATACAGAATCTGTTAAATATATCAGCTTCAGTAAGTACTGGGTATAACGCCTCAACTTCGTACAAATCCACTACAATGGACGGATCTTGCTTCTCAGCCTTAGCGCGCAACTCTCCTTCCAGCTGCAGCTGCTCCAGCGTCGACACGTTGAATCGTTCCACAACTCCGCTTTTTTCACCATCGAATCCGAAGAAAACTACATTACTCCCGACAAGTGATATACATTTATCCATGTGCTTGAAATCGACGAAGTGCCGTTTTCCAAAGTTCAAAGAGAGAATGAGGTCATTCTTCTCGGAGGTAAGATGTGGTTCAGGAAGAAGAACCACATACACACTATTTACTAACTTGCGGACTATAAGCGTGTCCTCACCACCAAGATTAGTAGCAACTGAACGTAGCACAGACATGTTAACTATGTGGTAAATGGCGTGAATAAGTTGATCTTTTATATTCTGAAAGTTTGCGCATCAGCACTTCCAGCCTGCGCATACCACGATTAATCTTCCATTTCGCATCACTTCAATATGGCGAGTTGCGCATCACTTATGGTCTATAAAATCCAAGATGGCGTGTTGCACATACTTGTTTTGTTAGGGACTAGAAAAATCCAAGATGGCTTGATTCGCATCACTTACAGTCTTTAAAAATCCAAGATGGCGTATTGCGCATCGCTTACGGTCTACACCTGCTGGTCGCAACGATCCGATCCGACCCCGCCCAGCAACACCTTTTTCGATCGAAGTTCCCCTTTTCAACACCAAGGAGCGACACTATAACCCACCGCGCTTTGAAACTTTCAAATGTTCAAATAACAATTGAACAACGCTTCGGAACCCGCGCTTATTTTGAAAAACTATTAAATAACCGCTTAGTTCACCACAAGGCAGCGGCAACAAGTGCCTTGATTCTCTTGAAAAACAATTGAATAACGCTATGCAACCACAAGGTACACGTCACCAAATCCAACATAGCCGTAATAACATTTTCGACTTTCAACTGACATTACGTCACCTTTTTAACACCAAGTAGCGACAACTTTGCCCGAGCTTCGCTTGAAAAACAATCGAATAACACTATGCGCCCACATTCACCAATCAGAAAGGAACACGTCACCAAATCCAACATGGCCACACGACTTTTCGACTTTCAACTGACATTAGGATTCTAAGCCAGACGAAAGATAGTCTACGCAGCGTCTGTTCCTCAGTGAGTCGGCTGCAATGGTGTCTGACCCCAGTGGGGCGGCGAATAAGTGATGGTGTCACGTTAAAAACACTATTGAGGAAGGCAATGGGAAACCACCTCAATTATCATTCCCAAGATTTCAATGATGGACAATACAGAGATTCTGAGTCCTGGAAACTACGGGGCTCGGCCCAATCGGAAGTCTGTCGCGCCCGGAAGCGGGGGAGGCAAGGCTTCATCGGTCATCATCTATCGAAACCTTCGCAAGGGAAAACCAGCAGTAGAATGTCAGAAGACGCAGGAAAATATGATAAAATTAGTTAAAATACGAACGTGAAATGTTAGGACAATTATGAGGACAGGGAAATTAGAGAATAATAAGCGAGAGATAGATAGGGGAAGTAAAATATTTTATGTGTATGCGAGGTGAGATGGAAGGATAGCGGGGAATACCGGAGTGATAATTATTGAATAACATAAGGCGGGGACAAGAGCCAACGAGAGGTTGCCATAAAAATAAATGAAAAGGTAGAAATACGCGTAGTCAACATAGTACAGGCAACGGATAAAATATTACTGGTACAGATAAAAGCAGAACCGACGAACTATACATGCCAAGGAGCAACCATATAAAGGATGAGGACGACAGGATATACGATCAATTAGAGGTTATAATCGCGTGTTTTCCTGAAGGGAAACATTTAATAGTGATGGGAGATTGGAATGCGACGGTAGGAGAAGGAAGAGATGGTGATTAGGTGGGGGACTACGGTTTAGGCACAAGGAATGACCACGGGGAGAAAGCAGTTGAGTTCTGTAGGAGACAGGGGTTAGTTATAACAAACACTCAAAGACCAGATAAACATGGAAAAAGCCAGGTGACTAAGAAAGTTATCAGCTAGATTACATTCGGGTAAGAAACAGGTTCAGGAACATTGTGGTAATTTCCCACAGCTTCCCGGGAGCGGATGCGGATTTTGACCACTCTTTAATTTTTATGAAATGTAGCGTGCGTTTCAAAAAGATAAAACAAGGGCGGTGGGTAAGCATTAAAAGGATTGAATAGGAAGGAGTACAAAGAGGTTGTAGATAAAATCATGGATGATGGTAAAGGTCTAAGTACTATCGAAGAAAAATGAGAAAGTATCAAGAAAGGGTAATCGAAAGCCGCGGATACGGAAACCATAGATCACGGATGAGATGTATAAAAAGATGAATGAGAGGAGAAAATGGAAGAATATAAACACAGAGTTTGACAAAATAAAGTACAAAGAATTCAACAATAAATTGAGGCGGGCGACAAATAAAGCAAAAGAAGCATGGTGGAAGACGCAGTGGGAGGATATGGAGAGTTTCCAGAGGAAGGGTGAAATCGGTGCGCTGTACAGCAAAGTTAAATCTTTATCGGGAAGTAAGAAAGGAAGATCTATGCTAACAGTTAGAGATAAGGCGGGTAAGATAATACTAGACTCAGGAAAAATGCAAGAGAGATGGAAGGAATATATAGAAGAACTGTTTAGCAAAGAACGTCGACCAACAAAGCTAGACATTGAAAAGGAAAATGACGTAGAATAAGACACCTTAGGTGCATGCATACTTTACCATGAGATAGACAGGGTATTAAGGGAGATGAAACTAAATAAGGCCGTGGGGGTGGATAACATTCCCGCCTAACTATTGAAATGTTTAGGAATATTTGGGAGGAAGAGGCTATATGGGCTGATCCGTAGTATTTAGGAGGAAGGAATCTGGCCGGAAGACTTTGTGAGATCAGTGTTAGTTCCTGTTCCGAAAAAGTTAAAGGCTACATCATGTAAGGACTACAGGACGACAAGTTTGATATCCCACGCAGCTAAAGTAGTTCTAAGGAGCATAAACAAAAAGGATAGAGGGTAGGGCAAATGTTAACTTAGGGGATGATCAGTTTGGGTTTAGGAAGGGGAGAGGTACGCGTGATGCCATTGCAGTAATGAGATTATTGATCGAGAGGAATATAGACCACAACCACGAGGTATTTGCCTATTTCGTAGATTTCGAAAAAGCTTTTGATATAGTGAATTGGGAAAAACTAATGAGTATATTGCAGAAAATAGGAATAGATTGGAGGGGCAGGAGGCTAATCCGCAACCTCTAAATGTCTTTGACTGTCAGTCAGCTAAGGTGTTGCAAGCATTGCTTTGTGAATTCGAAATTCAGTGCGACAGATGCGGGATAGGAATCAGTATTAATAAAACGAAGATAAAGCGATTTTCCACAAAGAAAAAGGCTAAGCTTAACTTTAAAATAGGAGGGCAAAAACTAGAGCAGGTAGAACAGTTTACTTATCTGGGAAGTGGAAGTTGTGGAGCTATTGGCTGTTCAAGTAATAATCTCAAGGAAGAAGATCCTAAGGCCAATAAAAATAATTAGGAAGAACTCCAGAACTTCCTAATTATTTTTATTGGCCTTAGGATCTTCTTCCTTGAGATTATTATCTGGGAAGTGTTTTGGACCAACACGGTCAAAGTAGCAGAGACGTAAGAAGAAGAATGCGCTAGGCATAGAGGCTTTTACAAGGAGGAGGGATTTAATGACAGGAACGTTGAGCAAGGATATTAAAAAACGACACGTAAAACGTTTATACATAGCGTAGCTTCGTACGGCGTGGAAACGTGAAGAATGGAGAAGATGAAATGGACAGAAAAGAAAACAAATGAGGAAGTACTTGGTATCGTGGGCGAAGTATGGGGTTTGTTGGGAGAAATCCTATGGAGGCAGGAAAAATGGATGAAGGGCGTATTATTCGGTAGTGGGATGTTGAAGACTGTAATGGAGGGAAGAATGTTAGGCAAACGAGGACAGGGAAGGAAAAGGATAGGGATGTTGGACCGGATGAAGGAAAGAAGGGAGTACTCAGAAATGAAGAGGGACCTGATGCAGAAAAGGATGCTGGAGTTAGTGTTTCTTTTAAGATTAATAAAATGGCCGATTTTTCCAGCAGTGCCAGCTCTGCAGTCGGTTTCTCCAACATAGACCTCGCCGCACTCACACGGAATTTGGAAAAATACCGTCTTTGGAAAAATATCCAGAATACTCAGGAGATTCAACATCGCCACTATTCAGGTACCACCAGCCAAAATAAGGCACCAGCTGGTTAACGTGAAGGACCCGAGAGGCCTCAATACTCCCGGGGTTTACCAAATTCCGTGTGAGTGCGGCGAGGTATATGTTGGAGAAACAGACCGCACAGCTGGCACTGGTGGAAAAATCGGCCATCGCCAATGCGTCGGCCGAGACCACGCCATCAAATGGGACGAGGCGAAATTACTTTGCCGCGCGCGTGGCTACTGGGATTGTCTGGCAAAGGAGGCCATCGAGATCCGCCTTCAAAAGAAAAATTTCCATAGGGGTCGAGGTTTTCATTTGAGCAATTCCGGGAAACCTATTCTGAAATGCATCAGGGAAACAAGGCAGAACGCTCGGCCAATCACGAGGCACCATGACAATGGTGGGTCTGGGGACCAATCAGATGGCACCTGAGCCGTGGAGGCGGGTATATATATTGGACACTTTTTGGCGGAACGGCAATCAGCCCTGATGACGATGACCGAGTCGGGAATCGAAACGTCGGCAGCTATGGAGCCATTGACCCGGTGGAAGACCCGAGAAGAATTCACCCAACTAATACGCCGGGAAGCACCAGATCTTTCATTACGATGTTCTTAGTGATTAAATGAAGCACCAAACACAGAAATGTATTCTTACCTCTACATTTCAAAAATCTGCACTCAATAACTTGCTAAAATCAAGTTATCACAAGAATTCAACTGCATCCATGAGAAAGTCGCCAAATTTCCCTTACCCAAGGAAACCTCCAACTTTTGCTACCTCGCTTTAATAAGCACTTTGTTATTTTCAATGAGTAAAAATTAGAGCGTTCTCTCGAAGAAATAACCAAAGCAATTGTGACCAACATATATTATATAATACATTCCCACCATCGATTATTCTTCAGCTAGTAGTCTTGCTTCTATCACTTGGAATTGTGGGGGGTCGCAATATGGCCTACAGGGTTCGTCCGGAAAATAAGCGTACTGAGCTCAGGAAAAATATTTATCACACTTTTACATATCATAAGCTAGTATTCCTCAAAATAGGACCCTTGTGAGTCGATACACTTGTTCCAGCGGCGTTCCCATTCCTGGAACACCCGCGAAGGCATCATCGGGAACCTCTCGAAGACTCGTCGTCGACCTCTTCTCTGCCCTCCACGAACATCTTATGCCACCGAAAGATCATGTTTCTGGACATGGCTGACTCCCCGTAAGCCTGGTTAATCATACCGACAGTTTCGGTAGACGATTTCCCAAGCTTTACCGCAAATTTGATGGAATAACGCTGCTCCAAAAACTTCGGCATCGCGTTCCGTGACGTGGGTCGAAGCGTGGAGGTTCGCGTTAACAGAGCTCCTCACTACACCACAGCTCAGAGCCGACTGCCTTTTTCAGCGTCGCTTGCCAACATACCCCCCTCCAATCGCAGCCCGTCAGAGCGGTGCTGGGCGTGCCTGGAGCGGCGCGCCCAGCCCAGGAGTCAGTACACTTATTTTCAGGACGAACCCTGTATTTAGGGTACACTTCCGGTGTCCTACACCCTGGGGCCGAAAAAGGCGCCTAAATTTGTATCCTCTAACTGCCAAACGCCCCCTTCAAGATGGTGCCTTCCCTAAATCGAGTGATTTCCTAAATGACGAGTCCGGATCTTGCTTTAGACGTAATCGTTTGTCTTTGCAATTACGGCACAGATTCGTGAAGTCAACGTGACGTCATAATTTTTGACGTTTTTGTCATTGTATCATACATCCAAGATGGTGGCCCAATGTGCCGTCAAACATCCGTAATTCTGGAAATACACCATGACCGCCTAAATTTCCCTGGTCGTAATATTTCATACCCTGTGGAAAATATTATTTATGAGATAGAAATTTATATAAAACATGCATTGACAGAAATGACCGCCGGTGGCCCTTTTAGCTGGGAGGGAAACCTGGTGCTTCTATTTTACTCATAAATGATCGTTGACACACAGCTCTAATTACTGTATTGTATTCTAGTTGACCGTAGCCTTGAATGCAGAAATACGACAGACATAAGACATACGTATTACAGACTTAGGCTAAGGTGGACAAGATCTCCAACGTCTCCATTTTGGGGCGATATTGTGACTATGGAATCCATTCCACCTCCTAACCTCTAATGATGGCTAATAAGCGAATAGATTTAAAATTTCGTTTTTTCCTCGTGCAATTAGAGATTAAATAGATATGACTGCAATTGCGAAAGAGATTAATAGCACTGGAAGTGTATTAATCGTGTCCAGATCCTACGCTTCTTTTTCTCTATAAGGCCCATCTTTTTGTTAGTTCTACCGCATGATTTTGATACGCGTATCATGTTATTGAATATTGTTATATGCAAGTCCTTTTCTTATAATTAACTTTTTTTCGAGTGCATGATCAAACTAATGTAAGTGTAGAGGTGACATGATTGAGATAGAGCATGCATGGCTGGCGACCCAACACCCCCCGCCACACGCCCTTGCGGCGGCTTATGGAGCATTGAGTAGATGTAGATGAAATCACTCATCTTGCGGAAGAAAAAATATTGAAAACAGAGATGATCATAGAATAGCAATTTGGGTCGTTATTAGAAAGATTTCTAATTTGATTGAGCACCTCTACGATGGCAGAAATATTGCACGAGATGATACGGTTCTTCGAAGTCCGCCTCGATTTCGAGGTGGACTTCGAAGTGTCTACGTCTATCTGCAATGTGTGTCTACGTCGTATTCCCTATTGTCCCATTCCTCCCTCTCATTCGTATTTTGAAGACTTACTCGCTGCACGATCACTAAAACTTTGTTACTTTCTAATCACTTTTGCTACTTTGGGTAGGAAGAAACGTAATGCACCCATGCTTGCAGAGCGCGAGCAGACACAAAAAGGAAGTTCGGACGAAAATTCCATTAAAATACAATTCATAATTCTCAAAATCATATATTTATTTCTCAATATAGTCCCCGTTAAGGCTAACTTCTCCCAACGTGTAACAAGTTTTTTCATTCCGTCACTGAAAAAACTTCCGACTTTTCTCGAATCCAAAACTTGACAGCTACCTTCACATCATCGTCCGAGGTGTAAGTTTTACCCTGGAGGCGTCCCTTCAGTTGAGGAAAAAAAATCGGGGGAATAAGGAGGCTGTGGAATCGGTTCAAATTCCAGGAATCGCAGAGCCTCTCCAGTTGCGCATGAGGTGTTGGACGAGCGTTGACATGTTGCAAGATTATTGACGCCAGGCTGCCTTTAACACGACAAACTTCTTCCTTGGATATTTCAATAGTGTTTGCGATGCGCTTTTGAGTGATTCGCCGGTCATTTTGAATCAAATCTTTGACGAGTTTGCGGTGTTTATCGTCTGTGGAAGTAATCGGACGTCCGCTGCGTGTTTCATCAACAAGTATGGCTTTTGCAGGCTCGCAACCATGACATTTTACTACCCATCGATTTACAGTAGACCTATCAACAGTATCGTCACCATAAACAGCCTTAAAACGACGATGAATCTCAGTAGGAGTCACTTTTGCAGCAGTAAAAAGTTCGATAATAGTACGCTGCTTAACTCGCCTCGACATAGTACTAGAATACATCTCCATACTTCCGCTTCTCGAAATACACTGAATCACGCAACGGCCTCAAACCTGCGCATGCATGTTGAAGGCGAAAGTCACTTTCACATGCCACCTGGAGTGCATCTGAAGGTCATTTTGTTTTTGGTCTATAAGCATGCGTGCATTAGTTATCAGCCTACCCTCGTATTGCCAGTTGAAAGCCAATTAAATTTCCAAGCGAGAAAGGAGATGGATTGGAGCGCTCTTTGAGACGCGCACACGACCGATGCAAGGGAGAACCATTCGAATGATTCATTGCACTGAAATTGTATTGTTCTTCGCTGACACCGTCACCTTTCGAATTGCTATAGTTACAAATCAGACCGTGAAAGTGTTTATCGCAATTTCAACTGCTTTGTTACTCTACAAGAGGAAAGGGGGCTGCAATTATACTTTCTGGAAATATATGGTACATCTACCTGCACATCAACATAATACCCCGCAAGCCACCGCAACGGCATGTGGCGGGGGGTGTTAGGTCACCAACCGTAAAAAGGAACAAAGGAAGTGTTGAGCGGGCCAAGAATTATGAAGTAGAGTGTTCAGCGTTATACCTACGGCAAATCAAGTTAAGTATTTGGGGGGCAGTTGTAACACCAGACCTTAAATGGCGGGAACATATCAGGACAATATGCGTACCCACTTTAAAGAAACTCGGCTTAATTAAACGGGTGGTGGGGAAATGTAATTAAAAAGTTAAAGAGAGGTGCTATTTCACTCTAGTTGACCTCATTTGGAATATGCCCCAAGTATTTGGGATCCTTGGGACAAAACTTGGCTAAAAGAATTAGATTAAGTCCAGAGAAAATCCGCCAATTTAATGAAAAATTGTTACAATAAGAAGACGAGTGTGGAAAGCCTTTTAGGGGAATCAGACTGGGAGGCACTTGAGATGCGGAAAGAACAAGTGAGACTAAGACTATGACGGGGTATTATGTAGTTTTAGAAATATGACCAGCAGGGAAATTACGGGAAGATAATTCTTTCGGTCCTTACAGCTACAGACTTGAAGAATCGGACATGAGTTAGGTGGACAAATTAATATACCTGGGAGTTACGCTCCTTTCCGACCTAGACATGGGCGTTGACATTGAGAACAGCAGCGGTGGTACAGTAAGGATAAGTAAGTCCATATAAGAATAGATTATGGTAATACCATCGAATCATTTGTGAAAAAAGGAGAAGTGTCATTTCGCATTTGCCTGACCTCGGGCTGAACACGCAATGCTTCCTAGGGAAACTTCACAAAAGACTCAATTCCAAAATCGACGCCACCGTAAATCAGGTCCATCGAATTGTAGTCCATCACTGGATCGAAAGGCTGAGAAACCCCTATAATCAATTGTTGAACCTTCATGCTCGAGTTTTATTTCAAGGACTTAAAAATATGCAGCAATGCAACTGGCTAACGCACTCGGCCTGATACCTAGGGATCCGGGTTAGAATCCCGGTAAAGGCGAATTATTTTTGGACTCTGAAATTGTCACAATGTAATACACAGAGAGCGGATGATTCCGTTCAAAGTTACCGTCACGGCCTCTACCGCAGTTTCTCGGAATTTGCCTAAATAATTTGGGGAATATCCATAAGAATTCAATTCCCATGAGTTGCAGGATGAGATTTTTGTACCAGAAGTCAAACGAGGTCCAAAGAAGGAAGCGTAGGCGCGCGTGACTCGGTGGAATGCAATTTGCCGCTCGGAGGGAGATCGCTTCGTGGGCGCGCGATTCCCTTTTGGCGCATGTGGGTGGCGAACCATCTGCCCCCCCTTCACCCTCACCCCCGAACGAGGGGCGCGTCCCCCCCACTCACCCACCCATCCGCCCACCAGCCCAGACATCAAGTTCGCATTTGGGAATCAAAAAAATAACTGAAAACACTAAAGGAGAGTGAAATGAGGTGCGGTAGTGGGGAGAACTCGGACGCCTCCAACCTTTCCCTAGAACGCACCACTCGACAATGCCACAGCCCCCACTCTGTCCCATTTCCACTTTTTCCTCCGTCCCCGTGTTGCCTGGTTTTCAAACAATGGCAAAGTGTCCCAAGAGTCTATTGTAGGGTGTGGGCACAACCTGTTTTAAAAGTTACCAGAGACAATGACAACTATTGCCAGTGAATACTGTTCTTATAGATAACACAGGTGGAAAAAATTGTTTGGTTTTTGTTTTATGAATTCAGTATTGCATATTTTCCGCTATTTCTAACGAACAGAGTTTTACTTCTTAATTGGATCGTGGTGCTTCTTTGTGATTTATGAATTTCATCATGAGATTCTTTTTCAGTTTTTTATGAATTCCACACATGATACATTCTTTGTAATTTTGCCAGTAAGTCAAATAAAGGCATTTATTGGATAGATTTTAAATAAATGTGTGCGTGCAAGTATGTGTTGGTAGATTGCATATGCATTCGCATGTGAGTGAGTTGAGGTTTTCGCATGAATATACATATCCAGTTCTGTGGGTTTATGTTCGCATGAATATTATGGTTTTTCATGTGGTTTTTTTCTCTTTTACGGGTGATTACCTAACACCCCCCGCCACACGCCCCTGCGGTAGCTTCCGCGGTATTGTGTAGATGTAGATATACTCACACGCGTCTGATACACTGCACACTCGCACTGAATGACTGAATGGCAAATACTCCATACCGCCTCCGAGCATGGCACAGGGCTGCCAACATTCGGAGAATCTGATCAGAGTGGTCCAAAATCGACTTCAGTGAGGGAGCATCCCACAAAGCAATGAATGAAATAATGCTGCCTCCAACAATCCCCACAGCTTGAAACAATTCCCAACGAACACTGAAATGTGTTCAATAAAAGGAGAATGATTTCTACGCTTTGAAAGTTGTCGCATTCTAATGCGCAACACGTGGTAATTGACTCCGTTTAAAAGTTACTGTTGCCGCATCTCCCACCGTCCCTTTCAATTTGAAATATAATCGTTTGAAATGTCTGACGATGCCATTGATCGTCTTCGGCGTTACTTTATGGAATCGATTCATATTGGAAGTGACAAATAGTGACTTTGGGATTCCACTAAAAAGTTTTATTACAAGACGACCCGGATTTCGACGTTCAACGTCATCTTCAGGTGACAACTGTAACGGAAATCCATCTATATATTACAAACCGGTGGGGGCGGGGAGATGAGAGGGTCGGGGAGGATGGGTGGGGGAGGGAATTGAGCTATGATAGTTGGAGGGAAGGGTAGAAAACATGAGGCACCCTATGAGGAGCGTTCCTCCTATTGGCGGAGGAAAGTGGGTGGGTTTTAAAGGTTCATTAACATAAATACATCTACATCTACATCTACATTAATGTAGATGTAGATGTAGAAATACAAAAACCTTTTACACATCTCTGAGGTCAAGGGAGGGAATGGGGGGGAAGTAGAGGGGTTTTTACCCATATAAGCGCAGGTATCGAGAAGTGGCCATTTTAGGAGGGGGGAGTGGGAGGCGTACAAAAGGTCATTAACAATATTCTCTTTGGAGCTCACACTTTTTAAATTTTCAAGCTGCCCTAAAGCGTCTAGTCTAAGGCCCTTCTTTTCTGAATGTAAAATTTCAAATTTAAAGTCAATACCGTGGTTATATTCCAATAAACGTTTTGCAAAATGTAACGTTGACTTTTTGTTTTTCACGCAGGCTTGGTGCTCCTTCACCCGTTCTCGAAATTTCCGGCCGGTTTTGTCCAATGCACACTGCGTCACACCCACATCTCAACTCATACACTCCACTTTTTGGCATTTTGTCTTTTGTTTGAGAGGGTAGGTTCCTGAGGTTTTATTTATTGTAATAGGCTAATTTAAACTTATCTTTCGGCAGTTTTTTTGCAAATTATCTTGGTTATGTGATCCAGTCATAGGATTCTATGCCATTGGCAGCAGAGTCTTGGGGCGGTTGGGTTTTTTAAATGTCTCTGACTGCCGGTTTAATAAGTTTAAAAAAAACCATTTATCAATGAGACTAGATATCGAACTAAAGATCGATGATGGATCATCACTGGAAATTGGAACTTCTCGCACCTTCGGGGGATCGGAATTCGTGCAGCGCGGTTCACCCCATTCATCGGCAGCCGCAATTGGTGGATTGTCAGAAATAGTGACACAAAACTGCTCTGTCTTATGAGAATAGTGTTCCCGGGGCACTGCGTCTGAATGACAGTCGGTGTCCTAAAATGTAATCAGATCGATGCCTGACGGCTGTCTATTCCTGGGATATAATCTTACGCTGTCATTGTTACTTATGATCAGTTTTGAACTATCTAGGTTGATAGAACAGCCATAATTTCCCATAAAGTCAAGTCCAATTATGCCATCATAAGTTGTGGCCCCTAAATCTATGACCAACGCATCGTGCGGGTAAGACTTCCCGTCAATCATTAACGGAATATAACACTGGCCTTTTACCGGGAGAAAATGACCTGAGCCGCTTTTGATGGGAGTAGCATAGGGAGAGAGACCAAGTTCCATGAATGAAAATTTCTTTTGATGGAGAATGGTGACTGCGGCACCTGTATCCACTAGGAACCTAATAGTTTGGCCAATCATCGTTCCTAGAAGTATCAATCCAGCTTCGGGTGTTACCGCTAAAATCAATTCTCCCCCGACCTTGCGATCGGGGCTGACAAGTTTCCCTGCTCCGTTAACCCTGTGCATGGGCAATCTACGGGGCGATGCCCGGATTTCCGACATAGCCCGCAAATGAGTAGCGGGCATTCTTTTGACTTATGAGTTCACTCACCGCAATGAAAACATTGACGCTGAGTTGATCGGCAATAGCGAGCGATGTGCCCTGTCCGACCGCACTGATAACATTTGCGTGAGGGAGGAGGCGGAGGACGTGGCCGCTCTGCCTTTTGCGACTGATTGGGCCGGTAGGATAAGTGATTAGGTTGAGCTCCTACGGTATTTACGTGTGCTTATTGTTGTCCATTCGGGACCATTACTAATGGCGTCTATTCGTGAATGGGAGCCGATGGGAGATAGTTCTGCGGGAGATGAGGGTTGAGACGGCTGCCTAGGGAAAAAGGAGTGGATGCCACCAGCATTAGGAACTTGAATCGCATAATTTCTTAAATTCGCCTCCTAATTCAGCGCAAACTCTTCCGCCTCAAGAATATTTTTTGGACCTCGAACCAAGACGAAACGTCCTAACTCTTCTCTTCATCCCGAAAGAAATTGAGATAAAATTTTGTGGTCAAAGATAGCTTTCGTGGATGCTGAATTGGGTCTGGAAAAGTTTCCCTTAGTTGGCGAATGATCTTCCGAAGTCTGGTGGAGAACATCGACCGCTTCAAGCGGGCAATGCACGCAAGTTGTAAACATATACTCGAGCGAGATGGGAGAAATTCGAACTGAAAATCGACCCTTAAGACAAGAGGAAAAATTTTCAAAGTTATCCACTATATGTGGGTTAGTGGTAACGTATTCCGCTGCAGATCCACTGAGACGTAATCACGCCACGCTCAAGGTTTGGGTCTCCGTCCAAGCATTAAGATGACTCGTAATTTACAAACATTCCAAGAAATTAC
The DNA here is from genome assembly GCF_022747635.1 of Hetaerina americana. Classification (NCBI taxonomy): domain Eukaryota; kingdom Metazoa; phylum Arthropoda; class Insecta; order Odonata; family Calopterygidae; genus Hetaerina; species Hetaerina americana. The sequence continues at coordinate 781,268 of NW_027286852.1, read as the reverse complement.
TTACGGACAATTCATCGTCCCCGCTAAAATCTGGAATAAGATATGATTGACTCCCGATTGTCGTGGCGCTTTGTGTGGGTGCACCGGGTGTCGAAGTACTGTCGAAGATGGTATTAACGGTCGGCGTAAACTCCACAAAAGGATTTAGGTGCTATGGGTAAGTTGGAAAAAGAGGGAGGTCTGAAGGACACGAGTAAAAAGGATTGTAAGAAGCAATGACAGCAATTGCTTAAACCACAATGACACGAACGTTATTACTTATCATGAGATGAAAAACCTAAGGTTGTCTGAATTTGTTGCCCGAAAGGCATGGAGCGTGCTGGTAAGAACGATAGGATTCTTACAGCAAAATAAGTTAATTGAAATTTTAACTGTTAAAATTCCGTTCGGGGGCGATCCATCCGTATTGAATGCAAAATCTATGAAATGTTCGGCGTATTTATTGCTACTTACATCATTGTAACACAGATGCTCGGAGCCCAAGGGGAGTCACAGGGAATAAGGCAGGGAGTCGCGGGTCTTGCGTGGGCGCAGACCGGCAAGGAAATAGACTAGCCACACTAGTTGGATCCCCCTTGCATTTATGCGAAATACTGGGGACCAAAGGGCGAATTGATAGCTCGGAGATGACGCACGAGGAGTGAGGGATGAGAGCGCGGGTGGACAGCTTGTGTCCCAAGGAGTCCCGTTACTGCTCTCGTTCCACCCCCCACGACAGAATAAAATCGGTATTTGCGATTCTTTCTCTGGAGATGTATATTGAGAACGCTTCCTCATCTTCTATTCGCTCCACGCGCAGATATGCTTCACCCAAGTGAGCATATAAAAAGTCAATTTTCACGCTCATGTTGACGGAGAATAAGCTTCCATTCGGGCGAGGTCATTTATATACGGAAGTGGGAGGAGTCACGTTGTAACCTGACGTGTTTAGATCCTGATAACTGCCAATGGGATATTGCATCGCAAGGTTAGTAGATAGGAATAGCCGTTCCTGAAAAGCGCCATCATGGATTTTCTAGAAGCCGGTTCCTATGCCGGACTGTTAGGTTTTCCTACGATTGTTCGGTTATCTTTATTTTCAGTCGATCAACGGATAAAGACCATCCGTATTACGCGCATGCGCACTTCATCAATCAAGTAGAGATATTTCTAATGATTCGCTCTTACTTTGGAAATCAGTCCCACTCCAACCGTCGGTATGAACGCATCGGAGAACTTTATGTCCTCGGCACCTGTAGTTTGTCAGCTCTCGACCAAGAACCAGGATGGACTAGTCTATGCGAGGTTACAAACAATAAAAGCCGGGGTTTGATTTCAAGGTAAAAACTGCGCCAGGACATATATTTTCCCGCAACTGCATTCCCTGCCTTTTAGAGTCTCCTCGGGGGTTAGAGTGTTTTTTGGTGCATATTCATGTAGTAGTGGTGTTTCACATTCTTGCTTGTTTTGTCCTGGCTTGCGTTTTGCAGGATGGCTTTCTTCTGCATCCTGGGGTAAAGTTTTTTTTTGTTTGGGTATGTGTTTGGATGAAGGGATTGTCGCATGAGTGTTTGCGCTGCTGTGGGTGTTTTTTTCCACGTTGTTGTTTTGGATGTGGTATTGTTCCTTTTTACGCTTGGTGACCTAACACCCCCCGCCACACGCCCTTGTGGCGCCTAGCGAGGTATTATGTAGATGTAGATGTAGAACGTTGTTACCACGCTCATGTAAGCCCTCATTTAGAATACGCATGTAGCGTCTGGGATCCGAGTGAAAGAGGCCTCATTCGGGCAATTGATAGGGTTCTATGTCGGGCAGCCCGTTTTGTTAAAAATTCCTACGATAAAACGCAAAGCGTCACCGAAATACTCATGGATTTGGGGCGGGAATCATTAGAAGAGAGACGATTCAATGCAAGATTGAAATTATTAAATAAATTCAGATCCGCATAATTTAGCACCGAAGTCTCACAAATTATTCGTACTCCTACATAAATTGGATCATGCATATGAATTCGGGAAATATATGCCAGAACTAGGGGGAAAGGGCGCGCCGCATAGGCGTCGATCAACAGTGACCGCCCGGTGTATACCAGGCGGAGGAGTCCCTTTCCCCAAATCGGACCATTACACGGCGGACATTCGAGCTACTTATTACCACCATTCCATCCCTTCCCGTTCCCTGACGTCTTACCCTAGGCAGTGCCCTCGGAGTAGGGATAGGAGCTAGAGGTACGGTGATGCTGTCATCCGACAGAACTTTGTACCTGTTAGAGACGGGGATGGTATCCACCTCCGCAGAGTCCAATCCTCGCCGCAGCGTTACCTTCCCCTTGCCCCGAGAGACGACCCTCCAATCGTCCGACCTACGGACGTTAGACACTCCCTCGTTGAGAGATGGGACACGGGGTAGGTCTCTAATCGACCAGCCACGTGTAGCATTCGGATGAATCCGTGCGTCCCTATGGGCGCGGCGTGTTTTAGTATTTCCACCCCAAGCACCATCTCTCCTGAGGGGTGCCCACGGGCCGGCGATCTCCGATCGCGACTCCCGCACCAGCATGGCCATACGGGCCCTTAAAGCCGCGCATGACCATACGGGCCCTTAAAGCCGCGCATTCGCCAGTGCCTTCGAGCATGGCAACAGGGGACGTAGATGAAGCCATCCTAATTTAACTACCGAGTTCCCAACAAAGGCTAACCTGTATACGCTACGCTAAAATTTCTAAGACTGGTTACTTAAATTTAGCCCAATCAATAAGTTACACTTTGAAAGATAATAAACAAAGTAAAGAAAAGAAAGCACTCACCGATAACCAATTAGATTCGAAGGACAATAACCACCGCAAGCCACTAAGAGTACCCGACAATGCGTCAAATAAATCCCAGTTTTTTATATGCTTGACCGCAGACTTTACGTATGTGAGTCCCCCAAGTTAAGTCTTTTGTGAATGTGACACCTAGGTATTTCACCGTATCAACTACTGCTAGGTCACCTCCAGCTAATTTATTAGTAAATCCCGTTGATCGTTTAAAGAAATTTACCACCGAACATTTTTTATAATTTAGTGTCAATCCCCAGTTGGAACACCATTTAGTAATGCATACAAAACAAAGGGTTGATACCACCACACTCTTAAAAACTAATAACATCTCTACATCTACATAATGCCCCGCAAGCCGCCGAAATGGCGTGTGGCGGAGGGTGTTGGGTCACCAACCGTAAAAAGGAGAATACCACATGCAAAACTACAACATGTAAAATTACACCCACAGCAGCGTACACACTCATGCAAAAATCCCTTCATCCAAAACTCATGCAAACACATATGCCATAAATCAACAAACAACTGCACCCCAGGATGCAGCACGAAATCCATTCAACAACACGCAAGCAAGGACACAACAAGCAAGAAAGTGAAACATCAATACCACTAGAACACGAACCACAAAACACTCTACCCCCCGGGGAGACTCTAAAAGGCAGGGAATGCGACCCAACGTTGCAGGTAGCAGGAATTTCCCCCCGCGGAGAGGGACGAGGGATTGAAAGGGAGACTTAAAAAGAGATGAACAAAACACTAATGAGGTCATTAGAAAAGAATTGGTTACGATAACTAAACAGACGAGGTTAGTGAAAGAGGATGCATTTAGGTAGAACTAATTATTCCTTAGACGCCGATAGTGGCAAGTGGAATTTTTGCAAGCTTTAACCCTGCAGTTGCTATCCCGTATTGTCCATGGGAAGAAGGAGTCCTTGAGGCGGCTAGTTCTGGCATCTATTTCCCGAATTTTATATGCCTGATCCAAGCGACAAATGTTTGTAGGAGTACGAATAATTTGCGAGACCTCGGTGCTGAAACATGCGGATCTAAATTTTTTTAATAATTTCAATCTTGCATTGAATCGTCTCTCAGCCAATGATTCCCACCCCAAATCCATGAGCATTTCGGTGACGCTTTGCGTTTTATCGTAGGAATTTTTTACAAAACGGGCTGCCCGGCGTTGAACCTTCTCAATTTCCCGAATGAGACCTTTTTCACTCGGATCCCACACGCTGCATGCGTATTCTAAATGAGGCCTTACAAGAGCGTGGTAACAACGTTCCTTGACCTTCGAGTCACTTTTGCCGACAATGCGTCTAATGAATCCCAATTTTTTATATGCTTGACCGCAGACTTTATGTATGTGAGTCCTCCAAGTTAAGTCTTTTGTGAATGTGATACCTAGGTATTTTACCGTATCAACTACTGCTTGGTCACCTCCAGCTAATTTATAAGTAAATCCCGTTGATCGTTTAAAGAAATTTACCACCGAACATTTTTTATAATTTAGTGTCAATCCCCATTTAGAACACCATTTAGTAATGCAGTGTAAATCCTGTGCTAGAATAAAAAGATCCTCATCCCCAGATATCTCCCGATAGATCACCGTATCATCCGCGAACATCCTAATTTTACTTTTCACATCGCGGTTCAAACGCGGTAACCTGAAGAACCGGTGTGCAGAGGGGTTCATTTGATATAATATATTTACATCTACATCTACATCTACATAATACCCCGCAAGCCGCCGCAAGGGCGTGTGGCGGGGGGTGTTAGGTCACCAACCGTAAAAAAGAAAAATACCACATGCAAAAAAAAACAACACGGAAAATTACACCCACAGCAGCGCACACACTCATGCAAAAATCCCTTCATCCAATACTCATGCAAACACATAAACCGCAAAACAACTAAAAAACTGCACCCCATGATGCAGCACGAAAGACATCCTACAACACGGAAGCCAGGACACAACAAGCAAGAAATTGAAACATCACTACCACATGAAAATGCACCACGAAACACTCTACCCCCAAAGAGTCTCTAAATGGCAGGGAATGGGACCCAACGTTGCAGGTAGCAGGAATTTGCCCCCGCGGAGAGGGACGAGGGATTGAAAGGGAAACTTAAAAACAGATGAACAGAACATGAATGAAGTCATTCGGAAAGAATGGGTTATTATAGCAAAACACATAAGGTTAGTGGAAGAGCATGCATTTAAATACAACTAATTATTTTTTAGACGCTGAGGGTGGCAAGTGGAATTTTTGCTATCTATAACCCTGCAGTTGCTATCCCGTCTTGTCCGTGGGAAGAAGGAGTCCTTGAGTCGGCTAGTTCTGGCATCTATTTCCCGAATTTTACATGCATGATCCAAGCGACTAATGTATGTAGGAGTACGAATAATTTGCGAGACCTCGGTGCTGAAACATGCGGATCTAAATTTATTTAATAATTTCAATCTTGCATTGAATCGTCTCTCAGCCAATGATTCCCACCCCAAATCCATGAGCATTTCGGTGACGCTTTGCGTTTTATCGTAGGAATTTTTTACAAAACGGGCTGCCCGGCGTTGAACCTTCTCAATTTCCCGAATGAGACCTTTTTCACTCGGATCCCACACGCTGCATGCGTATTCTAAATGAGGCCTTACAAGAGCGTGGTAACAACGTTCCTTGACCTTCGAGTCACTTTTTCCGACAACGCGTCGAATGAATCCCAATTTTTTATATGCTTGACCGCAGACTTTACGTATGTGAGACCCCCAAGTTAAGTCTTTTGTGAATGTGACACCTAGGTATTTTACCGTATCAACTACTGCTAGGTCACCTCCAGCTAATTTGTAAGCAAATCCCGTTGATCTTTTAAAGAAATTTACCACTGAACATTTATTATAATTTAGAGTCAATCCCCAGTTAGAACACCATTTAGTAATGCAATCTAAATCCTGCTCTAGAATAAAACGATCCTCATCCTCAGATATCTCCCGATAGATCACCGTGTCATCCGCGAACATCCTAATTTTACTTTTCACTTCGCGGTTCAAATCGTTAACAAAAATCAAGAAAAGCAACGGCCCGATCACACTTCCCTGAGGTACCCCCGACGTGACTCGAACGCTGTCGGAACTAGCGCCATCAAGGACTACCCTCTGTTCCCGCTCTGAAAGAAAATCTTTAACCCAACTTATGGCGCCCTTGTTTATACCCGCGACCTTTAATTTATGAATGAGTTTACCGTGTGGGACCTTATCAAATGCCTTTTGAAAATCTAAGAAGATTGCATCCACTTGCCTACCTCTCTCACCCGATAAAAGTAAATCATGTGTAAATAATCCTAATTGGGTCTCGCAGGAGCGGGTTTTCCTGAATCCGTGTTGATTGTCACTTAAAAAGTTAATATTGTCAAGGTGTCTCATTATTGAACTGACAATTATGTGCTCTAAGATTTTGCAACAGATAGAAGTGAGAGATATATGTCTGTAATTACTGGGATCCTCCCTGTCACCACTTTTAAAAATAGGCGTTATTTGCGCGGTTTTCCAAATCTTAGGTACTTTGCACTCTGTGAGGGATTTGTTAAATATAAATTCAAGGTACGGGGCAATGTTTGGAGCTAAATGTTTTATCACCCTAGCTGGTATATTTTCGGGACCCGGGGATTTGTTGGGTTTAATCTCGTTAAGCAATTTTAGAATTCCTTGTTGGTCCACTGTTATTTTTTCCATGGGTGGAGTATGTATTGTTTCTTGGAGATATGCGGTGGCAACATCATTCGAGAAAACGCTTTGGAAGAATGAATTTAAGATGTTAGCTTTACCCTCACTGTCTGTATGAATTATATTGCTACAATCCCTTAAGCAAGCCACGGTTTGTTTACTCCCATTTACTTCCCTAACATATGACCAGAAAGCTTTGGGGTCAGTGTCCAAGTGCTCGCAAAGTACTTTGCGTTTAAAGTCCAGTAAAGCGCTACGTAATTGTGTTTTGGTTTCAATTTTGGAGGATCTATATGTGTCCCATAATTGTTTATTCTCAGGGGATGATGTGTTCACGCCTGCCCTCTTTACCCTAGAGTGTAGCATTCTCTGCTTTCGAAGGGCTTTTCTAACGTCTTTATTGTACCACCTGGGGTCGCGATTTGCTTTAACGTATTTTATAGGTATGAAATCTACGATTCCTTTTTGCATGATATTGACAAATTCTGTCCAAGTTTCTTCCACGTTGACATGACTTAAGCGGGTTTTGAACTCGGGTAGTGAAGAGTTTAATTGATTGGCAAAAGATTCAAAGTCTGCTTTATGGTAATTATAAATTTTTCTTTTTGGTTTAATGATCTTTTTTATTTCTATGTCCAAGTGGACATTAATTGCTTTATGGTCACTCAACCCCTCATCAGTTGATACACTAATAATACGTTCAGGCGTGTTTGTAAGAAATAGATCCAATATGTTCTTTCCACGGGTGGGCATGCGTACTGCTTGATGGAGGGAGTTTCTTTGAACCAATTTTATCATGGAATTGCAAGATTCGCGATCGCGGGTCCCAGATTTAACGATATTGTTGTCCCAATCTATACCAGGGAGATTAAAGTCGCCACCAATTATGTTTATGCTGTTATTATATTTACGTGTAAAATTGTAAATTTGATCGTTGAGGGTGTGAAGTGTTTTCAAATCTGAGTCTGGAGGTCTGTAGAAAGAGCATAAATTTATGTTGGGTCGATTGGTCCGTATTAAGGTGCACCAAACACTTTCTATGTTATTATTTTCAAATGAAACTTGCCTGCTTTCAAAATGACTTTTAACTGCCACGAAAACCCCTCCTCCGGGTCTTGTATCTCTATCGTGTCGGTAAACTTTGAAATCTATTGGGAAAATTTCTTGGTCATTTATGTCATTGCACAGCCAACTCTCTGTGCCTAATACTATATCAGCGGAATGAGTTTGGATTAAGTGTTCTAGATCCGCTGATTTGTTCTTGAGGCTTCTGCAATTTATAACAAGTATAGTTAAATTATTTTGATGTTGAATAACGTCCTTATTTGTGCCTGACTGTATTTTAGGACGCCTTTGTGGGGAAGTGCATGTCACATGTCTTTCTAAATCAATGTCAGTGTTGTCGGTGACTTTTATATTTTTATAAATAATATTATACGCGCTATCCCCAGATGTTACTGACCCACTAAGTGACCTGCCCTCTATCCTAAAAAAGGCCTACAGTGGTCGAGTATCCTATCCGCTACCTTATTCGCCGCTTCCGCCGTGTAATGGACCCCAGATCCCTTAAGGGGAGTCCTGCAAGATCGTAGGGTTGGTCTCAGGTCGACGAAGGAGGCTCCTATGTCCGAGCAGAATCTCGATAGTCTCTGGTTTATTTATGCCTTCCACTCGGCTCCAAACCAGAGACCCGCTATCCTCCCTCGGAACGATGCTCCAGACCGTTAGTCCCAGCCGAACCCCCTCGACGCCCTGGACGCGCTTCACCTCGGAGCTCAGTTCCCTAAGGGAACGGAGGACTTCCTCGGATCCACGGTCCGTGACGTCGTTGGTGCCCACATGGGCCACTACCTGCAGCCTAGAGCACTTCGTGCCTTTGACCGCCGCCTCGATTGCCTTCGTCACCTGAGGGACTCCTCCGCCTGGTATACACCAGGCGGTCACCCGTTGATCGGCGCCTACGCGGCGCGCCCTTTCCCTCAATGGAACCATTACACGACGGACATTCGAGCTACCTATTACTACAACTCCCTCCCTTCCCGTTCCCTGACGTCTTACCCTAGGCAGTGCCCTCGGAGTAGGGATAGGGATATTTACTTGAAACTCTTTAAATAAGGGCAGCAATCATAAAACCTCATAAAGGATGGAAACAGTGCGTTTCGTGGCACGCATAGCCAGAAGAAGGGGGTAGAGTGTTTTGTGGTGCATGTTCATGTGGTAGTGTTGGTTAACATTCTCGCTTGCTGTGTCCTGGCTTGCATGTTGTTTAATGGATTTCGTGCTGTATCCTGGGGTACAGTTGGTTGTTGATTTATGGCATATGTGTTTGCATGAGTGTTGGATGGAGGGATTTTGGCATGAGTGAGTGCGCTGCTGTGGGTGTAATTTTACATGTGGTTGTTTTGCATGTGGTATTGTTCCTTTGTACGGTAGGTGACGTAACACCCCCCCCCACACGCCCTTGCGGCGGCTTGCGGGGTATTATGTAGATGTAGAGATAAACATTTAGCATGGGGTGACAAATTTTTCCATTGCTGTCTTTCCGTGTGCATAATGCTGACTAAGTTATGGTTAGGCACAAATTTAGAAACAGCGCAGTCAATTTGTATCCCGATAGCGGAATAAGAATCAGATCATAATGTAGTGCTATTAAAGTCAAACGCCAAAATCCTGATGATAAAAGCGGATGAATGAAAGGATTCAAAAGAGAAGGGAGGACCAAACAGCAGCCGAAACAGCTGCCCTTTTATTAGTCCGAAACGTTCAAGCCCACTAGATCTAAGTCACTTCAACGTTATTTCAAATTTTCCATGGTATTTCAACACCTCGCGAGCGCATCTTTCCCATTAGGTTCTTGACTTAGGACAAGGGAAAGGTTCGGTGGACTAAGAGCATCTGATAAAAGTTAGCTGAAGTCGCAAATCTGGAATAAAAAAGGATTGATGACAATTTGAACTAAAGTTGCGCTGATAAGGAAGCTAGACGAGAAAAAGTGGCGAAAGAAAGTAAAGAGAGAAGCACTCACTCACGAGATCGTACAGTGACTTTGAGGGTTTCAAAAGTCGTTGAATTGACTTGGCTCCAGTGGGATCGAATGTTGCGTAAGTTATCACAGTAATCACTCAAGTATTTCAATCAATCCCGCAGCAGCACATACACCGCAGTAGCTGCTCTCCACACAATGCTCCATCATTTGCTCCTCTTTCTATGTATCTATATGAAGCCAAGTGAGATGCTTCTCCGCAAGAAAGCATTTATACGATTTTTCTTTGGCGCAAGTTCATGCTGTCGGACGCCCAGCATCTATTTCCGAGGATACGAGAACAACCCCGAGGCCGTATTCTTCGGGGACGCCCCCTGTGGTGGAAGGTGGCATTAGTCGATTTTAAAAATGGTATTTAGTTGTTCGTTTAAACCACCCTTCATTCTCCACCAAAAATATTTTATCACGAAGTCTGTTCACGTCCTAAAGAGAAGGCCTTTTTCCCGAGGACATGATAACATGGTGTGATGGAGGCTTTGCAATTTTGCTCAAACTACTCGGGTGTGAGGTCCTTTGTTAATGTCCGACTGTTGCGAATATGGGTCTTTGCATTTCTACGAGTGAATCACTTCCTCCCTCCAGCCCCTTCCCCAAATCGAGCTCCCCTTCTCCAGCCCTATTCTAAAATTTCGTTGTTTTTTATCCTTTTTTAACGCTCGTCTCTTTTTTCCAGCAGCCGTAATATTCCGATTATTTATTTCAGTAATAAAGGCCGTTTTCGCCTTCACTTCTGCGCTGAGGATTTCCCTTTTGTTTCCATGCGTCGTTTTGCTTTGAACTCCAGCCAGTAAATTCTTTGCTATTGCTGAGAGGGCCTGCTTGCTATTGTGAATGCTTTGGAAAGTGCGGATCGCCAGGAGGCGAGGCCATTGCGTCTCCTCCGTAGCATTCCTGGCGTCCAGGGCTTTTCTCCGGGTCATGCGTGAGTCGTCCCAGCTGGAGTGCGACCCCTCTCCTTTGATCCCTCCTCCCTCAACCTCCGTCGCAAGGGGCGTGAGGGGGACAAGAAGGGGGGGCGGGGGGGAGGGACAAGAAGGGCGGGTGCCCTTCGACGCCTCTCCATCCGCCGTGGCAGTGCCGCACGAATGGGAGCGGTTGTCGTGGAAACCGCTGCCTTCGATGAAAACAGAAAGGCGACATTGGGGGACCGCCGTCAAAATTGTAAGTCAGGGAAGGTAAACAAAGTATTAATAGTTAAAAGGATTCATTGTGATTCCGTTGAAGTCTAATAGAATTGAATTCCCACAGCGGATTTTATGTTGAATAAAGTTAATGGTCATACATGTAAATCATTCATATTTTGGCGATTTCTATCCCTGTATAAAAATAGATATGTTCATCTTTTATCACAACGTTATTATTTTTTCATCGCCAAAAATCTTCGGGATGAGGTGACCAATTGATTTTTAATTGACATCCAGCTGACGTGTAGAATAAGCATATTTTAGCTTGATAAAAAGGGTTTAGAAAATAGTAACCATGGGTTCAAAGTCAAATGCGGTCAAAGTACTGGGAAGACATGGGAAGAATTGTGCTATGCCAAAACGTAAGGAGGGAGTTGATGAGAGGGACGTTGAGTAAGGATATTAAAAAAAGACTCGTAAAAACTTTGATATGGAGCGTAGCTATGTAGGGCGTGGAAACGTGGTCATTGAAGCAGGAGGATAGACGCAGACTTGAGGCTTTTGAAATGTGGGTGTGGAGAAGAATGGAGAAGGTGAAATGGACAGAGAAGAAAACAAACGAGGAAGTACTTGGTATGGTGGGCGAAGAGAAGGGTTTGTTGGGAGAAATCCTATGGAGGCAGGAAAAATGGATGAAGGGCGTATTGATCGGCAGTGGGATGTTGAAGACTGAAATAGAGGGGAGAATGTTGGGCAATCGAGGAAAGGGAAGGAACAGGATAGGGATGTTGGACGAGATGAAGGGAGGAAGAAAGTACTCAGAGATGAAGAGGGACCTGATGCAGAGTAGATTACTCGATTTTGTATTTTGTAAGGAATCACAAAATGTTATTTAATACTGTGTCCATCCAAAAACCTACCTTAACCGGTAGATTACCTAATAAAAAAATTTTAACTATCGAACTTCTTGTGAAAAATGTATTTGTGCGTAATTTTTTTAATAGTTTAAGATGTAAATCTTATACAATTTTGAGTGATTTAATCCCAGTATTACACTAGAAAGACCTTCTTAGTTCAACTATGTTCAACTCTCCCACTCCTGCTTAAATACGAGGTCTGTTCAAAACGTTCCCGAACTTTTTCAATTGTGTGCCTCCGGTTGGTTATTTATTGAACCGCTTCGAAGACAGCGTGTCTGCGGAAAATTCGCGAATAACCGCCTTCAACCACTTTATTGATAACTTGCTTTGCTGATTAGTTACGGCCGTCTATGTGAAGGGATGTTCGTGGAGTGTGGTGAAAATTCGGATGCGCGGAAGAGAGCTATGAAGGAGAGATGTTTTTCTGTGAGATTCTGCTTGAAACTCTGCAAATCCTTCACGACAACGGCTTATTGTGAGAATGCCATGACGTACCACATAATACTATGAGAGGTTTATTTATTTCAAAAAGGGGCCGCAATCAGTGGATGACAGCGAGCGTTCAAGATAATCATCAACGTCAACTGAAGAACTCATATGTAGGTTTTATCCAAAATCAAGAATGTTGTGCTTCCCCTAACCACCCTGCTCACCAGACCTGGCCCCATGTGACCATGGAAAACGCCAGGTGACTCAGAAAGGTATCAGCGAGATTATATTCCGGTTAGACACAGGTTTAGGAACAGTGTGATTAATTCGCACAGCTTCCCGGGAGCGGATGCGGACTCTGACCAAATTTAATAGTAATGAAATGTAGCATCCGTTTGAGAAAGATGACACAGGGGCATCGGGATAGAAAATGGAATCTAGAAGCATTAATTAGATTGAAAATAAGGGAGTACCAACAGGCTGCAGAGTAGATCTTGGCGGATGGTAAAGGGCTAACTGCTATCGAAGATAAATCAGAAAGTATCAAGAAAGAGCTATCGAAAGCCGCAAAGGACAATATTGGAACCGTTTACGCGAAAAGAACTGGGAAACCATGGATCACGGATGAGAGGAGAAAATGGAAGAATGTAAATACAGAGTTAGACAAAATGAAGTACAAAGAATTAAACAATAAATTGAGGTGGGCGACAAATAAAGCAAAAGAAGCATGGTGGAATACGTAGTGTGGGGATATAGAAAGTCTTCAGAGGAAGGGGAAATTGGTGCGCTGTGCAGGAAAGTTAAATCTTTATCGGCAAGCATGAAAGGAAGATCAATGCTAAAAACAGACAAATACTTCCTGGTTGTATTCTATATTCCTCTCGATTATTAATCTAATTACTGCAATGGCATCACGCGTACCTCTCACCTTCCTAAACCCAAACTGATCATCCCCTAAGTAATCATTTGCCCTATCCTTGTGCTCTATCCTTTTGTTTATGATCCTGAGAACAACTTCAGCTGCGTGGCATATCAAACTTATTGTCCTGTAGTCCTCAAATGATGTAGCCTTTACCTTTTTCGGAATAGGAACTAAAACTTATCTCACAGTCTTCCGGCCAGATTCCTTCCTCATAAATACTACGAATCAGCCCATATAGCCTCTTCCTTCCACTCTTTTCCTAAGCATTTCAATAGTTCCACGGGAATGTTATCCACCCCCACGGCCTTATTTAGTTTCATCTCCCTTAATGCCCTTTCTATCTCATGGTCGAGGATGCCTGCACCTAAGCTATCTTTCTCTACGTCATATTCTTTTTTAGTGTCTAACTTTGTTGGTCGAAGTTCTTTGCTATACAGTTCTTCTATATTCTCCTTCAATCTCTCTTGGATCTTTCCTGTCTCAACTATTATCTTACCCACCTTATCTTAACTGTTAGCTTAGATCTCCCTTTCTTACTTCCCGATAACGATTTAACTTTGGTGTACAGCGCACCAATTTCACCCTTCCTCTGGAAACTCTCCATATCCTCGCACTGCGTCTTCCACCATGCTTCTTTTGCTTTATTTATTGCCCGCCTCAATGTATTGTTCAATTCTTTGTACTTCATTTTGCCTAATTCTGTATTTACATTCTTCCATTTTCTCCGTTCATCCATCTTTGTAATCATCTAATCCGTGATCCATGGTTTCCTATTCCTTTTGGCGTTGACGGTTCGAATAGTGTCTTTTGCAGCTTTCGATTACCCTTTCTTGATCCTTTCCCATTTTTATTCGATAGTACTTAGCTCTTTACCATCCTCCATGATTTCCTCTACCGCCTGTTTGTATTCCTTCCTTTTCAAACCATTTAATGCTTCTACATTCCATTTTCTAACTCGCCGCCCCTGCCCAATCTTTTTGAAACGGACGCTACATTTCATAACAACTAAATTGTGGTCAGAGTCCGCATCCGCTCCCGGGAGGCTGTGCGAATTTATCACACTGTTTCTAAGCCTGTGTCTAACCAGGATATAATCTAGCTGATACCTTTCTGAGTCACCTGGCATTTTCTATGTGTACCTGCGTCTTTTGTGGTGTCTAAACCAGGTGTTGGTGATGACTAACCTCTGCCTCCTGCAGAGCTCAACTACTTTCTCCTAGCGGTCATTTCTCGTGCCTAAACCGTAGTCCCCCACCTCATCACCATCTCTTCCTTCGCCTACCGTCGCATTCCAATCTCCCATCACTATCATATGTTTCCCTGCGGGAACACACGCCATTATGTCCTCTAACTGATCGTATATCTTATCGACCTCTTCTTCCTTATGGTTGCTCGGTGGCATGTATACCTGAATAATAACCAAGTTCGTTGGTTCTGCTTTTATCTCTACCAGTAATAACCTATCCGTTACCTGCTCTATGTTGACTACGCTTCTTCCTACCTCTTTATTTAATACTATGGCAACCCCTCGTTGGCTCTCGTCCCCTCCGCTGTATATCATTCTATAATTATCACTCCAGTAATCCTCGCTATCCTTCCATCTCACCTCGCATGGACCTAAAATATCTATATTTCCCCTTTCCACCTCTCGCTTAATATTCTCTAATTTCCTTGTCCTCATCATTGTCCTAACATTCCAAGTTCCTATTCTAACTAATGTGGTCTTCTTCTTCTGTGTTTTCTGTCCTGCTGCTGCCGGTTTTCCCTTGCAAGGGATTCGTGGGATGACGACCGCGGAAGCCTTGCCTCCCCCGCTGCCGGGCACGACACACGGCCGATTGGGCCTAGCCCCGTAGTTGCCAGGACTCAAAATCTCTGTATTGTCCATCATATTTATCTTGGGAATGCTAATTGAGATGGTTTCCCGTTGCCTTCCTCAATTGTGTTTTAACGTGACTGCATATATATATATATATATATATATATATTTTTTTTAAGGTAATCTACCGGTTAAGGTAGGTTTTTCGATGGACACAACTACCAAACAAATATTTTGTGACTACTAACAAAACACAACCCTAAATTCTACTCTACACCAGGTCCCTCTTCATCTCTGAGTACTTTCTTCCGCCCTTCATCCCGTCCAACATCCCTATCCTGTTCCTTCCCTTTCCTCTTTTGCCCAACATTCTACCCTCTATCACAGTCTTCAACATCCCACTGCCGGTCAACACCCCCTTCATCCACTTTTCCTGCCTCCATAGGATTGCTCCCAACAAACCCCTCTCTTCGCCCACCATACCAAGTACTTCCTCATTTGTTTTCTTCTCTGTCCATTTCACCTTCTCCATTCTTCTCCACACCCACATTTCAAAAGCCTCCAGTCTACGTCTATCCTCCTGCTTCAATGACCACGTTTCCGCGCCGTACATAGCTACGCTCCATATCAAAGTTTTTACGAGTCTTTTCTTAACATCCTTACTCAAAGTCCCCGTCATCAACTCCCTCCTCCTCGTGAAAGCCTCTTTGCCTAGCGCAATTCTTCTCCTTACGTCCCTACTACTTTGACCGTGTTGGTCCAAAACACTACCGAGATACGTAAACTGTTCTACCTGCTCTAGTTTTTGCCCTCCTATTTTAATGTTAAGCTTGCCCTTTTTCTTTCTAGAAAATCGCATAACCTTTGTTTTATTAATGTTGATTCTCATCCCATACCTGTCGCACTGAATTTCCAATTCACTCAGCAATGCTTGTAGCCCCTTGGCTGACTGACAAACTAAAGCTTGGTCATCAGCAAACCTAACTGATTTTACGAATTCACCGCCCACTTTCATTCCTACCTCCAGTTCTTCCCATGCCTCTTTGATCATTTCCTCCGCATACAGGTTGAACAGCAACGGTGATAATGGGCAACCCTGCCTTACACCCCTTCCTAACACTTCCCATCCTGACTCCCCGTTTCCCACCCGCACCTGAGCAGTCTGAGACATGTACAGGTTGCGGATTAGCCTCCTTTCCCTCCAATCTATTCCTGTTTTCTGCAGAATACTCAGTTTTTCCCAATTCACTCTATCAAACGCTTTTTCGAAATCTACGAAACAGGCAAATACCTCCTGGTTGTGTTCTATATTCCTCTCGATTAATAATCTCATTACTGCAATGGCATCACGCGTACCTCTCCCCTTCCTAAACCCAAACTGATCATCCCCTAAGTAATCATTTGCCCTACTCTCTATCCTTTTGTTTATGATCCTGAGAACAACTTTAGCTGCGTGGGATATCAAACTAATTGTCCTATAGTCCTCACATGACGTGGCCTTTACCTTTTTCGGAATCGGAACTAAAACTGCTCTCACAAAGTCTTCCGGCCAGATTCCCTCCTCATAAATGCTACGGATCAGCCCATATAGCCTCTTCCTCCCACATTTTCCTAAGCATTTTAAAAGTTCCACGGGAATGTTATCAACCCCCACGGCCTTATTTAGTTTCATCTCCCTTAATGCCGTTTCTATCTCATTGTCTAGTATGCCTGGACCTAAGCTGTCTTCCTCTACGTCATTTTCTTTTTCAATGTCTAACTGTGTTGGTCTGAGTTCTTTACTATACAGTTCTTCTATATACTCTTTCCATCTCTCTTGGATCTTTCCTGCGTCAACTATATGCATAGCTCTTCCTTTCTTACTTCCCGATAACGATTTAACTTTGCTATACAGCGCACCGATTTCACCCTTCCTCTGCACACTTTCCATATCCTCGCACTGCGTCTTCCACCATGCGTCTTTTGCCTTATTTGTTGCCCGCCTCAATTTATTGTTCAATTCTTTGTACTTCATTTTGCCTAATTCTGTATTTATATTCTTCCATTTTCGCCGCTCATCCATCTTTGTAATCATCTCATCCGTGATCCATGGTTTCCTAGTCCTTTTAGCGTTAACGGTTCCAATAGTGTCTTTTGCGGCTTTAGACAACCCTTTTTTGATCATTTCCCATTTTTCTTCGATAGTAATAAGCCCTTTACCATCCTCCATTATTTTCTCTACCGCCTGTTTGTATTCCTTCCTTTTCAACCCATTTAATGCTTCTACATTCCATTTTCTAACTCGCCGCCCCTGCCTTATCTTTTTGAAACGTACGCTACATTTCATAACAACTAAATTGTGGTCTGAGTCCGCATCCGCTCCCGGAAAGCTGTGGGAATTTATCACACTATTCCTAAACCTGTGTCTTACCAGGATATAATCTAGCTGATATCTTCCTGAGTCACCTGGCATTTTCCATGTATACCTGCGTCTTTTGTGGTGTCTAAACCAAGTGTTGGTGATGACTAACCCCTGTCTCCTGCAGAACTCAACTGCTTTCTCCCCGCGGTCATTCCTCGTGCCCAAACCGTAGTCGCCCACCTCATCACCATCTCTTCCTTCGCCTACCGTCGCATTCCAATCCCCCATCACTATCAAATGTTTCCCTGCAGGAACACACGCGATCATGTCCTCTAACTGATCGTATATCTTATCGACCTCTTCTTCCTTATGGTTGCTCGGTGGCATGTATACCTGAATAATAACTAAGTTCGTCGGTTCTGCTTTTATCTCCACTAGTAGTATTCTATCCGTTACCTGCTCTATGTTGACTACGCTTCTTCCTACCTCTTCATTTAATACTATGGCAACCCCTCGTTGGCTCTCGTCCCCACCGCTGTATATTATTCTATACTTATCACTCCAGTAATCCCCGCTATCTTTCCATCTCACCTCGCATAGACCTAAAATATCTATATTTCCCCTTTCCATCTCTCGCTTAACATTCTCCAATATCCCTGTCCTCATCATTGTCCTAACATTCCACGTTCCTATTCTAACTAATTTTGGTCTTCTTCTCCTGCGTCTTCTGTCCTGCTGCTGCTGGTTTTCCCTTGCAAGGGTTTCGTGGGATGACGACCGCGGAAGCAGACTGAACATAATGCCTGGTAAATTTTTGGGTGCTGTCCCTACTCGAAATGAGAGGTAATTTTATATTAAAAAAGGTATGGACAACGAATTTAGTCATGCCTATTAATCGAGAGTACGACTGCATTTCAGGACCATACACATATATATATATATATATATATATATATATATATATATATATATATATATATATATATATATATATATGTTCCGGAAATATTTTTACTCTTGTGATCCGTTCGATTCCGCCTTCCCCACCTC
The DNA here is from genome assembly GCF_022747635.1 of Hetaerina americana. NCBI lineage: Eukaryota > Metazoa > Arthropoda > Insecta > Odonata > Calopterygidae > Hetaerina > Hetaerina americana. The sequence goes on along the minus strand of NW_027286852.1, from coordinate 763,099 downwards.
TATTGTGTTCGTCCTTTATACGTGTTCCTATCCCTTTTCCTTATATATGTTTCTGTATATATGAGTATTTATTCGCCGTTTGGCGGGATTTCGTGTTTGAATGTGTATTTGGCCAATGTGGCTCATCTCTTTCTTCTGGCTATGCGTGCCACGAAACGCACTGTTCTTTTCCTGTATGATGTTGTATGAATTCTAACCCCTCTCCTTTCCTCTTGTGTATTGTCTATTTCTCCTTTGGTGGGTGAAACAGCCCCCTGACGCCATCTCTTGGCTAAAGAATCGGGGCGCTTGGCGACATATAAGACCCACGGATCTCAGGGTAAATTACATATCCTCGATAGCTGCCTTGACAGCAGGACGTGCCTGTGTTCACCGAGTGTCTAAAATCGCCGGCGTCCGAGGCTTCGGTCGCCGGGGTTAGGAGAGCGGCACTGCCGGACTCTCTCGGAAATCGAGGTTCCGATCGTGTTTTGTTTCGAGCGGCGGTTGACCGCCTAGTTCATCAAGAAGCGCGCAGTTTGACTCTCGACTTCTTCCGCCGGGAAGGCCGTACTTTTGTTTTGTTTAGTGGATCAAGACTGACCTTGACTCCTGGTGTAGAGCTTAGGCTCCTTTTGTTTGCTACCGCCGGGTGCGTGTGGCGGGGAGGGAGCGTTCGTGAGTGTTTTATTTCCCTTTAAAGTGCTCGTTTTTTTTGTTGCGCTTTCCTTCTTCATGCAAGTGTGCTGAATTTGATTTCTTCAAATGGCTGTGCGCCGTTTAAACACGCTCGCCTTGCAAGTTGACGAGAAGGCGAAGCCCCCTACCCCGTTGGAGGTCCACCTCTTCACGTTAGAGTCGCTGGGCCTCACACCCGAAGAGATAGTGGCGATCCAATTTGGATAGAATCGCCATTTGATATTCCTGAAGTTGGCAACCGAAGCTACAATGACTAGGATTTTAGACAATACTCCGCGGAAACTACCGTTTCCGTCTTTAAGTGACCAGAGGACGACAATAACAATTGACGTGACTTCCGGCAGCCCGTGTAATGTCAGGGTTCTTTGTCTCCCCGTGGAGACCCCATTGGAAGACATAACAGGCGAGCTCCAACGCTTTGGTAAAATACATCGCTCGTGGGAAAACAGGTGGGAGGGAGAAAATATGGCGCGGGTGCTTACTGGCACCAGGGTTGTGCGGATGACGGTCGAGAGAAATATCCCCTCGTACCTCCACATCGGCGGCAACCGGGCCATCATCATCTATGAGGGTCAGCGCCGCACTTGCGCCCGCTGTAATCAAGAAGGCCACGAGCGCAAGACCTGCCCTCGGAACCAGGGAGGTAAGAGCTATGTGGAGGCAATGACGATGCCCTCCAACCCTAACGCCGCCATGGAGATGGACGAGCCCGAAGTGGCTGTGGAGGAGAGAGCGCGGTCGCTTCTACTCATCGAGGGTGCGGTCCCGGCTGCTCCCGTTGGTCCCCCGCATCTCCCTTCAATTGGAGGGAAATGTCAGCGGGAGCGAAAATCGTCAACGGAGGAAAGGGAACCGAAAAAGAAGAGGACAGACAAACCCAAGCTCCTGGTCTCGAATACCGTTCTACAAATGGTTCACATACCTACCACCTCGCCTAATATCACACGACCTCCAGCCCCCGTCTCCGTGAGCTCGTCAAATGAGGAGGGATGGTCTTTCGCCCCCCCTCCCCCCGCTCACGCCATCGACGCCCTCGCTACGCAATCCTTGCATCACGGGTTTCAAACACCCCAAGAACCTCTGGTGACAGGTGAGGAGGATGCATCTGATTGCGATGTTTTCCAGTCCCCAACAGCTCATCCCTCGACCCCTTTATCATTGACTGTAAAGGAAGCGTCACCGACCCCGGAAGTCGACCCGCATACAAGTTTCCCAAAGTCAAAAATCCCACATACCCCATCTTCTTTCCCCATTAAGGACAGTCAATGTGTCGACGATCTTCCCAGCGCTTCTCAAGATACGGACCACAAGCAACTATCTCCCCTGATTTTTCCCGACCACAACCCTTCCGCAGATGAGCCCCAGTCCGCCACTCCGACCCTCCCCGAGGGTGCGTCCTGCCCCTTGGCGGCCCCCAGCGGTGCTCCTTCGAAGAAGGCCCCCTGTGGAACGCTGCCGAGTTACCCGGTCTTCGTGGAGACCACGGCTGGCTCTTCCTCTTCGGACGAGGCCGGGGGGGAGGGATGTGGCGAAATGCCGCGTCCTCGCTCGTCGACCCGTTGGACGAGGCGTCCCGGGAAACGGCGAAGCACTCGTCGCCCGGGGTCGAGTCGCGACCGGAGCGACGCTAGCCACGATCAGAACTCTGGGAAGTGATGTCCGGTAGCCACCCGGTGCCGGACACACTTCGTCCATCGTTGGAGAGTTTTTTTTTTTTTTGCTGAATGACTGATTGAATCGATAATTTCAACCCTGCCATTGATAATTTCTTACAATACATAATCTCCCTCCTAATATCTGTGGACCTTGTCTTCCTTTCTTTTTTTTCTTTCTAAATGTTAATGGTCAAACTCACGAGTATGCGTCTGTATGCATATGCTTATGTATGTGCGTGTGGATATGCATGTGTGCGTATGTATGTACAAGTGGATATGTATGTGGTATATGTATCATATATGTATCCATGTATACACTTATACTAAAGAAAAACATGATGTACCATAATCTGTGACCTGATATTATGCATAATGCTAACAAACTCTGTAATATTCTGAACCGAATAAAATAATTTATATCATAGCTCAAGTGGTTAAGAGCATCCGCCCGGCAAGTGGAAAGATCCGGTGTTCGAGTCCCGGTTGAGGAAATATTTTTACTCTTGTGATCCGTTCGATTCCGCCTTCCCCACCTCTATTGTGTTCGTCCTTTATACGTGTTCCTATCCCTTTTCCTTATATATGTTTCTGTATATATGAGTATATATATATATATATATATCTTCTTTATTTATGTATTTATTTATTTATTTATATATATGTATATAGACATAATGAATGTACACACTCACATATACTCTTATATTTTTATCCCAAAAATAATTGTGGGGTGGAGCTTAAGTGAGAAAAAAATCCACTCATCATCTACTTGCACCGAAAGATCCATCAAGACTTTAGGGTGCGTCATTTCAATACTTATCCTCAAGGAGCGCTCAGAGTAACTGCATGTTGGATATAGTATTACCGCATCATTTCACACATTGCGTACATGGACAGAACAATTTATAGATTTAAAAAGTACCATCAAAATATTTGATTGCCCCGCATGTATAGTATTCTCGCACTAGTATTTTGAATAAACGTTGTCTTCTCTTGTGATGCCCTTTTTTCAGGGACATGTGGAGGCGCACAGATCTCAGAAGTAAAAAAACACTTTCGTCAAGCGAAAAAGCGCGTGTTTTTCTGACAATCTTAGAAAAAGGCGACTGTTAGGTATATTAATGTTGGCTCCAACCAGAGCATACATAAGAGGGGAACGGAGTGGAGGATTTTGTATCTCCTAATCCCCGCTTAGGGAGGGCTAAGACATCCTTGCATAATTTAAAGGCAGACCCGACTCGGCTGTGAAGCGGAGGTAAAGGGACGGCGGCGTGATCCGAGCGGTCGAAGCGATGGGAATCCATTATGAAAAGCCCTCCGCTCGCCCCGAGGGGAGTGGCGCAAATGAAAGGGAGGCTGGGTCCGCGGGCTGCGAGGGGGGAACGGGGGGGGAGGGGCGAGGGGGGAACGGGGGGGGAGAGGCGAGGGGGAATCGCAGCGGGGCGCCAAGTAGTGTCTGGTTCGTGTGCACGCGGGTGGCGATTTCGGTTCCAGACATTGTCACGGGAGGGCGGAGGGGGCAGGGGAGCAGATGGGCGGAGGGGGCAGGGCGGCGAAGGGGGCAGGGGGGCGAGGCCGAGGGCAGGGAGGCGGGGCGGTCTCTCTCCAGGAATGCACCTTCGCGATTACACGACAAATTCCATCTCCAGGATTCCGTCTCTCTCCGCGAAAACATTCCGGGAAGCGCATTCCCTCGCGAATTTTCCGCAAATCTCGAATTTGGACAATCAGAGCTTCGACTGCAGCCCTGCGAGTCGACACGAGAGAGCGATGCAGGGGGTCACCAACCATCAGACTAGCGAATGCTTAGCGGCATTCGGGAAGTTTAAATTTTCCTTCGTAATGTTTCCCACCGTCGTAGTCTGGACTCTTGGACGAGTGATTGAGAATTGATCGATAGAAAAATCGATCGTTTAGTCATTTCAATCCTCATTACTTCTCGCCGTGGTCTCTCGCCTCACAATGCACTAACATTATTCCTTTCCGGAGTCGGCGTTAAACTCCAAAGGGGTTGCATTCCTCTGATATTCCAAGCCGTACTTGTCGTATTCGTGTTCCCCTGGTACTCCGATCTTGCCATTCCATGATATGCCACGTGACCCCATTCGATCGTTCTTCCAGGTTTTCTCTCTGTGTCCAAAAGTAGTTTGGATTCTGTGTTTGACTCCAAAATGAGATTCACGAGTGTAGTGTTCCAAGGGTCGACCCATATGATCGAGATGAGGTCCAAGACGGAGGAAAGAAATTAACAGAGGCCGACCACTAAATAGGGTCTAGTAATCGAATGCATCTTTCCACTCCAGAGTGAGTCCGAAGAGAATGTATCTTGTCGCCACGACTGCTGTTGAAAGGCCGCGGTCTATGGAAGGAGGGCGTAAGGACACTGAAGGGGCATCCGCGGACGGGCTTGCCGCAGCCAAATGGTCCCAAGTTGAAGACGAATACGCGGAGAGGGAATTTATATCGCAAGTGGAAACATCGCCACAATTTAGATTAAGGACATGCGAGTCACTGAATTTCCATCGAATCGAATGCCAATATCGTAAAACCAGTCTTGATTCGAATACGAATCGTATCGAACCGATGTAATTTCGCCATCTTGAGCAAATATTCTGTTATTCGACAACATAATTATAAGCGCAATTTTTACACTCCAATGCATTTAATGAAGACCATAACTTATCTCAACTAAGCCTAGTAATGCTAGGATATTTGGCGCAAGGAGAAATAAATTGAAAATGAAGCAGTAAAAATGAGAGAAAGAAAAAGAAAATAACCTTAATCAGAAAATCTATAAGAAAATAACCTAAATCAGAAAATGATATTTTAAGGAACGAGGTCGCACCATTTAACCGAGACTATTGTGATAATTGAATACGAATTTGTATATGCAGTTCGTTAAATTCAAATGTATATTTTTGAAACTTGTCGGTCCTTAATAAAGGAGTACTAAAACCATAAATCATTATTATTTTTCTCCCGAATAAGTCTTTAGTGGAAGCATTGTTTTTTAAGTAGAATGATTGTCTTAGATCGGAGGATGTTGAAAGGTGGGCGTGGGAAAGGATGGGGTGGGGAACGGGATATAAATGAAAACAAGCGAGGAAGTATGGTGGTGGAGGAGAGGGGATTGTTGGGACGACTCCTAAGGAGGTGGTAGAAAAATGTATTCATATGATTTTGTACCAAGGTAAATGTAAGGTGAGTGTAACCTCCCTTTCTCTCCGTGACTGGAGAGAGAGTTATGGAATACAATCCATTTGCTTTTACAACTTGAAAATATTATTTAACGAGCATCTACAGAACTCCTATAAGCTCCTTCAAAATGTCGAGTTAATCTTCCCAGATGCATTCCAACCCAATTACTCTTTACTTACAGCAACAGACGCAATACATCGGATACCAAAGTATTATAAAATGGTAAAACATTCATCTTATATCCTGAGTCTTCCAACTCCATTTGAATTAAGATGTATCCAAATATTACGCAAAACCGCTTTATTGCTCTCAAGCTTCTCCTACGATCCCCCTCCGTGGTAGAAGGGGGACAACAGGCCGCCCTCTGCCTGACCGCTGCGGTGCGTCGCATTCGGGGAGCCCTGCGTCTTTGGAGGCGGAGAGGGCATACAGCCCATGTGGTGCCGGAGGTTCCCTCTCTCACTTTTCGATTCTGCTTGCCTGTCTTGGTTTGGCGGAGGCCTGTCATCGAAATGGATACCGTTCATTTTTATTTCCTTTTTTCCCCCAGCAAGTTACTACTTTATTAGGTGAAACCTTGTTTTACCTTGTTTTGAATTAAGCCTTCTCCTAGCATATAAACAAATTTTTACGTTGTTTGATAGAATTTTAATGATTGTATTTCCCTTTCTCTCTCATATCCTCCCTTATATCGCTCACCTTTCCCACCTGGTGCTTACAACCCCTGCCAAACTCCTTTTTTTGGATCGCGGAGTATTTTTGTCGAAGTTGATCACAATTACTTCATGTTCTTGCGCCTTCCAACGGGTCATGCCATTGCACCTTTCATTATGCACCACTATCGCATTGGCCTGCGAAATAAGGCATACATTTCAAGCACATATATGACTCCGTACCTAGAGAACCGGCTCTCTTGCCCCGTTGAGCATGAAAATTAGTGCACACGATTCTGGAATACCTATTATTCGACGTAAATACCTGGCAATCCAACATAAAGGTATTTGGCAGGGGTGAAAGCAGCAGTATTTGGATTAGGAGGAATGCGTTAAAGTGTTGAATACGTTGGCCAGGAATTCAAACCCGCGAAGAAGGCCGATTTCTATATTTTAGTCGATAACATAAGCAGAGGCCTTCCACCTCGCTAATGAATAGACATGCGAGTGCATTCCTATCTGAATTCCATCGTCAATTTGAAAGATCCGACCTGCGCTCTCGCACTCGACAGACTGATTGGTGTGCCCGCATTCGGCGGGAGTTGGCCCCCTCCCGTTGCCATGCGAGACGCGATCAGCAAGTGGTTGGGAGGGGTCCGGGCGGGAGTGGGGATCCCAGGTGCGCGGAGGGTGGGGAGGGGGGGGAAGGGGAGATGGAGGGTGAGTCGTGGAGATGAATGCTTGGAAAATTATGGAGAAGGGAGAGTGTTGGGAGTTCGGAAAGTCGGGGGGGATTAGGGCGAGTGGAGGAGGGATCCCAGGCGGCGGTTGGGACACTCCATAGGCCAGAATTCCGGGACGGTCGCGAGGAAGAGGGGCTTCCGGGAGGGTTCGGAAGAGACTCCCTCCCCCGAAACCTCTCTCTATAGCCCCTCCGCGCGCATCCATTTATTAAGGACGGAGGGCTGGACCACTTCAAATCCCCACCCCATCTGCTTCACTCTCCCGGCGAGAGACGCTTGCGCTTCGCCACCATCTTGTGTGTGAGACTGCCCAAATCGGCTATCATACCTATCCTCCCCTCCCGCACCTCTTCCTCTCGCTCGCTGGGAATTCAATTAAGTGACACGGGATTCAATTAAGAATTCATTATTCATCAGGGAAAACAGGGAGTGTCGCTTATATATGATATCTTGAAGAGAGAGAGAACTGAGAATAATACATTCGCTAATTTCAAAGAAACTGCGGGAGATGCCGCAACAGTAACTTTTAACGGAGTCATCCGCTAATGTGCATTTTAATGCAACAATTTCAGAGCGTAAAAATCATTCGCCTTGACTGGGACTTGACTGGGACTGGGACAAAATTTCAGAGTTTAAGAGGACGCCTCGGTAGCTTAAGTGGCTAAAGCACTCGACCGGATATTGAGGGATCTGGGTTCGAGTCCCAGTCAAGGCGAATGATTTTTACGCTCTGAAATTGTTGCATTAAAATACATTCGCTTACTAAATACGGATGTGAATCACCATCCAAGAATTGGTCTGGAGTATATATATATATGCCAAGTGACTCAGAAAGGTATCAGCTGGATTATATCCTGGTTAGAAACGGGTTTAGGAAGAGTGTGATAAATTCGCACAGCTTCCCGGGAGCGGATGCGGACTCTGACCACAATTTAGTTGTTATGAAATATAGCGTGCGTTTCAAAAAGATAAGGCAGGGGTGGCGAGTTAGAAAATGGAATGTAGAAGCATTAAATGGTTTGAAAAGGAAGGAATACAAACAGGCGGTAGAGGAAATCATGGATAATGGTAAAGAGCTAAGTACTATCAAAGAAAAAGGGGAAGTATCAAGAATGGGTTGTCTAAAGCCGCGAAAGTGTTATTGGAACAGTTAACGCTAAAAGGACTAGGAAACCATGGATCACGGATGACATGATTACAAAGATGTATAATAAATTTGAAACTCCAATAGCCGTAAACAGTTTTAAAGTTAGTTAGTTAGTTGCTCCAGTTAGCCGTTAAACTGTTTACGGCTATTGGGGTTTCAAATTTATTATATATTACTAGCCGTAAGAGCTCATTTCTATCAATATTACAAAGATGGATGAACGGAGAAAATGGAAGAATGTAAATACAGAATTAGGCAAAATGAAGTACAAAGAATTGAACAATACATTGAGGCGGGCAATAAATAAAGCAAAAGAAGCATGGTGGAAGACGCAGTGCGAGGATATGGAGAGTTTCCAGAGGAAGGGTGAAATTGGTGCGCTGTACACCAAAGTTAAATCGTTATCGGGAAGTAAGAAAGGGAGATCTAAGCTAACAGTTAAGATAAGGTGGGTAAGATAATAGTTGAGACAGGAAAGATCCAAGAGAGATTGAAGGAGTATATAGAAGAACTGTATAGCAAAGAAATTCGACCAACAAAGTTAGAAATTGAAAAAGAATATGACCTAGAGGAAGATAGCTTAGGTCCAGGCATACTAGACGATGATATAGAAACGGCATTAAGGGAGATGAAACTAAATAAGGCCGTGGGGGTGGATAACATTCCCGCGGAACTATTGAAATGTTTAGGAATATTTGGGAGGAAGAGGCTATATGGGCTGATTCGTAGTATTTAGGAGGAAGGAATCTGGCCGGAAGACTTTGTGAGATCAGTGTTAGTTCCTGTTCCGAAAAAGTTAAAGGCTACATCATGTGAGGACTACAGGATGATAAGTTTGATATCCCACGCAGCTAAAGTAGTTCTAAGGATCATAAACAAAAGGATAGAGAGTAGGGCAAAGGTTAACTTAGGGGATGATCAGTTTGGGTTTAGGAAGGGGAGAGGTACGCGTGATGCCATTGCAGTAATGAGATTATTAATCGAGAGGAATATAGAACACAACCAGGAGGTATTTGCCTGTTTCGTAGATTTCGAAAAAGCGTTTGATAGAGTGAATTGGGAAAAACTAATGAGTATTCTGCAGAAAATAGGAATAGATTGGAGAGAAAGGAGGCTAATCCGCAACCTGTACAAGTCTCAGACTGCTCAGGTGCGGGTGGGAAACGGGGAGTCCGCATGGGCAGTGTTAGGAAGAGGTGTTAGGTAGGGTTGCCCATTATAACCGTTGCTGTTAAACCTGTATGCAGAGGATATGATTAAAGAGGCATGGGAAGAACTGGAGGTAGGAATGAAAGTGGGCGGAGAATTCCTAAAATCAGTTAGGTTTGCTGATGAAAAAGCCTTAGTTTGTCCGTCAGCCAAGGGGTTGCAAGCATTGCTGAGTGAATTGGAAATTCAGTGCGACAGATATGGGATGAGAATCAACATTAATAAAACAAAGGTTATGCGATTTTCTAGAAAGAATAAGGCTAAGCTAAACATTAAAATAGGATGGCAAAAACTAGAGCAGATAGAACAGTTTACATATCTCGGAAGTGTTTTGGACCAACACGGTCAAAGTGGTAGGGACGTTAGGAGTAGCATTGCGCTAGGCAAACAGTCTTTCACTAGGAGAAGGGAGTTGATGAGAGGGACGTTGAGTAAGGATGTTAAGAAAAGACTCGAAGGATCTCAGTTTTTCCCGGCGTATTGTATTCAGGAAGTTCTCTCGGGTTTCCCACCGGGTCAGCGTGGTGTGCACCGACGTTTCGACGGCTAACTCTGCCATCGTCTTCAGGGTGAAGTGCAGAGCAATGAATTCGCCATGTATTTATACCCTGTCGTAGGGTCAGGTGTCCTCCGATTGGTCCGATGTGTTCCCAAGTGCCGAGCCGCCCCGGTGACGTCTCGTACTTTCAATTTTTCTCAGCACAGGTCTCCACGTGCTGCTGATCTGGAAGCCAGTGTCCCTGTTGAAGGTATTCTGTCCTTCCAGTCGGATTTCCACGGCTTCCTTCGCCACTCGGTCCCAGTAGCCGTTCGTGTGACAAAGTCTTTTGGTGCTCCCCCAGTCAATCCGATGACCATGCGTGATGCTGTGTTCGGCGACTGCAGACTTCTCAGGGTAATGGAGTCTGATGCATCGCTCATGCTCCGTTAGTCGCTTTTCAATTGTGCGGCCAGTCTCCCCGATGTATACCTGGCCGCACTCACACGGGATCCGGTATACCCCCGGCGCCTTCAAACCCCGTTCGTCTTTTGCCGTGCCAAGGAAGTTCTTCAATTTTCCTTGTGGCTTGTGGATGGTTTCCACTTTATGTTTCCTTAGTATCCTGGAGATCTTATGGGATACCGTGGAAACAAAGGGGATGCTGACCCTGGCAACGGGTTTTTCTCTTTCCTCTCTCTGACGGTCGTTTCTGGTGAAGGCCCTTTTAAGGGCCAAATTGACCTCCCGGCTTGTGTATCCATTCTGAAGGAAAGTATTTTTCAGGTGATGAACTTCTGCCTCCAAACCTTCCTGGTCTGACACGCATTTTGCCCGGTGGATGAGCGTTGACATAACCCCTCGTTTTTGGGCAGGGTGATGGTGGCTTTTCCCGTTCAAATAGAGATTGGTGTGGGTAGGCTTCCTATACACCTTGTGGCCTAAGCTCCCGTCCGCTTTCCTTTCAATTAGGATATCCAGGAAGGGCAGCCGACCGTCGCTCTCAATCTCCATGGTGAACTGGATGCTGGGATGAATGCTATTCATGTGGCCAAGGAAGTTGGTGATGGTGTCCGGTCCGTGCGGCCATATGATGAAGGTATCGTCCACATACCTGAAGAAATGCCTCGGTTTTAGTGGGGCCGTTCTAAGTGCCCTCTCCTCGAACTCCTCCATGTAGAAATTGGCAATCGCCGGAGAAAATGGAGAGCCCATGGGGACGCCTTCCACTTGCTCGTAAAACTTCTTTTGGTATTGAAAATACGTCGAGGTCAGCACGTGGCGAAAGAGATCCACGATTTTGCTGTCAAACTTCTCTTCCAGCAGCAGTATGGTGTCCTTCACCCGACACTACACTCATAATAAAACATGTGTTTTTGAATCTCAAGAATTAGTTCATAATTTGAATAGGCATGTATGTGTACTAGCGAGTTTTCCTTTGTGCTTAACTATATTCCGTTTAACAAACGAGGCACTTTCAGGTGCTCGCGAGGGCATTTTCTTCCTGTTAGTGTTAAAAATTCAAGAGGGCTTAAGAGGGAGCCTTGACGAACGCCTAAGACTAAGGCGCGCGAGCGCGTGCGTGCGTTCGCGCAACGAATCCTCGATTGGGGGGTCGGAAATAGAATTTTAATGAAGGAATGAAACGTGCAAATCAATTCAATGAGAGCATGGACCCATCAAACTCATTACGTTAGTTATTAACCACAAAGTGATATATAACTAACGCGCAGCGGATTCATTATACCGGCGTAGAATGAATCCGCTGCGCCGCAGAGTCCAACAGGAGGGTGGTGTTGGATTCTTGTCGTCCTGGTGTATACCAGGCGGCGGGATACCCCAGGCGACGCAGACGATGAAGGCGGCCGTCAGTAATATGGGCTGCTCCAAGCTACGCATTGTGGCTCATGTCGGGACAAACGACGCCTCGGAACGTGGATCTGAAGAGATCCTGCGCTCCTTTAAGGAGATGCACCCTGAGATGAAACGAGTCGAGGTAGAGTTGAAGGTCCCAATTAAATTAAGTATAAGTAGTATTGTGCCGCGTATAGACCGCGAAAGGCTCGTTTGGAGCCGAATTGAGGGTTTAAACCGGAGATTGGAGGGATTTTGCCGGGAAATCGGAGCGGACTTCGTTGATCTGAGGCCTGTCCTCTCATCGTGTCGGGTACACCATAATCGCTCCGGGGTCCATTATACTGCCGAGGCATCGCAGTTTGTAGCGCGTAGGTTACACGAACACGTTTCGATGGGTTAGCATAGCTGGTAGGTAAGACCGTAGGTCATATATTGGGATAAATAAAGTAGAATCCAGCGCTTTTTGTCGATTCAGATTAGTTTATGCTTCTCAATTCCCCCAAAAAAGTAAACAAACAAACACTTGCGATAAAACAACATATAACCCATGTAAATTTAATAAAATTGGTGTTCTAAATACATAAAAGACAGCAATGTGAGTGGATGTAATTTAAACTCTGCTTCTCCCGGTCTCGTTCCAAAACCACCCACACCTATCTTTCCCTTGACCTTAAACTCATCCCTCAAAAATCCACCGTAAGCTTTCTCGGAGTCACCCTCGATGAAAGGCTAAGTTTTTCTCCCCACGTCACTACCAAACTTGCGAAACTCCGTAGATCCACCTTTTCCTTCCAACCTCTACTTTCCCGAACATCCAGAACTTCCTTAACCTCCAAACTATCAATTCTCCAGTCAATTCTTTTACCCCAGGTCCTTTATGCATCCCCCGTATGGGCAAATGCCCCAAAAACTGCAATTGCAGGCATCCAAGTGTGGCTAAATAAGCTGCTAAGACGCATAGCGGGCGCGCCGTGGTTTATTCCAAATACCGCAATAAGGAAGGAACTCAACATGTACACAGTCAATGACCTCATACTGAGAGCCACAAAGAGTTACAGCAGATCGCTCCGCATATCCAAGAACCCTCTCATTTCCTCCCTCTGGTCCGACTCTCTACCTCCAGGTAAAGCCAAATACCCCCAGCAAATCCTGAAATCCGCTCCTAATATTCCATCTAAAAAGAAAATTCCCAAATTTCCTCAAACCACCTCCCTCCACCCTGCTCTGAACCAACCATACATTACCTTTCCCAAAACCAGAAAGCGAAAGTCACCAACTAACCAACCAAACCACCCAGGCCAAGGCGCTCCAGTTCTCCCTCACCTCACTCCACCTGACCCAACCTAATTCCTTAACCAAATGTTAAAGTATTTAAAAAAAAAAAAAAAAATCTATAATAATAATAAAAATATAACAATAATAATTAAAAAAGAAACACATACAATAAAAGAATAATTAAAAAAAAATAATAATAAAAAAATACTAATAAAACAAAAAAAAATAATTGAAAAAAAAATTTAAAAAAAAAGTTATAAATAATGATAATAAAATAAATATTTAAAAAAAAAACCAATTAAAAAAAAAAACCACCACAACCCACTTTATATCTAACACTCACATTTCCTAATATAACCCCTTTTCCTAGCACTATCCCTTATACTCCATGCCTCCAGTGGAACCAGTTCCGAAGGAGAAGTTATAGGATCACTTCAATCGACTTGGACTTGGATGTAATTTTTTTGCCTCTGTTAACCACGAATCGTCTCAAAACAATTTTGTTAGTGTACATAAATCCGAAAAACAAAAAGTAATTGACCAAATTAAAATTATTACGTTAAACTCCCGTAGCATTAGAAACAAGATATCGGATATTGAACATATTTTTGTCAGTACAAACGTAGCCATAGCAGTTGGAATGGAAAGTTGGCTCACGGGAGATATAGCAAACAATGAGTTTATCCAAACGATTTCACAATTTACAGAAGGGAGAGTCCAAATATGTTGGGTGGGGGAGTATTTATTGCAGTAAAGTCACATCTTAGTAGCCAACGATATGAATGCGACATAGATGACATAGAAAGCGTTTGTTGCAACATTAAGGACTGCAACGGCAGAGGCTTATTCGTGTGTTCATTTTATAGACCCCCAGATATCTGAGCGATTTCTATGCCCGAAATCATTACTAGCATTGAAATAATAGACGGAATCAGTGACCGTAAGGCTATTCTTGTAGAGTTAAAAACTAATTTCGTCAAAATAAACAAAGAAAAGCGTAAAATATACCTATACAACAAGGCAAATTTTAACGGAATACGAAAATATTTCAAAATAAAATTACCAGAATACAAGACAAAAACACTGACAACCAGTACAGAGAACTCTTGGAATTATTTCTTAAATATTTTACGCGAAGGAATGAAGACATACATCCCGTCCAAACCCAAATGCGACAGTAAGAAACCTAGATGGTACAACGGGGAAGTCAGATCGGCATTAATAAGGCAAAGAAAGCTACAGTCAAATTTCAAAAAGAGTTTAAAAAGTGATGATATCGTTTATATGAATACATCCAAACAGCAACTAAAAAAATGTCGTAGTAAGACGAAAAGTATTATGCGCACAGTACTACACTCTTTTAAATCTAAAATGCTAAGCGAATATCTTGAGGAAAATCCAAAGTCATTCTGGTCCTATGTTCAGGGAAATACAGGGTAAACGTCCCACTGTTCATTCTTTGAAGACAGAAAATGGAGAAATCATTACAGATAGCGTGAAAAAGGCAAATATTTTAAACCATTTTTTCCAGAGCGTCTACAATAAAAACACAAACGCACCAAACGATCCATGGAACACATGAGCGATCTTACACTGACCAAGCAGGGAATAGTACATCTGCTCCGTAGTATCAAAGCACACAAGGCACCTGGTCCGGAAGAAATACCTGCTAGAATATTAAAGGAATTAGATGAAGACATTGCCCCGTTTTTACATATTGTTTTTCTAAAATCGATAGAAGAAGGCTCAGTGCCTCGCGACTGGTAGCTAGCCCATATAACTCCCATCTATAAAGGCGGCGATAGGTATAAACCAACCAATTACCGACCCATTTATTTAACGTCGATCTCTTGTAAAATATTGGAACACATTATTGTCACTAACATTATGAGATTTATTGATAGTAGGAAAATACTAATCCACAACCAGCGCGGATTTAGGAAAAGCAGATCTTGCGAAACACAACTTGGTCTCTTCATTCACGATATACTTAGATCGGGAGAAAACAACACACAAGTCGATGTAGTATTCCTGGATTTCAAAAAAGCCTTCGACAAAGTCCCACACAATAAACTGTTACATAAACTTAAATACTATGAAATCAATGAGAAAATAATTAATTGGATTAGAGACTTCGTGTCAAATCGCAAACAAATAGTGGTCATAGATGGGTTGTGGTCAACGGATAGAAATGCAACTTCGGGAGTCCCCCAGGGAAGTGTAATAGGGCCTCTTCTGTTCTTAATACACATTAATGACTTAGCACACACGTTGGTAGCAACCTGAGGTTATTTGCTGACGACACGGTGATATACAGGGAAATAAGGTGCCAAATAGATCGCGAGCTACTCTCTAGAGACTTAGACAATATCTCGGAATGGTGCAATAAATGGGGGTTAACACTTAATACAGATAAATGCGCAGTTTTGAAATTTTGGAACAAAGGAAGCGAGGAGCAGGATATAAACTACGAAATAGAGGGTTCAGTACTGACTACGGCCAATCAAGTTAAATATTTGGGGGTTGTTCTAACACCACGCCTTTCATGGGGAGCACATATCAGGACAATATGCGGATCAGCTTTAAAGAAACTGGCTTCATAAAACGGGTGGTGGGGAAATGTAATGAAAAAGTTAAAGAGAGGTGTTATTTTGCTCTAGTTAGACCTCATTTGGAATATACCGCAAGTACTTGGGATCCTTGGGAGAAAATTTGGCAAAAAGAATTGGATAAAGTGCAGAGAATATCCGCCAGATTCGTTAAAAATTGTTATGTTAAGAACACAAGTTTGACAGGCCTCTTAAGGGATTTAGGCTGGGAACCACTTGAAGTGCGGAGAGAACAAGCGAGGCTTAGACTTAGAAAGGTTCAGAACAAACGAGTTTAACTATGACACTGAAGGAATTACAATGGCCCCACACTACTTAGGTAGATCAGACTATAGAGATAAAATAAGGGAGATAGATTTCAGTACAGATAGATACAAATACTCATTCTTTCCCCGAACAATCAGAAATCCTAATAGTAAGGTCCCGAAGTCACTTTAGAAATATTAAAAACATTTAATTTACAAGTCGGAGCAAAGTTAAACACTGTAAAGCTATTAGGTATACTTTAAGGTGCATGTGTATCTTAGTTGGTAGTTTGAATGTTTGCATATGTGTGGGGTGTAAGTGTTTATGCATTAATGTATGCCATGTTTTCTTGTGAATGTATGAATTAGCGGTTTTTGCTTGCGGTTTTTTTCCTTTCTAAATTATGGGTGGTGTCCTAACACCCCCCGCCACACGCCCTTGCGGCGGCTTCGGGGTATTAAGTAGATGTAGATGTAGATGAAGTGAAGAGAAAATCTTTCCTTTCCCCTTAATCGTAGTGTTTAAGTTTATCGCTCGTTTCTAGTGTGAAATCCGAATCAAACTTTGAGCTCGTGGCTTCAGTGGGCAGCGTTCACGGGTTCCTGCAGGGCTGGCGTGCACAGTCACGGGGCTCATCGAAAGGAGCCACCCCTCTCAGCTGCACCGTTGAAGGGCAAAGAGCCGTTTCGGTGTTGCCGTGGCCCCCGGAGGCGGGACCGACTTGCGTCCGCTCTCTTTGCTCAGCCGAGGTGCTTGTTTCCTTGCTTTCGACCCCCCGGAAGCGCACCACTGGGACCGGAAAAGCGAGGCGACGGCTCGGGCCATTCATTATGCAGTCCCCGGAGGCGGGGCACACGGCGCTCGAGGGCCGTCACATGCCGGCGACTCCCTCTCGGCTCCCTGCCTCTGCGGAAGCGTGCATCGCACCTTGTGGGTGTGGAGGTAAATTGAAAGGGTTGACACTTCCATTGGGCCGCGAAATACAGGCTTGCTACATATAGCATGTAGCTGCAGAAACACTGCCTGCCCTTGAACCACTAGACCTGTTTTTAAATAACCAACAGTGCGTGGCAGGGGGTGCAAGCGCCAAGTGGGAAGGGTGAGTGATAGGGGAGGATACGGGAGAGGGAGGGAAAAGGGAAACATTTTCGTTAAAAAAACTCTCAAATCACGTGCAAACTTGCATACGTGCTGGAGGAAGACCAGATTCAAACAAGGGTTATTTAAGGGTTTATATTCCGATACGAGCCCGTTTTTCTTCTTAGGGAGCCATTTCAATCATGAAAATCTTCGAAGTTATTGTATTTTAGTTTTCAATGATCATTTTCGTTGGCCGCAGTAGGAGAAAAATCGAATCTATGATAGAAGTTGTACCTTTTCTGAAAAGCAATAGTTTTTGGGTCATGGAGGTATTTCGGTATTTCAGTCTGGTATTTTAAGTTTTAATAAATTGAAAAATGGATGCACGGACTCAAAAACAATTACGCATCTGGCTTTCGTTCGGTGTAAAATATACCTTGAAACTGGCCAGAAATGAGGAAGTAGTGATTTAGGGAAGGAGACTGACAGCTGAGGTCATTTGCGCCAAATGTGGAGAGTAATCTGGCGTAGACATTTCTCTACGATTGAATTGCATTGTATTTTTAGTACCCCGCTACCCACCGCTAGGGTGTGTGGCAGGGGGTGAATGCACACCAGACTAATTTCAACCCGAAAAAGTTCCCCCTACCGCGGATGGATACTGTTCGTCTGATCCCTTATCGTTTGTGGGAGCAAATACATCTTAAAACTACCAGTTCTACGCTTAATCTCTCTACTTTCATTGACATCTCTCCTACCGTATTGCGGTGGGGGTAATAATACATTTTCAACATCACTTCTAAGGAGAAGCCCTTCTGATTTATGCGAGAGATTCAATCTGTAATTAAACATTCGCTCCGTGAGTGATTCCTTATCTAGTTCCTCCATTAATCAACATATATGATCTCAGCGTAAAAAGCTGAAACGCCTTTCTTCGCGCTCGCTGCTGCTTGGCATATCGCAATCAATGAGATGTCGCCTTCTAGCGGCGTCTATGGAAAGTAAAACATCGTCTTGCTCGTGGCCATATCTTGACTTGTCTCTGCACAACAGCGGTTCTTGTTGGAGATGGCACACACTTGCTGATCACACTCTTGAGTCGGTGAGAGCGAAGACGCTAAGAGATGCAGCGCCTGTGCGTTGAATCTTGTTTTAACCTCGGTCAAAGCGCGACTGAAACGTATGCAATGGTTCAAGAGGCATCCGGCAATAAATCAATGATTTTGGGGCAGTTTTTTCCTTAGTGCAACCACTTTTCACGGGTACAATCGCTTTCAGAGTGAGCAAACCTCGGCCGATGAAGAACCGAATCATCGAGGTCAACAAATGGCGCCCACGTTTAGGCATCGTGTTTTACCGTTTTGACAGAAATGTTTGGCCATGCAGCGCGTCGTATTTGTGCCGCGAGTGTTAACGGATGAACGGAGGCAAAAACGTCTTGACATCAACAGCCAGGAACCGATCGATCGTTCAAGTGACGACCGAAACTTCTAAAAAAGAATCGTCACAGGCGACAAAACCTGTATTAATGCTTATGGTATAGAAACCAAAGCCCTGTCTTCCCAGTGGAAGAAGGGGCAATCGTCCCCACGACCCAAAAAAGCTCGAATGCCACGATCGCACGTGCGGGAGATCGTTTTATTCGATTGAGAAAGGAATATTCATTATGAATATGTCCCCAAAGGACAAACAGTAAATGGGCAACTCTATATTAGAGGTTATGAGAAGATTAAGACACGCCATGTTGCGAAAGAGACCAAAAATGTGGAAAAAAAGAGTCTTAGTGCGTTCATCTCGACATCGCATGGTTGACTATTACTCAGTTTTTTGCCAAAAACAGCACACCGGTGATCCCGCAGCCACCCTGCTCTCCGGACCATGCTCGAGTGGACTATATCCCATTTCATTATTTTGAAATCCACCTTGGAAGGACGCCGATTTGAAAACATTAAAGACATCCAACAAAATTGCACCGCAGACTTCGAGGCTATCCCAAATAAAGCGTTCCAGGTGTCATTTGAAAGCCGGGAAGAACATTAGGAGCGTTGCATTGGCAGCCAAGGGAGATAGGCGAAAGAGTATGATTAAAGGTTAACTAATAAAACCAAGTATTTATTCGGGATGTGTCGCCTTCCTGTGAACAAACTTTGAACGACACTCGGTTTATCATGACAAAGTTTTACAAATCTATCTCCTCCACGCTGTATGCGATCCAATTCGGCAATCAATCTAACTTTGTGAGGATACCATTCACTTGCAGCATATTCTAAATGAGGCCTAAACAGCGACAGGCAACGCTTCTCCTTGACTTTTTCATCAAATTTACCAAGAACTCTTCTAATTAATACTATTTTTTTTAGCTAGTCCACATATTCCCAGCATGAGATCGTGAGTGATGGTAATGCCTAGGTATTTAATTTAGTCTACAAATTTCATTGCGGTGTTCCCAATACAGTGGGCGTTCGGGGGGGAATTGCTCCTTTTCCAAAAATGTATGAATACGCCCTTTTTTAAATTTAATTCTAATGGCCAAGTGTCGTACCAGCTTTGTATAGCATTGAGGTCATCCGACAAAGCCGCTGTGTCCTCACAATCACGGATATCACGGTAAACCACTGCATCGTCGGCAAACAAACGTATCTTACCAGTGACTACGGAGTGAATGTTGTTTACGTAAAGTAGAAATAAAAGATGTCCAATGACACTTCCCTGGGGAACACCTGAAGTAACTTCTACTGCATTTGAGCTAACTCCATCTTTGAGGACAGTTAGTACTGCTACTGACATCTTATTCGCACTTGTTTGTAAAAAACCGTACCGTCTCGGCTTCCCTTTCTTCTTAGGTTATGATTTCATATTTCATTCCTAGTTTTAAGTGTCTTCTTCCCGCAAACCACACTTCCACTGCCATCCTTCTTTCAATGCCATGCGTTTCTTATGTTACATTAAGCGGTAAAAGTGAGACTTCACTCACCGGGACGGTTTTAAACTTTTTCGTTCGGGCGGTCAATGAACATGTCGTTCGCGGGAGGTGGCTCACTGTCGAACGACCGAACGAAATGGATGTGAGGGAAATATGTCTCTGTAATTGCTCGGTCCCTCCTTGCCTCAGGTTTAAATTGACGCAAAGTTTATGGAAGCTTTTTCTAATGTCTTGCCGTCTGTATTCTCTGATCAGGTTTTCCTTAGAAACGTTGCTTAGTTTAATCCCTTGGTCCAATGAAATAACCCGCTTTCACCGATACGAAAGAGCAGAAGGTAGCCTTCTATTTAAGAATAAATTAGCGTTGCGGGGGCGCCCGTGCGTGAAAGTGCCCCGCAGAAAGAGCGAGGGCACGGCGAGCGCCGGAGATGGCACACCAAGGGCGCGGGGTCACGTGGGCGACTACCAGTGACGTCTGGCGGCGACGGTTTGCTGAATGCTCCTCGTTCGATTCTAGAGCCGTTTTCTCCGAAGGAAACGCATTTTTCGGCGTTTTGTATTTCTCGTTTAAAAGTATTTAAAGCGGTTAAGTTACCGAAACGACTTTATTTATTTTAACTACGGTGGCCTTAATTTCAAAAAACCCTTTTATTGCTTAAACATTATTTTTGAAATCAATACTAAAAAGAAATATTTGTACTTATCCACAGATTTGTGGAAATCAAATCTGTGGAAAAGTGAAAGTCTTTCTTTTTAGTATGGATATTAAATATTCCCAGAAGTGAAGCCTGAAACAATAGAATATATTGCTTTTGAAATTGTATCAAATATCAGCACTATCAACCGACGATATGTTGGTTATATTCCTAAAATAATAAAATGTCGCAAGCATATTTCAAATGTTGTGCTTCTTGCAAAAAAACTCGTTTATCTGAAAACCAGTAATGGAAGTCGCGAGCCTTTCGCCGCCTCCACCCATTCCAAACCCTCGTGTCACGTGAGGCAACAATGAAGGCCGCCTCCGCGTAGACAACAAAGCGGAGGGGGCCTCCTTTCTATTTGCACGCCCCTGGGCACCATTCACCGGGCACCACCCCCTCCTTCCCCCCCCTTGCACCCCTCCCTCCTTCACCCGCAACTAAGACAAACGACGCTAAGCCAAATGATTCCTGCGCGCCCTCTCTAAACAGGCCGTCGCGTCCACAGGGGGCGCGCGCCCATCCCCTCGGGGCCCCTCCCTGTCGCCCCTACCAACAATCACTCTCCCCATTTGTCCTCGTCCGTGGCGAAGAGGCATTTAATACAACGATTCACACCGCCTCCGAAAATACACTCGCCCCTTGCCGAGCTATAATTGAGGTATTTTTCGCCAATTCGCGGAATGTTGTTTACGAAGGATAAGGGAGAGGATGTCTTCAGGATATATATGCAAGAGTTTGGTAAATGCACGGAGAGATCCGATGACCGATAATTGGAGAGAAAACTAGATCTGGATTTATGACCCACCTACTATTGGGTAGAATTGATATTTATGAAATTCCATTCTCTCGACTATTACATCATGTAAAAGTTCACCTTTTAAACGATATCTCAAGACCGCGGTTAATTATATATATATAAATATTATAATTAAAAGGAAATCTACCGGTTGAGGTAGGTTATTTGATGGAAACAGCTACCAAATAAATATTTTCTGATTCCAACAAAAACACAAAATCCAGCATCATACTCTAAATCAGGTCCCTCTTCATCTCTAAGTGATTTCTTCCTCCCTTCATCCCGTCCAACATCCCTATCCTATTCCTTCCCTTTCCTCGTGTGCCTAACATTCTCCCCTTTATCACAGTCTTCAACATCCCACTGCCGATCAATACGCCCTTCATCCACTTTTCCTGCCTCCATAGGATTTATCCCAACAAACCCTTCTCTTCGCCCACCATACCAAGTACTTCCTCGTTTGTTTTCTTCTCTGTCCATTTCACCTTCTCCATTCTTCTCCACACCCACATTTCAAAAGCCTCCAATCTACGTCTATCCTCCTGCTTCAATGACCACGTTTCCGCGCCGAACATAGCTACGCTCCATATCAACGTTTTTACGAGTCTTTTCTTAACATCCTTACTCAACGTCCCTGTTATCAACTCCCTCCTCCTGGTGAACGCCTCTTTGCCTAGCGCAATTCTTCTCCTTACATCCCTACTACTTTCACCGTGTTGGTCCAAAACACTACCGAGAGACGTAAACTGTTCCGCCTGTTCTGGTTCTTGCCCTCCTATTTTAATGTTTAGCTTAGCCTTTTTCTTTCTAGAGAATCGCATAACCTTTGTTTTATTAATATTGATTCTCATCCCATACCTGTCGCACTGAATTTCCAATTCACTCAGCAATGCTTGCCACTGACAAACTAAAGCTTGGTCATCAGCTAACCTAACTGATTTTACGAATTCCCCGCCTACTTTCATTCCTACCTCCAGTTCTTCCCATGCCTCTTTTATCATTTCCTCTGCATTCAGGTTCAACAGCAACGGTGATAATGGGCAACCCTGCCTTACACCTCTTCCAAACACTGCCCATCCGGACTCCCCAGTCCCCACCCGCACCTGAGCAGTCTGAGATATGTACTGGTTGCGGATTAGCCTATTATCCCTCCAATCTATTCCTTTTTCCTGCAATATACTCATTAGTTTTTCCCAATTCACTATATCAAAAGCTTTTTCGAAATCTACGAAATAGGCAAATACTTCCTGGTTGTATTCAATATTCCTCTCGATCAATAATCTCATTACTGCAATGGCATCACGCGTACCTCTCCCCTTCCTAAACCCAAACTGATCATCCCCCTATTCATAGTAGTCATTTTCCCTATTCTATATTCTTTTGTTTATGATTCTGAGAATACTTTAGCTGCGTGTGATATAAAACTTGTTATCCTGTAGTCCTCACATGATGTAGCCTTTACCTTTTTCTGAATAGGAACTAAAACTGAACTCACAAAGCCTTCCATCCAGATTCCTTCCTCATAAATACTACGAATCAGCCCATATAGCCTCTTCCTCCCACTCTTTTCCTAAGCATTTCAATAGTTCCACGGGAATGTTATCCACCCCCAAGGCCTTATTTAGTTTCATCTCCCTTAATGCCCTGTCTATCTCATGGTAAAGTATGCCTGCACCTAAGGTATCTTAATCTACGTCATTTTCCTTTTCAATATCTAACTCTGTTGGTCGACGTTCTTTGCTAAACAGTTCTTCTATATATTCCTTCCATCTCTCTTGGATCTTTCCTGTCTCAACTATTATCTTACTCACCTTATCTTAACTGTTAGCTTAGATCTCCCTTTCTTACTTCCCGATAACGATTTAACTTTGGTGTACAGCGCACCAATTTCACCCTTCCTCTGCGGACTTTCCATATCATCACACTGCGTCTTCCACCATGCTTCTTTTGCTTTATTTGTCGCCCGCCTAAATTTATTGTTAAATTTTTTTTACTTCATTTTGCCTAATTCTGCATTTACATTCTTCCATTTTCTCCTCTCATCCATCTTGGTAATCATCTCATCCGTGATCCAAGTCCTTTGAGCGTTAACGGTTCCAAAAGTGTCTTTTGCGGCTTTCGATAAACCTTTCTTAATACTTTCCCATTTTTCTTCGATAGTACTAAGCCCTTTACCATCTTCCTTTTTTTCCTCTAACGCCTGTTTGTATTCCTTCCTTTTCAAACCATTTAAAGCTTTTACATTCCATTTCTTACCCGCCGCCAATCAATTTATTGTTTAACTCTTTGTACTTCATTTTGCCTAATACTGTATTTAAATTCTTCCATTTTCGACGCTCATCCATCTTTGTAATCATCTCATCCGTGATCCATGGTTTCCTAGTCTTTTAGCGTTTACGGTTCCATACGTGTCTTTTGCGGCTTTCTATAACCCTTTCTTGATACATTCCTATTTTTCTTCGATAGTACGAAGCCCTTTGCCATCCTCCATGATTTCCTATACCGCCTGTTTGTATTCCTTCCTTTTCAAACCATTTAATGCTTCTACATTCCATTTTCTAACTCGCCGCCCTTGCCTAATATTTTTGAAACGGACCCTACATTTCATAACAACTAAATTGTGGTCAGAGGGAAGCTGTGCGAATTTATCCCACTGCTCCTAAACCTGTGTCTAACGAGGATATAATCTATCTGATACCTTTCTGAGTCACCTGGCATTTTCCATGTATACCTGCGTCTTTCGTGGTGTCTAAACCAAGTGTTGGTGATGACTCCTGCCCACCCTGTCTCCTGCAGAACTCAACTGCTTTCTCCCCGCGGTCATTCCTCGTGCCTAAACCGTAGTCCCCCATCTCATCACCATCTCTTCCTTCGCCTACCGTCGCATTCCAATCTCCCATCACTATCATATGTTTCCCTGCGGGAACACACGCCATTATGTCCTCTAACTGATCGTATATCATATCTCCTCTTCTTCCTTGTGGCTGCTCGGTGGCATGTATACCTGAATAATAACCAAGTTCGTTGGTTCTGCTTTTACTCTACCAGTAATAACCTATCCGTTACCTGCTCTATGTTTACTACGCTTCTTCCTACCTCTTTATTTAATACTATGGACCTCTTGTTGGCTCTCGTCCCCTCCGCTGTATATCGTTCTATAATTATCACTCCAGTAATCCCCGCTATCCTTCCATCTCTCCTCGCATGGACCTAAAATATCTATATTTCCCCTTTCCACCTCTCGCTTAATATTCTCTAATTTCCCTGTCCTCATCATTGTCCTAACATTCCACGTTCCTATTCTAACTAATGTGGTCTTCTTCTTCTGTGTTTTCTGTCCTGCTGCTGCCGGTTTTCCCTTGCAAGGGTTTCGTGGGATGACGACCGCGGAAGCCTTGCCTCCCCCGCTGCCGGGCACGACACACGGCCGATTGGGCCGAGTGTTGTGCCTTGTCGTGTCAAGCGTCGAATAATATACAGCAGCAGGGGCGAGAGCCAACACGGAGCTGCCATATAAAGAGGTAGAAAGAAGCCTAGTCAACGTGGAACAGGCAACGGCTAGAATATTACTGGTAGAGATAAAAGCAGTACCGAGGAACATGGTTATTATTCAGGTATACATGCCACCGAGCAACCATACGGTGGATGAGGGTGATAGGAAATACGATCAATTAGAGGACATAATTAAGTGTCCTCGTGCAGGAGAGCATTTGATAGTGATGAGAGATTGGAATGCGACGGTAGGCGAAGGAAGAGATGGTGATGAGGTGGGGGACTAAGGTTTAGGACAGGGGTTAGTCATCACCAACACTTGGTTTAGACACCACAAAAGGCGCAGGTATACATGGAAAAGGCCCGGTGAATCAGAAAGGTACCAGCTAGATTATATCCTGGTTAGACATAGGTTTAGGAACAGTGTGATAAATTCGCACAACTCCCCGGGAGCGGATGTGGACCCTGACCACAATTTAGGCGCTATGAAATGTAGCGTCCGTTTCAAAAAGATACGGCGGGTTAGAAAATGGAATGTAGAATCATTAAATGGTTTGAAAAAGAAGGAGTACCAACAGGCAGTAGAAAAAAAATGATGTATGGCAAAGAGCATTAAAACGATAACGCTAAACATGA
Organism: Hetaerina americana; assembly: GCF_022747635.1. Taxonomy (NCBI): domain Eukaryota; kingdom Metazoa; phylum Arthropoda; class Insecta; order Odonata; family Calopterygidae; genus Hetaerina; species Hetaerina americana. The sequence goes on along the minus strand of NW_027286852.1, from coordinate 737,723 downwards.
CAGGATAAAATGGGAGAATGTAAACAGCGAGTTAGGCAAAATGAATTACAAAGAGTTAAACAATATTTTGAGGCGGAAAACAAATAAAGCAAAAGAAGCATGGTGGAAGACGCAGTGCGAGGATATGGAAAGTTTGCAGAGAAACAGTGAAATTTGTGCGCTGTACAGCAAAGTTAAATCTTTATCGGGAAGTAACAAGAGAAGATCTATCCTAAGATTAAGAGATAAGGCGAGTAAGAAAATAGTTGACACAAGAAAGATCAGAAGAGATGGAAGCAATATATAGAAGAACTGCATAGTAAAGAACTCAGACAAACAAAGTTCGACATAGAAAAGAAACATAACCTAGAGGAAGTTAGTTTAGGTCCAGAAATACTCGACGATGACATGGGAAGGGCATTAAGGGAAATTAAGCTAAATAAGGCCGTTGGGGTGGATAATATTCCTGCGGAATCAGTTAGGTTCACTGATGACCAAGCTTTAGTTTGTCAGTCAGCCAAGGACTTGCAAGCATTGCTGAGTGAACTGGAAATTCATTGCGACAGGTATGGGATGGGAATCAATATTAATAAAACAAAGATTATGCGATTTTCTAGAAGGAAAAAGGCCAAGCTAAACATTAAAATAGGAGGGCAAGAACTAGATCAGTTAGAACAGTATACACACCTCGGTAGTGTTTTGGACCAACGCGGTCAAAGTAGTAGGGACGTAAGGAGAAGAATTGCCCTAGGCAAAGAGGCTTTCACAAGGAGGAGGGAGTTGATGACAGGGACGTTGAGTAAGGATGTTAGAAAAGACTCGTAAAAACTTTGATATGGAGCGTAGCTATGTACGGCGCGGAAACGTGGTCATTGAAGAAGGAGGATAGACGTAGACTGGAGGCTTTTGAAATGTGGCTATGGAGAAGAACGGAGAAGGCGAAATGGACAGAGAGGAAAACAAATGAGGAAGTACTTGGTATGGTGGGTGAAGAGATGGGTTTTTTCGGAGAAATCCTATGGATGCAGGAAAAGTGGATGAAGGGGTATTGGCCGGCAGTGGGATTTTGAAGAATGTAATAGAGGAGAGAATGTTAGGTAAATGAGGAAAGGGGAGGAACAGGATAGGGATGTTGGACGGGATGAAGGGAGGAAGGAAGTACTCAGAGATGAGGAGGGACCTGATGTAGAGTAGGATGTAGGATTTTGTGTTTTGTTAGGAGTAATAAAATATTTATTTGGTAGTTGTGTCCATCCAGTAACCTACCTTAACCGGTAGATTACCTTAAAAAATTCAGAATTACATAGGGGCAGCTGCGATCGCACGGATACAGCTTAATCGATCTTTTTGCCCCCAAAGTACATTCCTTGGCTGACCACGCACCTTCTCCAACGATTCTGCCAGCTCTCGAACCCTGCCTGGTAAACCGCTTTAGGGATCCTCATCAGGTCCGCTGTACAGTTAGTTTCAATGTCTGCAAATGAGTCGATTTGGCGCCCTTTCAAAGTTGATTTTAACTTTAGAAACAAAAAAGTCTGATGGAGCCATGTCTGGAGAGCAGGGTGGCTCTTCCGGCTCACTGCGACCCGCAGCTTCTTCATAACCTTTAAATAGAACCCTTTGTTGACGGTTGAGCTTTAGGGACGTATCCGTAATAAAATAAGCCCTTGCCAATCGTAGAAACACACCAGCATGACCTTCACATTGGACCGGGACATGCCAGCTTCCTTTGGTCGCAGAGAATGAGGACCTTTCCACTTAGAAGACTGGTCTCAACATCAAAACCGTAAACCCAGGTTTCGCCACTGGTTACGGTGGTTTTAAGATACCCTGGTTCGACATTGGCTCGATGGGAGTCAGGAGTTCCTGACAAATGTCCTCACGTTTTTGCCTCTGTTCATCAGTCAGCCCCCGCTGGACGAATTTTGATGCGACGCGCGTCATGCCCAAAATGTCTGTCAAAATTGTCTGACAGGATCCAAAACTAATGTTCACTTTCTCGGCTATCTCTCTAACAGTTTAACAGGGATTTTCCCGCACCAAATCGTTCAACAATTTGACATGGTTGGGGTCTGTCGAGGTGGAAGGATCGCGAATCTTCATCTGTTGAGGTTCTGGCCGATTTAAAACGACTGCACCACTCAAAACACTGGCTTCGACTCATAGCTTCATTGAAAAAGGCTTGCTGAATCATTCTAAATGTCTCCGTAGCACTTTTGCCAAGTTTGAAACAAAGTATCACGCAAACACGCTGTTCCTCTAGCTCCTTCATGCTACCGTTGCACGCGGCGACGGACAGGTTAAGACACGTTCAGTTGCTGCTGCGGAACAACTTGACGTAAACAAACAAAACACATTTCATCATAGTCGTCAGATGTATCGCTATATGGCGCGCTGTATCTCATTTCGATCCGTTGAACGGTTTGCGCAGAATAAAATCAGTCCGGTATTTTTTTATCACACCTTGTATATATACAAAGCGACAATTACAACAGGCTGGGAAATCTGTTGATTTCTAGTATTTGTTGATATAGTTGGCACGGGTGTCGCCACCGTTGGTGTCTTCAAGAAGGATGAGCTGTATCTCCTTTTTGGTAAGAGTTGACAGCAATAACAACCAGCCGCGTAATGGGACATCACGTGGCATCACGCAGCTCTCACCAAATCACACCCCATCTAGGGAAGCGGGCCTCGCATAAGAAGTTTTCACTCAATAAATCGATTTTCGCACACCGATGGCAGAACAGGTTCCACTCAGAATTAAGATTTCTATTAATTTATACTTCGATGAGGTCCGAAACTGATGCTGCCTGATCCGCTAAGATGGGCATCCACACCCCTTCCTCGTGGCACGGGTGCCAATGGCACACACACGCACATATTCTTCTCCAAATATTGGAGAATAATGAATAAATGGTTATTTTATGATTAATAAACAGTTTACCTGCCTTCCATTGCCGTACTTCATAGTATGACGCACCCCGATGATGGGGGAAGACGCAAGAGGCGTTACATTTTTTCATCCCTTTATTAGAGTAGATTGGAAGTCGAAGTATTTACGTAGCAACGAACAACAACGCGTGTTTTAATGCCACGATTTCAGAGTGTAAACATCATTCGCCTTGACTGGGATTCGAACCCGGATCCCTTAATGTCCAATGAGTGTTTTAGCCAGTTACGTTATCGAGGCGTCTTCCTAAACTCTGAAATTTAGCACTCTGAAATTGTTGTATTGAAATGGACATTAGTGAAGGACTCCGTTAAAAGTTACTGTTGCGGTATCTTCCGCAGTGTTTTGGAACGATATGTGTATCAATTATAATCTTCGTTTACAGCTTCCCTAAAACATGATTCCTTGCTGCTTCAACAATGAATATTTAATGAGCTGGCAGAACAATAAATATCTCATCAACTGCAACAATGTAATCTTCGAGTAATTACACACAAATATAAATTTACTAGTTTTATTTTCAACAATAGTCACGGTTGAAAAGTATTCAATTAATCTATTTCCACTGACGGGGCCGTTTATTTTCTCAAATTCACATTACAAGAGCATTGGGGTTTCAATGAATATAGCGTTTAATTGCTATTATTTTATCGACTTCAAATGTTGCATTTATAAGCCTTTGTAAAAATAGAAAGTTATTTCACTATAAAATGAACGGCTTTCCCACTAAACCGATCATAAAGTTTTTGGCATTTGCAGTTGTCCATAATATATACCATAAACATAGTAATCAACTCGAAGGTAGGTTTGGTAGTTGATGCTCGAGTTCACCCAGTACTATACACTATGTGGCGTGTGATATTCACACATTAGCAGGGTAATAACGGGGGCCAGTTATGGTTTCCCAGGAAGATCTGGTACCCGAAAAATCACTTTAGCTTGGGTGGAGCTGCAGACGCCCAAAGTGCCTTGCCCAGGAATCGAACCCGTGACCCTCCGGTCAGCAGTCCAACGCTCTACCCACTGGATGTGAATTTGAGAAAATAAACGGCCTCGACAATGGAAATAGAGTAATCGAATTCTTTTCAACCACCAACCTACCTAAATCACCTACTAAACCGATCTTCGGGTTGATTACTGTGTTTATGGTTTTTTTTTTATTTTTTGTTTTGTGACTACTTTAGATCCCTTATTCACCGTTGCTTTTGGTGAATCATATGCGTGTCGCAAAATCACTCGCGCTAATATCTGTTAAACTTAGATATTTTCAGAAAATAAGCAAACTGGCCTGCAATTCTGGCGTTTAACCGCGAATCTAGGTTCCATTTCTTCTCAAAGGTCGACCGCAAAGGATCACTCTTGTTTTTCATAAAGCGTGCCAAGCACTCTGGAAAATGTCGCCCGATAGAGCGCCCATCTTGCGCTTAAGCTTCGTCGTGGGTATATCACTCGTCCAAAGTGTTTAACGACGCGTTCTTTTATCGATTTCCCGAACCTCCGATCTCTCTAAATCATATCGTGCACTTTCTCCATGATTTCCGGTGTGTGGGCACCTATCGGGCGTGGATCATCTTGAGCCTTTCACGGTCACGTTTAAACTCTCCACCGTTGAAATCAGAATGAATCCCCGAACGAGTCCCCATGCATATTTGCAATCCTCAAATGAATTTCAGCAGTCGGCGTTGAACCTTCTTTCGCGAATAATTTCATCACTGCACGATACTCGCTTTTTTCCATTTCTGGCAGCACACTCATCGAGAACTAACCCAAACGACTGCCTGCAGCAAACTACCAAATTAAACGGCTTACAATTTGACACTGTGTCCACTCACAGTTGTACAAGCAGGAGAGAAAAAATCATACGAGCACTGATGCCATCTCTGGGCGAGGCCGGAAACCTTTTAGACCACCCAATATATAAATGTCACCACTCGCTATTTTCCAAGTAAAAGTCGATCGTGAAAGGGTCTTTCTCCACATTCCCAAGCGTTCTTACATTTTTTTCATCTACACTGAGGACGACGCACGAGTCGGGCATCGAAACGTGGGCCAACATGGAACCCCTGACCCGGTGGGAGACCCAAGAAAACTTCATCAAGCAAATACCAGCAGTGGAAAGCACCAGATCTTACGTTCATACCCATTGAATGCCCACAAACGCCACTGATTCCTATGCACTGGCCAATGTTATTAAATTGGTGTCACCATTGATGAAAAACATTCGGTCAACCAAGAAGTGATTCATACAAAATTGAAAATCAGAAAACGTATTCTCTTGGTTCGTATACTCTCCTTATCCTATTTTTGAGATTTTATATTCACTAGAGTACCCTCCGTAATGTTTTATTTCGATATTCACTTTTAATATCAACTACACAGAGTATGTGCATTTTCCATGTAGACAATAAAACCAATATTAATTTCTAGAAATACGCTTCATATTTCAATTAATACTGTTTATAGTTATATAGTCATCAGTGGTTTAAAATTGAAGGAAGGACATTCTCAAATCCTCCTCTCTTTTCCATTGATATGGTTAATAAAGAAAAGGCGCACGAAGAGGCTAAGATGCAGTTGTTTGAGGGATGATACGTCATAGGTTGGACGGAGGACAGACGTTAAACGAAATGAAGACTCCGGGACGCGAAAGTAAAGTTCCACGAAGCAGAATCTACTCAACGTTCGAGAAAACTCGTAAAACCTTTCGAGTGGTTTCATTGCGAATGGGCGAGCAGTCAAAAGCTCTGAACGCTCACCGCGTTTCCTCGCTACGTTTCGCTCGCTGCCATCAGTCTTCGGCACAAACCCGGCTCCCTTTTACTACGCGTTCGTTTCGTTCTACTTATACGTTGCTCTACTCTAAATCAATAAAAAATCTTTGTGCGTAAAAATGGAGGCGAATTGAACCTTGCCAAATAAACTCGGAGAACGAGTTATTTCCAAGAACCAAGTTGATTTCCAGACTCACTTTGAATCGAGCAAGCTGCATCCGTCGCATTTTCATTGGCCATTCGCTCGTGGCAGCACCAGAGGTCATTCATTCCTCCAATGCTCTCGAATGCAGTTCCGTTGCGCAGTGAAAAGATGTCCTTCAAGCACTTGCCATTCAACAATTTGGAGAATGAATTTTCTTTTTTCTTGAAACTTCTAAATCGCTTCTTGTCTGACTTTTCCCACACATGCATGGATGGCGCATTCTTGCACCTCCCCTCGCCCGCTGCTGTAAGCCCCACCTCACCCCCAAGGAGGTCACGGGAGGACGGTTTTGTTTCACTGGCGAACCCGCGACCCGGTTCGAGACTTGAACATAGAGCATACGTTCGGGTTTTAAATTCGACCCTCCGCTCAAATATTGTTAGCAAGTGCGGAGCGCAACCCAACGAGGCCACGCGCAAAATATCAGAGGGGCAATCGTTTCCCCGAGAGCATCTCCCTTCAACAGGCTCGCCCACAATATTTCCCAGCGCGGAGAAATGAAAGAGTCACGGCTCGGGGCGCGAGGTGGAAGTAAAATATTCATCATCAGGAACATGCGCGTCAAGAGTGGGAGACTGGGAAAGACGGATCTGCATCTCCATAATGCACTTTGTGGAGCGTACCCAAGGGACTGGGAGTCATTAACAATTCACAACCATATAGAAGGAGGAGAAAAATTATTCTTAAGAAATCTCTAGAGGAGCGACCACTACTATTGGTGAAGCCATCGTCCGAGTAAGGAAACAAACCAGCTATCACAGCAATTATCTAGATTCTTAAGCAAAAAATAGTGAGCATCGACCCCATATGAATGGAATAGAGATCCCCTCAGAAAGAGGAACTAGATTCTAGATTGGTGGGAGAGAAGAGACGTCAGGCGACGATTAAGAAAAACGAGGAAGAGGCACATGAGGGAGGCCATTGCATTCACCACGGTCCCTGCCTTAAATAGGGGCAAAGAACGAACACACCTGACACCACTGGCGGCGCTAGCAAATATTAGACCAAGCAAATAAGTATTACTAGCGAAGCATTCAGCACTAGGCATTAGCACTAAGCATTCCCTCGCCGCTACATTTCACTGCGTTTGCATTGACTGCATCCACTGCATTTACGCTTGTCACACGCAAAAAGCATTACGAGGCGCATGTTTTCCTTCAGATACGCCGTGAATCCACCTTGGACGGTGCCTTAGGTAGTTGGTCACCTTGGGAGAGCGGCGTGCCTCAGGAAGCCCTCAATTTTGAATTGGAAGAAAAATGAAGAGGAAGTAGTCAGTGCCTGACGTGGACCCCACGGGCTGCTTTCAGATCATTCAGCGAAGCATATCACCTAGAGTTTCTAGGTGATATTTTGAAGATAAAGAGTCAACTTTGTTTTACAGCATTGCAGAGTTTTATGAAAGATAACATTATCAATTAACTGCTGGGAAAGATCTAAGAAAATTAAAGAAATATGTGTTAATGTGTTTTTTGCATTTGCGCATTAGTATGGAGCCAAGGATTAGAAGCTGTTCATGCCAGATCAATGCGTAAAACATGTCATTAGGTTTTGCCTTGAGACATCAAAAGAAATGAGCTACCCGAAAATAGTTAGATACCACCAAGTTAATTCTCAAAGTAGGTGGGAGTAAATTATGCTAGATGGAACAGTTCGTTTAAAGAGGTCGATCTTAAGATATTGAATATGTGACAGGAATGGTGATAGTCTTCAATTATTCCTCTTCAAAAGGCGATCTGACACGTTGAGAGTAGTTTTCAGACTAATCAGTAGTTTGACGCACAAAATTCCTCCAAACGAATTCAGCACTTTTTAATCTCCCCGATTATATTGGTCTAAGTTGTTAAAAATCTAAATCCCATCAAAGTGCCAGCATTAAAAATCAGCACAGACGCAATATTTGTATAAAATGCATCGGTAACAATTTTTTCCTGAGATGTGCCATAAGTATTGAATTTAGACCATCGGATAAGTGTGTGCATGCAAATCGCATACGTCGTATTTGCATTAATGAGACAGTGCACACACCATCATCACTGAAAATTTGGCGATGCGAAAGAACTGGGCTGAACTCGTGTCAGGAAGGTCTTTGGACGGACGACCAAAAGAAAAGAGTTGAGTGTGTCTGCTGGCGAAGACCTTCTGCAGAGACATCGCGATGATTCCCCAACCCCCTTACAGTACTGACTTGGCACCAGCAGGCTATTTCCCATAAAACTGTAATCCTCCCTCAAAGGACACCACTATGGGACCCTAAGTGCCCTCAAAGAAGCTTGCACGCGTGCCTTTAAGGACCTTCTGGAATCCATCCACCAGGGAACCTTTGAGTCGCGGAAAAACCGCTCTGGCAAAAGTGTATCGCTGCTTTCAAGGGATGTGCTTTGAATAATTTTGAGAGGCATTGCAGTAATATCTTAAATAGATTTATTTTCCCGATACTCTTTGAACGAACCATGCATATTAACTGAAGACAAGCGATTATCTCATGAAAGGTGAAGCTAGAATCCATCTCGTATTGAAAATCATCAAATGCCTCCAATCCCAGGGGTTTGAGGAGATTTCTTCGACTCAGCGTAGTTTCGTCTTCGTAACTCCTAGTTTGCATGGAATGGGAGATTTTAGGAGCAAACGGAGGATCGCATCGCCACTCTCTCTGGTGGTGGCGAATATATTGCTGGAGAAATTCGAATCAGAAAATACGGGGACATACGGCATGAAACTCAAGCTGTATCTGAGATATGAGGATGAAACCTTTACTGTCTAGAGCCGAGCACTTACAGGGATTCTTCGAACACGTAAACGCTGAGCACTACGCCATTCATACAACCATGAAGGCAGAGAAAGATAATAAAATCTGGATGTACTCGTGCAATGGAAAAAGAAATGGAAACTTGGACATGCTGTATCCAGGTAGAAAACGCACACCGACCGCTTTCTCAGCGCCAATTCCATCACCACCCAGCAGAGAAAGCCTAACTCTAATACACGTGCGTCACGCCTTTTGTGTCTCCGGCGACAACATCGAAAAATAAACGCCTGGTGGATGTTCCGAGCCGCAACGGCTGGTGATCAAATGGTCCTGAAAAGGTCCTTCGAGGAAGAGAGGCGAAAGCAGAGACGAGAGCTGTGGCCCCCAAAATGACCTGCGGTGCGCGATCGGACGGAACCCCAGACTCACGTCGTCATCAGTATAATCACCAGGTTCAACCGTGTAAAAAATACGGCAGACATCTGACCGGAATCCAAAGACAGACTGGCGCATAAACTTCACGAAGGAGTAATCTGAGTGCCAGTTTTATGAAGAGAATTATACATTGGAGAGACTTGCAGAGCTATGCAGGCCCAGCGGAATGAAGATCAGGGGGCCACGAAGATAAAGGCTCAACTTTCCGCCGTCACGAAACAGGCCTGGAGTGAAGCCGACCACGATTTCTTTGTGATGAAGACAAAGTCATTGCAAGAGTGAAAAGATGCCGGCTAATGCAGAAAGCCACTGAAATAACATTAAAGGCAAAAAAATGGATAGAGAATACGGATACCCTCTCCATAGTGCTTCCCAGGGGGGCTCAACCGAAAAAGAGCCAATCAGGAAAGAGCTAGCTCGCGAGATACACTAGATCAAGACAGCCAAAACTTCATTAATAGAAATAATTCGGCTTTATTCGAGTGAGGTTGAGACTGTGGCAGTTCCATCTAATCCATCGTCAAATATATTCAGTGCAGATATAATAACATTTGAGTGCTAAATATTATTCAAAAAGAACTGAATAATGCCAATCGCTTTACAATGAATATGCACGAGTACAAAGAGTGCACAGAGAAATGCACAATTGTGGGAAAAACGTTCGGAATGAGATCAATCCGATACCTTCGACCTGAAGCTGGTTGGAGAGACACCAGCGAATAATGTTGACTTCAATATCAAAGCACGTGGTGAAAACCTGAAAATGTATTCAACAGGAAATCGATTCTCCATTCAACAATTCGAGTTCTAAACTCTTAAAACCAGAACGAGGGAGCACCACCTGAACTTCCTGAATCGCATGTCAAGAATTGCTCTAACCTTCCTGAGGGTAGCGAGGACCAGGGAGGGAGGGGTGGAAGGAACCGGGAGGGGAGGAGGCGGTAAACAGGGGACTGGATTCGGCGTCGTTGCCCCAGGGGAAACGTCCCTTCGGACACTGCCAAGAAATCCCGAGACACACGCGATAAAGGAACCAGAGGCCACGAATATCTTTGAAACGGAGTCATGAGTAATATTCAGAAATATTTCTCATTTTCAGGTTTTCTTCTTGGGGTGGACAGGCTGGAAACATTATGGCTATATTTTATCTCAAAAATACGCTCAATGAAGAGTTCACCACCTGAGTCCGTATCCACATGTTCCTAACCTGAACCAGCACCCCACTGGGTGCGTGTTATTGGGTGGCGCGGAAAATTAAAATCTAAAGCTGCTTAAGTGGTATTTACAGGTAGGAATTCAAGTGATGCAAATAATATTTAAAACAGCGTCTGCACCTTTATCTTTGCTTTATCTAATTCTTTCATCAATTACTTCTCCCAACGATCTCATATACTTGCGGCATATTCCAAATGAGACCTAACTAGAGCGAAATAACACCTCTCTTTTATTTTCTCATTACATTACCCCACCACCCCACCAATAGAGCCGAGTTTCGTTGTGGCGGATCCTGATATGTGCTCCCCATGAAAGGCATGGTGTTGGAACTTTCCTCAAATAATTAACTTGAGCTGCTGCAGTTTGCACCGAACCCTCTATTTCATAATTAATATCCCTTCTTTTGACCCAAAAATTTCAGAACTGCGTATTTTCTTATGTCAAGCTCTAATCCTCATTCCTTGTGCCGATCCGATATTGTGTGTAAGTCTCTGGAGAGTAGCTTGCAATCTTATTTCCCTGAATACCAGCGTGTCGTCTGCAAATAATCTGAGGCACACTGAATGACTTAAGCTAATGCGTGAGCTTAAGTCATTCATATATATTAAGAGCAGAATAAGAAAAGGGCATATGGAGAGGTAGATGATGAAAAAGAACTACATGCATATGGACACGCCTTGATGCACAATGGATTAGTCAGAAATATGGCAGAAGGGAAAATAGAGAGGAAAACGCCGAAGAGGGACAAACACACCAGGGGACAAACACCAGGGGGCAAATTGCGGAAGACGGAAAGCAGAGGAGTTAGCGCAATATGTCGAGGGAATGACGAATTAAGAGGAACGAAATGCTGATGATTATGATAAAGCAATCGAAAACCTCGATTTTGGTTATTTAAAAGCCACCTTAGCTCTTAGCTGTCCCTATGTCGGATCTCATACAAATTTGACATGATTTATATTTTGTAATAGTGAATTGAATTTGTAAATTTAAACAATTTAAATTTGTAAAGATGCAAGGATATTTTACAGATAGATTATTAGTATTATTTTAATCTATGTATAAGATGTTCTTGGGAAGTAATACTTCTGGCACGGCCATAATATTAATAGGCGAGGCCAATATAAGTTCATGGGGAAACTTTCTGTCCAACAGATCGTTGGTTTTACAGTTTCAGAGCAAAAGAAATATGTTTCTCTAATTCTCTTCTTTCTAGAAAAGTCGAAATATCACCCATGATATTCTTCAATACCCGAAATTAAATAACGCCCAAAGCCAAAGGTCCCAATAGTGGGTTTCATATGAAGGCCTCAATGAACGCCTCCTTTGCCCTCGCCCTTTTCAAGTAAGTACAACACGGAAGGAGAGAATCGAATTTTGCGCAATAGCGTTTAGTGTGGAATTAAAGCATGCTCAAAAATGAATTCATGGAGGCACAAGTATATTTATAGGAGTGCCATGGACCAATGGAAAAAAATTATGACCGAGGGCGGGGAGACGAGTACGGGAATAAGATGGGAGCCTCTCCAAAAATTAATATCGAAAGCCGCCAACGAAGCTATAAAATCTGCATGCAGAAATTGAAGAGGAAGCGATGGAATACAAACGAGTTCATTAAGATGGATGAGGGAAGGAAGTGGAAAAAAGGAAGGCCGGAAATTGGTAAAAGGAAGTACAAAAGGATGATTAATCACCTGATGTGGAAAATCAATAAGGCGACAGAAGCGAAGAGGGGGTACCAGCGTTTGTGGAAATTAAGAAGGAAGAGTGTAATGGATTCGCGGTAGAGAATACTAATGCCACCAGCCAAGTCATCCGAAAGTGAGAGAAAGGTAACACAATATGTGTCCCAAAAGTAGTGGGATCGAGTCGATTAAAAAACATTTGCTGTGGGAATTGATGCATTCACTCAAAACTCTTCGAAGTGGCAATACCCTTGTGCGTCAACGCACAGCTGGGCCAGCGGGTATTCCACGCCTCGTACGCCTTCTGGAAGGCGACACCCGGAATGCTGCCAAGCTCCCTCGTCACGGCCTGTTGTAACACGCTTCCACCGAGCCGTGGTGACGTCCTTTCAGCACGGAATTGAGGCGGGGGAAGAGGAAGAAGTGTGGTGGGGCAACGTCAGGGCTGTAGGGTGGCTGAGGCATGGTCGAGAAGCTCTTGGCAGATCCGCGTGTGATTGTGATTTTGTTCATTCGGAAACACTCGCAGCACTGAACTCACCCCACACACCTTTCCCATGCCCATTTTTTCGGTCACAAGGCGATGCACATCACTTTTAGGGATTCCAAGTTAATCAGAGGCCATGCCAACACTCAATCTGCGATCCCTGTGTAAGCAAAGCCTTCTGTCTTGCATGAGTTTTGTCCCTTTTCGAGGTTGAAGGGCGTCCTCCAGAACGTTCGGTGGCTTCAACATCTTCTCTATCCTCCCGAAACAACTTGTGCCGCTCAAAAACACACCAGATATTCTCATGGCGTTATCACCATAAGCTTCGTTGAGCATGCCATGAGTCTCTTTCCCAGTTTTTTCCAGTTTCACGCAGTATTTGATGGTAAAAATATGAAGGCAGCAAAATTGTACACATAGACAATGATTTAGATTAAAATAGCTTACGTCCCCCCATACTTGTTACTAAGGGCAATAAAACGAAATGAGACCACGGGGATAAATAACATCTCCGCCGAATCACGTCAGTTTTTAGGGGAAATGAGGAGGGATGATTCAATATGGGCTCATTCGCAGCATTTAGTGTAAGTAAGGCATTTGACCGGAAGATTTCTTCCGATTAAGATTATTTTATATCCGAGGAAGGAGTAAAACAGTCGCATGCGAAAACATAAGTTTGTTACCGCACTCAGCCAAAGTTACTCTAAGAACCATGGACAGGAAGGCCAAAGATTAATTGTGAAATGTCTCGTTTTGTTTCCAAAAGTATTTCAGGTGCGTAGTATACGTTTGACAGAAATGAGATAATTGATTGGATGAAAGAATAAGACCATTGCATTGGATTGTTTGCTTCGTGAAATGCAAGAATGCGCCTGAAAGAGTATTCTGTGCAGAACTAGTGAGAGGAGATGGAAGTAGATTGAAGGCGATGTATGCCTAGCTATACATTTCTGAGACTGTTCAGGACGACGTTTCAAGTTAAATGTCAGCGGGTTTTCCACTGGGTCAGGTTTCCAGCTATCGAAAATTCGAATACTAACTTCGCCATCGTCCTCAGGACGTTGAAGGGTCCTCAACGGTCAAAGGGAGATGCAACCTCCTCGTGTTGCAAGAGCTTATTTCCTTCAGTTCGCCGAGGAGGTCTGGCCACCCTGTGGCGAAATACGAGGCGTATCCGACGCATACCCTCGCCTTTCCCTGTTCTTCGCTATCTCTTGACTTGGCTCGATTTGAGTAACATTCTCGCAATGGTGAAGCCCTTTTTTGATTGAGTGAGTGAGTGGCTTCCTGAGTGCTTGGGAATGTATCCGCTCTGTGTTTGTCCCTGGCGCGGAATTAATTCCCGTAAACAATCACGGATAGTGCGCATGTGGTGAGGAATCCTTAGCTTTCCCTTTAATCCCTTTAACCCTGTGAAGGATCCCATTTTGGGTTTGAGTGTTTGGGTGTCTGTAGTTGGTCACTGGCGAGGAAATAGTAACATTCCCACAAACTATACCGCAGAGGGGTGTTCTGGTTGAGGGGTTATGGCTGGTCACTGTCGTGGAACTACTTTTTCCACAAACCTTTCCTTTTTGGGACGAGTGGTACTCAATTTATTACGGCTACAGGAGATTTTCTTTGAACTTGTTATTTTACGAAGTCGTACAGCTCAAATTTCCTAGATCTTAAACATGAATCAGAATTGAGGAAATGACGAGCAAAGACTCCCAAATGCCTTTAATAATACGTAACACGGGCTTCAATCAGAACGGGAAATTTTACAAGCTCTGTTCAATTTGATTTCTAGGATAGTCGAAAAAATTCGAAATGAATTTGCCTTCTAGTTTCTTTTATGAAAAGAAATGTTATTAGCTTTCAATCGAATCAATCAATTCCGTTTGCCCTGACCAGAAGCGGGAGTTCCCGTTAAAGGTTGCCGTGGTGTATGGTGCACCCTCAGGCGAGAGAAAGGGTGGGAGAGCGGGTGGCCCTCGGGACGCGGAAATGGCCGTGGGGCCGGCGTTGGAGAGCGACCACCGCCGGGAGGGCGCGCAGTGGAGGGAGAGCGCGGTGGATTTTAACGCAGGGGCCGAGCGACGGGAAATATCCCCGGGGAAGGTGGTCTCTTGGTGGGGGGTCGGGGGAGGGCCCTCGGAGGCCCCCGCTTCTTTAGATCGATTGGACGGAGAAGTGAACCGCCCCAGACACGCCACTCGGGGCACCGCGACATCACGCAAGGAATCTCGTCCTCCCGAAAGAGGTTCGAACCCTGTCTCCTGGCATCGGGATTAAAGCCACCGCTTCAATCGCAAGATTCCAGTACACAGGAGAGGATGTCTTCTTTTTAATACGGTAAAAGACCATAGGTGCTCCAATCACTAACTTAAGTCGTTAGTGATTGTAGCACTTGGAGGCACCCACATATGTAAAACCTACGGGCAAGCATGTAAAAAATTGGTATTTATCAGACGCATTTTCGGAAAAAGTGACTCGTGGGTCAAGGAACGTTGTTACCACGCTATTTTAAGGCCTCGTTTGGAATTGCATGTAGTATAAGGGATCCGAGTGAAAAAGGCCTCATCCAGGAAATTGTGAAGTTTCATCGCAGGGCGCCCCATTTCGTTAAAAATTTCTACGATAGAACGAAAAGCGTCACTGAAATGCTTATGGAGTTGGGGTGGGAAACATTAAAAGAAAGACGATTGGATGATAGGTTGAACTTAGTATATGGATTCAGATCCGCATATTTCAGCGGCGAGGTCTCGCAAATTATTCGCACTCCAGCATACATGTGTCGTTGGAATCATGCATAAAGAATACGGAAAATAGATGCCATAAGTAGTAGACTCAAGGACCCCTTCTTCCGACGGACAATACGGGATAGCAACTGCAGGGTTATAGATAGCAAAAATTCCACTTTCCCCCTTAGTGTCTGAGGAATAATTATTCCTACTCAAATTCATGCACTCTCTCTAATGTCGTGTGTTTAGTTGTCCAATCCCTTCCCATATGACCGAATGGGACTCCCATTTAATGGCCCTAGTGCTCGTTACGGTATTGCTTGTCCTGCTTTGTTTGATTTCAAGTTTCTCCTTCCATCCCTCGTCTCTCGCTGTTGTGGTGGAGGGGTACACGCAGTCCGCTGCCTCCCGGCTGCTGCGGTGTGTCACAATCCTTACCTGTGTTAACTTTAGGGGCGGGCACCATGAGCTGCATTCCCTCTTACTTTTCCCAGTTTCCCCCTCTTACTTTTCAACTCCCATTTCCACTTTATTTGCGCCTTTTTGAATGAGTACTAACGGTTTTTCATGTGGTTTTATTTCCCCAAGCCACACGCCCTTGCGGGGCAGTTTGCGGGGTTTCATGTAGATGAGATGTACGTTACGTACATATGTGAAACGTAGTAAACTCTAAATAGCTGAGACTCAGTTTTCATGTACCTAATATGCGTCGCATTATATGGTATTTTAGAGGCACTTCTGGCAGTACAAATGTTATTCCGCAAAATTGATAATGGCTCAATGAATAAGCGGCACCGAAAACTGGATTGAGTTTTGAAAATACGCGGCTATATATTGCTGTAGTGCTGCTCACTATAGATCCAATAGTCATTGACCAGGAGTTTCAGAGTTCAGAGTGCAAATAAATAGCGTAAATCATATTGAGTAGCTTCGGGTGTCATGTGGTGGAAGTCGATGTTCTATGTGGAAAAGTGCTACGATCAGTTATTCAACGTAAATCATGTTTTTTTTCTCGCGAAAAATACGCTTCTTTCATCTCTTTATAGTGTCCCCGCTTACAAATAATAAGAAGATTGAACAAATAAATATGGAGCAGTGATGCACTCAAATGGAATCAATACCATTTTGTTCGGCCTTCTGCTCCGTCTAGCGGATGGCCCGAGGAGAGTGGAAGGGGAGGGGAGGGGGGAGGAGGGGAGGGGGCGGCGGAAGTAAACCGAGTGACATTCTAGTCAGCGCTGGGGATGAGGGAAAAGCAGGCTCGGTCAGAGGCGATGGAAATGTGGGCTTGGAGAAGGATAGCCAGAACAAGATGGACTGAGAAGAAAAGCAACATGGAAGCATTGAGAGAAAATAAAGAGGAAAGGAATTTAATAAAAGAGATGGAAAAAAGGAAAATTATATTTGTCGGCCATGTTCGCAGGCATGACAACATCCTGGAAAATATAATGGAGGGGAAAATAATAGGAAAAAAGGAAGAGAATGGCCAAGAAAGAAATGCATAGATGCCTTAAAATGTGCTATTGGGAGTGGCTACGCGCCAATCATACCAAAGGCTGCAGCGACAAAGCCTTTAGAAGATGATGATGAGATGTGACACTAATTACTACTAGTGAGCCTACTGAAGCGAGAGTCCATCAAAGATTACACATATTTTGCAAATGAAAATAGGTGAGAATGGAGTTTACTAGAGATACGTATTCCTATGTTTCCTCACTACTTTCCTACGCTATGGCACCATATAATCAATATTAAACATATTTTAATTTGGCGGGTAGTTGTCGCCAGGTTTAGTCAAAAATCAGTCTCTGTGATATTATTGTCTATAAATAACAATTTATTTTACTCTGACTTGAGACCATTTGAGTTGAAATCGGAGTAATATTGTCGGATAGACGAGTTTATTAAATTCGCTTACACAGTTTCGGGGCAACCTCACTTCAGGTCCCGAAAAACCTGGGGCGTTGTCACGGGAGTTTCGGGGACTTCGGCTATTTTGTTCGGACGTCATGGAGAATGAATGGGTGAAGATTCACGATTGTCTTATTTCTCTGCACGTTTAGGCCGAAAAGGAGCTACGATTCCGGGGCAATAAAGGAACTGCCCGGCTTGAATTTTGGGCGATTAAAATGTTTTCAACTCTCTTGGAGTTTCAATTGAAAGCG
Source organism: Hetaerina americana (assembly GCF_022747635.1). Classification (NCBI taxonomy): domain Eukaryota; kingdom Metazoa; phylum Arthropoda; class Insecta; order Odonata; family Calopterygidae; genus Hetaerina; species Hetaerina americana. The sequence continues at coordinate 720,359 of NW_027286852.1, read as the reverse complement.
TACCGCTTCATACATTTTAGATCCCGTCTTCTAAACCTTCTCCACAGGACCAACGCCTTACCTCCCTCCGGACGATCACATCGACGTTACTCAAGGACATAAATCAAAGGTCATTCAGGAACAAATCACCAGACATGCGATAAAAGATTTGGTGTTTTCCCGGCGTATCAGCTGCGTAAATTCCTCTCGGGTCCTCCACCGGGTTTCACCCACGTAGACTTCACCGCACTCACAGGGGATCTGGTACACTCCTGCGACGGAAACCATGCTGCGTATTCTCCCGAATGCGGAAAATGGCATGCCGAAAAGGAGCGCCGAGACCAGAAACCACTGCGGAAACGCCGTGGAAGCCGCGGAAAAGGCCCGCAAGCTTTTTCCTCTCAAACTACGGCGCCCAGGGAAAACCCAACCATTCCTGAACCATCTACAAGCTCCACAGCGAAGCAGCCTGCTACGCTCGGTACAAGAAACGCCTGGCGAGGAAGCGCCGCTTCCCAAGTCCCAGCCTCACAACGCTCCACGCCGCGACAGCGTCTTGGCATTAATTTCCCAGCGCTGCCGCACCCCGCTGCGTCTCCTGTAGAAACAGCGGCATCCATCCTCGTCCCCCTGCGGGAACGCCGTCGCCCCCAAAAGGCAACGACGCAGCAGCCGACGGCCCTTTTGAGGACCACATCGGAACCGCCAACCGACAACCAGGGCGAAGACGCCGGTAGCGACGCACTTCTGAGCGTACTCGGTACGCTTGCCACCATTGCGACTACGCTCCAGTCGCAACTACAAGTCCTTTCTGCGACGCTTCAGCGGCTGCCAAACCTACTCTCAAGCCACCATGGATAAGCCCTCTCCAAGACGCCGAAACATCGTGCTCGCGTCATGGAACGCCGGCGGCGCGATCGCGAGGAAAACCCCAGAACTTCTTGAATTCTTGGCTCGCCAAAAATGCGAGATAGCGCTGATTCAAGAAACCCACCTTAAATCAAAGGACCGCTGGACCGTTCCTGGATTCCAGGTTTTCCGGGACGACAGTCGGGACGACGGCTTTCTACCGGCGACACGTCGCCTCGAAGCTACCGAAGGAAGCTGAAGAACCTACGACGTGCGAAGAAGCGGACGACATGGTACGTCATCTTGTGGAGACGGTTACCACTGCCACGGAGACTTCAATTCCAAGGAAGGCGGTGCACCCACACTTCCTCCGAATATCACTCCCGACCCCGGTGCGTGCACTCATCAGGCGCCGGAATAACATCGGTCGGCACTGGCAGCGGTACCGGACCACACACCTGAAGAAACAGCTGAGAGCCCTGAATGTCGAAGTCCAAAATGCTCTAACAGAAGTCCGGAAGGACCACTGGGAATCACACCTGGAGGAGGAACTCCTCAATGAAAACGGGGAAGAGAGGGTTGATGGCGTGTGGAAACTGCGCGGCTCTCAGCACACCGACCCTCTCATCATAAACGGAAATCGAGTAGCGACCTCCCCGGCGGAGAAGGCAGAGATGCTAGCGAGGTACCTCGAAGGCGTCTTCACTCCGAATCGCAGGGAATAGTACTTCCGCGGCGATTGAGGCGGAAATCCATGACACAGGGGAAGTCAATGATGAGATTCCTGGGCCTCTAATCGAGAAAGAAGACGTCACAGCGGTTATGCGTCACCTTCACCCAAGGAAAGCGCCCGGCATTGACGGCATTTCTAATACCGTCATCCGGGAACTTCCGAAGGCGGCGGTGGCGTACCTGGCCAGCATATTTAAATGCTGCATCAGAACTTCCTTCTTCCCGTCCACCTGGAGGAGAGCAAGAATCGTCTGTCTTCCCAAGTCGCAGAAGACAGAGTTGGGTCCCGGAGACTTCCGGCCCATCTTCCTTCTGGACGGCTTTGGAAATATATTCGAAAGAATACCGCAGGGGCCGATCAGCGACTTCATACGGGCAGAAGAAATTCTCCCGAAGGAACAGTTCGGCTTCCGCGAACGGCACTCAACAATCCATCAGCTAGCGAGGACTACAGACTTCATCACGGACGCCTTCAATAGGAGAATGGCGGTAGCCGGTGCCTTCTTTGACATAAAGAAGGCATTCGACCGCGTCTGGCACCCAGCCCTTCTGTTGAAGATGCAGCGACTCCGCTTCCCGGCATGGATCTGGCGCCTAATCAGATCCTACCTGCAGGGCAGGACATTCATCACCAGCTGGCTCAGGACGGACTATGGGGTTCGACGGATACCCGCCGGCGTGCCTCAAGGTACAGTTCTTGGGCCTATGATGTTTAATATCTACACTCATGACATCCCTTGGGATCATGGGCGTGATGGAATCCTGTCCCTATATGCAGACGATGCGGCGCTACTCTACCGCTCTTGGCAGAAGAGACTTGCTGCCGAGCGACTTCAGGAGGCCATCGATGATCTCATTAAATGGTATCGTCGATGGCGGATTGAAGTCAATGCCGGGAAGATGAAAGCCATCGTCTTCCAAACCGGCCGAGGAGCGCCACCAAACGAGCGAATGTCGGAGGGTGCAGTCGTCCTTCCGTGGGAGTCTGAAGTCCTTTATCTTGGTGTGCTGATGGATCGAAAGCTCACCAGGAATCCCAGCGTGCCCGCGCCAAGGGCTTTGCGGCGATGAGTCGACTTTGGCCGATTCTTTACTAGCGAGTTCTAAGCGCGGACACTAAGAGAAGACTGTGCCGGGCGTGCGTGCTCCCAGTAATTACGTACGCATCACGGGTATGGTCTGGAGTGCCAAAGACGAGTCTTTCTCGAGTCCAGGTAGCGCAGACTGCTGCACTTCGGTGTATATTGGGGCGGGGTCGCTACGAACCCGCCTCAAGCATGCACCGCGACTGGAATTTGGAACCGCTAGACGTTCTACTTCCGAAGGTAGCGCAGGATTTCTTCAGAAATGCAGTGGAGTCGGACTTTGCTCTTATCCGAAGAATCTCCGAGGCACAGGTCTGGCCGTGGGATCGCCATAAACGACCCATCGCTAGCCTGGACACCCCTGCATCACTTCCGCCAGGGAAGAAGCCAAGGAAGTGCTAAGAAGACTTCCCAGAAGTAATGAAGCCGCCAAGAGACAACGCAGAAGAACACAAAACGTCTTCATAGTCCCAAGGACTGGTAAGACGAATGGGACGCCTCCACAAAGAGGTAGTCATAGAGGGCGAGGTAGGGCGAGGAAGCAGGGACCCCATTCCTTACCCCGATTCCTCACCTGCTTCCCTTCCTCTGAGTCCGTCGGTCGTAGTCTCCTACGACCACACCAGAGATGCCCAGCCTTGCCCCGCTAGCTCGTCCCTACTCCCCGGTGCCTGAGCCCCATTGCTTGTTAAGGGTTAAATAAAAGACTCATTAACCGAATACTACTCGCTCATTCTGTGCTACGCTCCCACCAATGATGTCGCGGCCGAGAACCACGCGACAGTGGGACGCCGGTTCCTTTCGGACGTGGGAGTGCAAGGTGCGGTTGTGGATCCGCCGGCGACACACACCCCTCTCCTGGAACTGGAATTGATCGCCTCCCGGTGGGATAAATTAATGCATCGACAAGTCTTTTGACATTACGTTTGAATAAAACCATTCTACGGCCCGTTGTCGCGGGTGTTAGGTTATCATTTGACTGCCCCTCATAATTGCTTCATCGACTAAGTGTCAAACTCAGTCGAATGGTTCAACAGTAGGAGCCAATTGTCAGCAGATAAAAATTAATAACTTGACATTTTATACTCAAGGTATTCGTTATTAAATAGTACAAGATATCAAGATTGTTGCTTGATATGCAATCGGATACATTTTAAACAAATTTATGAGACTCGGGACAGGCAAAAGGTATTTAATCGAATATCTATTTACTAAAAGTCCTCATTTTGGTCAAGAATATTTCTCCCGAAATTACTATCGATATTCTCCATTTCCTGCCCGGCAAAAACATCGATAAGACATATTTTCCGGCAGGATTGAAATTCAACAGCACTCGCCATCGGAAATTTTTCCACGCAAACGCTTTCATTCGTTCCAACTTTTCCCGAGTCGCAGGGTGCGGGCGGGAGTGGCGGCAGTTTCGTCGCATTCAACTTCTCGGGGCTATTTCAAATCAGGGCGATCCCCCTGGAGCAACGGAGCATTTCCTTTGGCGCAATAACTGCAGATCGGACAATGGAGCGCGCCTTCCCCGGGCGAATATTTTTGTTGGTCTTCGATGTTATTGGTTTGGCTTCGATTTGGGTCAGCGTCTACCAACTAGGCTCCGTAAAAAGGAAAAAGGGCCGGCGCTGAATACAAGCCCCTTCAAATCTAGGCGCAGAGACCTCGAGTGCGACTTTCATGTCACTAACAGGCCTCGCCGACCCAAAAGGGAATCTACCTAACAAGTTACACGCGCTCTTAACTGAAAGGGGTACAACCTCATCCCATACGTAACTCGTATTGCGCACATCGCTTCAATGATTGGACCCCAAGCAGTAAAAGCCTAAATATGCATGCCGACAGGGAAAGTGGAATTGCGGAGTAATACGGTGTCATCGGCCTCTTTCTGGAGAAGCCTTCATCGGGAGAACGACCCCCCAACCGCGAATGGAATAACAGCACTGAACTCAGATTTGGAAAAGAGCCAATTCATCGGGAAAAGCAATTACTAGGAGATGGATAACATGAACCCGGTCACGCGAGACAATGAAAAGTTGCCGAGAGTTTTGTCGTGAGTAGACACTTATTGCGACTCAAAATTGAACTGCTATCGACAAGAAGACAAGAGACGAACTGAAGATGGAAGAGAAAATATTTACGACAAAATAATAGATGAAAGTGGACAAACAGATTGGTGAAAAATTAGTGCATGAATACATGCACCCATCACTATCCATTAAAATTCACTCATTAAATGATTTATATTGAAGATATTTGCCAAAATAATTGTTTTGGTTGGCTTTTCATAAAAACACGATGAAGGAGTTAAAGTAGTTTATCCACCAATGTGAAGAGTGTAAGTCCTATGCTCAGCGGGTGACCATCTCCAGGTCTTTGGCACTGAACAAAAACCAGAAATAATTCCAGAGTGACTTTAAATTCTGGATTAATTTTCAAACAGAAGATATTTTCAACAACTTTTTGTTATCATTAGGGATGGGAATTCACAATGTGCAAAATCAGCAAGGTTATTATATAAATATGAATTTATGTATTTTTAAGTACTCATAAACAAATTGATGAGCTCTTTTATGATAAGTCTTCAAATGTGTCTTCCAAATTCAAAATTTTTAAGTTACAATTGGGGAAAAATTGCTTAACTGATATGTCGTTCAATGCATATGAGCATGGCATAAGTACGAAATTGACTGCACACTACTATGAGGAGTGTATAATTTTCTGCTGTTGGTTGGACATTTCCAATCCTTATCACCGAAAAACAAAGTTGCTCACAGTACTTGATTTCCAATTTAGTGTAACTTTCACTTCGGCGAATTTAACTTTCTCAGTTTTCATACGCGTAGCTCATCTTATTTCGTTTTTCATCTGTTTTGCTTGGCTTGACACGCTTCATATAATTGATGGTTCCCGACGTAACTTTATGGAATCGATTCATATTGGAAATGAATAATAGTAACTTTGTGATTCCACTGAAAAGTTAGTTTTCAGTGGAATCACTAAGTTACTATTTTTCATTTCCAATAATGACACGCTTCATCCCGCCGGTGTAGCGCATCTGTTTCCTGCGTTCGGCTTCCTTCGCATCGGCCACGCAATAATACGATCTCGGGGATAAGCGCAGATGCGGGGGCCATCGCAAAGTCTCCCACGAAACGGACTCACACAGGTTTTATGAAAGTGTCGGCAGCAATTTTTTTCTGAAGCGTGCGTGAAGCGTGCGCAAAATCACAGATCAGAGCGTCGGTTGTTAAGTGTGCGCATGATAGCAGATCATACTGGCATTGATATAATGACCGCGGACGTCACTATCACTGAAAATTGATACAAAAAGATCAGCGCTAAACTTGTCCCGAAGGCCTGCTCCACAGTAACCGACTACCTAACGTAAAACGCCATCGCGAAGATTCCCCAACCCCCTATCAGTCCTGATTTGTCACCAGGAGGCTATTGCCTATTCCCTATTAAAGTGAAATCCTCCCTCAAAAGATACCACCATGGGACCTTAAGTGCCGTCAAAGAAGCTTGTACCCTTAAGGACCTTCCGCCCACCAGGGAGCCTTCGAGTCGTGTAAAAGCCGCTCCGGCAAAGAAAGTGTACCCACGCTCAAGGGACGTACTTTGAATAAATTTGAGTCATTGGAATAGCTAGTGAAATAAATATATTTTTCTGAAACTTTTGCCGATACTTTTAATACACATCATTTAGCTTTTGTCATATCGATCTGTGCATTAAATGAAGAACATATTTCCACTGTTTTATTCGCGTACAACTAGTTTCAACGCTTAGGCGTCATCATAAGGTACAAATTAATCACGACGCAGTCCATTTATATACCATTCATGAGGGAGAAGAGGGGTGGGTGAGAGAGGGGTTGGGGGAAGGAGGGGAAAGAGGTGGGATTGCGATCCGCGTAGATGGGGAGGGGGTGAGGGGTGTTAAGCGTAAGGAAAAGTGATTGGTGGGTTCACAGTGGGGGGGATTAGATGTAGAAGGAACGGGATGCTTTCAGGATTGGGGAGAAGTATTCAAACAATAAATCGTTAAACAAATGACCCGTTTTTAAATTCTTCCTGATTTCCAGCTCTGCCCACTTGTCCATCCTCATTCCTTTGTCCATCTGATGTACGAGTTCTGGGTTGAAATCACTCCCATGATTTTCTTCCCATAGATGCTTGGCGAAGTGTGTTTGCTTGAGGTCACATTTTCTGAAACAGCGTTTGTGAGGGGCCGCTCGTCTTAAAATTGCGAAACAAAATCACATCCACATGTTTCATCGCCGAGGTCTCGCAAATCATTCGCACTCCAATATACATTGGCCGCTTGGATCATGAACATAAAGTTCGGGAAGTAGATGCCATAAGTAGCAGACTCAAGGACTCCTCCTTCCCTCGGGCAATACGGGATAGCAACTGCAGGGTTAGGGATAGCAAAAATTCCACATAATGCCACCCTCAGTGCCTAGGGAATAATGAGTTCTACTCAAATTCATGCACTCTCACTAATCTCGAGTGTTTTGTTGTCAAATCCCTTCCCACATGACCGCATTAGAATGCCATTATTAGAAATGCAGTGTTCGTTACAGTATTGCTTGCCCTCCTTTGTTTGTTTTCAAGCTTTTCCTTCCATCCCTCGCCTCTCTCTCTGTTATGGGGGGGCGCCTCCGATGCCCGCCTGCCTCCTCCCTGCTGCGGTGCGTCACATTCCCTCTCTGTTTGTGTCCTTGGGGGAGGAGACCACGAGTTACATGTCCATGTGATGGTAGAATTGCCACTTCTTACATTTCAATTCTGCAAGATCTGCCTTGTTATGGTGGAGGCATATGGTTTTAATGGTTTTGGTTCAGCAGCAAGAATATTTTACATCTTAATTGAGAGTGAAAGAGAGGTCTTTGCAACCGGAAAAGGGCATCGCCACAAAAATGAACATTGAAAAGGATCAGATCCTCTATTTTAATTTGCATTTTTACCAATTAATTGAAGCACCATTTCGTTTTCCTCGTTAAAATATGAGCGATTAGAATTATGAGAGTGGAACCTGGAAGTCGATAAATTTGAGGAATTGAGGTTTCCAGTGTTTCTCCTTATCACTGTTTATCGCTGCTCACATGGAACAGTTATGAAATGTCTCTGACCCATTGATTTTTTAAGTGTTTTTCCCCCCCTTGCTGAATGCGGTCATCATTGAAAACCCCACCTTCATCAGACCTGCCCCATCCATTCTCCAAATAACCAGGCCAAATACCCAATCCATTTAACACCAACAGAGAAGTTACTCCTGGATAAACAGCAAAAACAAGGACCAACTGTGAGAGGAGGCAAACTGGAGACTATTCCTTCATTTCACATTACAAAGGATACCTTTTAAAACACATCCATGTATCCATTGTTAATAACCCTGTTTCGATTTGCCAACTATTTGTTTCATACCTATGCACAGACTTGCATATGGAAAAGAAAAAAGTACATATATATACACACACATACATACATATATGTATACATAGTTACATAAATATGCAGACACATACATACACATATACATACATATACATACACACACGCTCTTGTGTACAGGCTGCAAAGTGGCAGTAGGGAAAGTTGATGTGAGGCCAAGGTGAAGGAAGAAGTAGGCTACGAACATTTTCAACGAGGAGGCATTCCTTTATATACTGCGGGAACTAAGATTCATGGTACTGCAGAAGAGAGAGCCCGACATCTGAATCAGGTACTGACGACAGCCTGTGATGCCTCAATGGCTATAAAAATTAACGCACACGGTCGCCCTCCGGTTTACTGGTGGAATGAGGACATTAGCAGCCTACGACGGGCATGTCTGCGGTCCAGGAGGAAACAGCAACGAGCGAAGAACAGACCGTGATTATAGGAGTTTCATGCTATCTATGAGATATCGTAGAGAACTAAAAAGAGCCATAAAATCTGCCAAAAGGAAGTGTTGGTACGAGTTCTGTGAGGAAGTTGAGGGCGATCCATGGGGCAGACGATACAAAATGGTCATGAACAAGATCAAGCCCAGGAGTGTAACGAGTCCATCTAGTCTAGACTCCCTCAATCAGGTCATTGAACACTTATTTCCAAAGCAGCAGGAGAGGGCGGCTTGAACGGGGTTGACAAAGTTCCGGGATACAGAAGAGGCACCCGAGGTTGGTGAAGCCGAACTGAGAGCGGCAGCTTGCAGAATAGTGCCGGGCAAATGCCCAGGACTTGACAGTCTGCCGGGTCTGGCCATAAAGGTGGCTGCTCTTAAAACTGCGGAACCATTCAGGGCAACACTTAGCCAGTGTCTGAGGGAAGGATACTTTCCGGTAATGTGGAGGAGGCAGAGGTTGGTACTTCTTCCGAAGGGAGATAAACCGCCTGGAGAGCCTTCCTCTTACCGACCGCTATGCATGCTCAACATAGCCGGTAAGCTTTTTGAGCAAATAATTTCCATTGGACTGGAGGCGGCTGTCGCACAAGCAGGGGGCTTCTGCGATAATCAGTTTGGTTTCAGGAAAGGTCGATCAACCATTGACGCTATGGGCCGCATTGTAAACCTGGCCAAGGATGCCATTAAGGGGAGTAGAAGCATAAGACGAATGGGTGCTATTATTTCGTTGGACATTGATAATGCCTTCAAATCGGCTAAATGGAGAGACGTAATGGAAGCATTGGAGTGCCGTAAAGTGCCACTGTTCCTGCGAAAGATAATCTTGATTTATCTTTGTGACTGGACCCTAGTCTACAACACCGATGACAGCACACTCTCGTACAACATCACGGGAGGAGTGTGCCGCAGGGTTCTGTTCTGGGACCCTTGCTCTGGATCATCATATTTGATGGCTTGCTCAGACTGCGGTTCCAAGAGGTCTTCACTGATGACGCGGCACTGGTCGTGAGCGCTAAGAGCGTGTAGGAGATTCGATACCTGGCGGATTGCTTCATTGATCAGGTGTCTGTTTGGCTAAAGGGCCATGGTTTGACTCTCGCAACAGAAAAAACGGAAGCGGCACTTGCAGCACGCACCAAGGACAGAAGCAATGTCACCTTCCTAGTGGAAGGAAAGGCAATACGAACAGCAGATGCGATAAGATATCTGGGGGTGACCCTTGATGGAAAGTTTCTATTCAAGGAGCACCTCCAGAAGGTGAGTTCAAAGGCATCAAAGGTGGCTGGAGCATTGGCAGGAATCATGCCCAACATTGGAGGACCAAGATAGCCTAGGCAGCGATTACCCGCTGTTGCGATTACTTCTGTGATTTTGAATGGGGCACCAGTATGGTCCGGTGCACTGATCAAGAATAGAAGTTATGGAGCGACCTGCTGACGAGCTTATAGGACGGTGGCCCTCAGGGTTGTACGAGCCTATCGCTCGGTATCCAGCATTGCCCTTTCCGTGATTGGGGGACTTCCTCCGATAGTTCTCATAGCAAAGGAACGCGCCAGGAGCTACCAAAGATTGCGGCGGAATGCGAGATCTGAGGAAGCTCGGTGGAGCAGCCGCAATTGATGGTCGTCAGCAATGATGGAGGAGTGCCAGCTGAAGTGGGATGCAGCCAAGGAGGGTCGACGGACTCATAGAATTTTCCCAGACATCTTTGCATGGATTGACAGAGGCCATGGCAATGTAACGTTCCAGCTCACCCAGGTACTTACCGGCCACGGAAACTTCCGCCGCTTTCTACATCACATTGGGGTGTATAGTAGCGCGGAGTGCTCCATCTGCCTTGGTAAGGATGAGGATGTGGAGCACGTCTTGTTTTGATGTCCAAGGTTCACCGAGGCAAGTGACGTGTTTCATGGCACATGGCAAGGTCCAATGACCCTCGAAGGTTTGGGGTCCTGTCTGCTTTGATCAGAGGCAGACTGGAATACTGCGGTTACTTTCGCGACAACCTTAGTAGAGGAGCTGGGCCGCATCAGGCGATTTGAAGAAGGGAGAATCGCAGCAGCGTCATTAGAGGACTGAATCAACACCAGAAGTGGCCTAACAGGCATGACTGCCCTACTGAAGTAATGCCTAACGGCGGTTTCCGGGGGGCGGGCACAAAAAAGAGTTGGGAGTTAAGAGGGTAGGCCGACGGATGGGCCCCTGGTGGCAACAGCGCCCACCCTGGGAGAGTCCCACACACCACAAGTCCCGATGGCTCACGATGGTGCGTAAAGCATTCTCCAACTCTACGGGGGGAAAAACACATACATATATAGATACATAGTCACGCACATATACACCCATGCATACATATACGTATATAAATTAAGGATACAGCTACACATGCACACATACTCAAATTAAATGACACTGAAGATAGAGAACAATAAAATAAGGAAATTCTAATCAAAGAATGAGGTTTGTGGGAAAAGCTAGGGAGAGCGTATTATTTAGAGTAACATGTTAACACTCTAGGACGTTATACATGTACATTAGATATGAGACACCCTAAGTTGGCATGCAGGTAATTTTGAAAGGTAATTATTAAATGTAACGATGATAATTATTCTAAAATACTTGTAATTAGAGACTTTTTCAATGGTATAACAACAGAAATTATGGCAATTTATTGGTTGACGCTGGCTGAATTTCTGTATGAGTAAGCGAGGCTTCGTATTTAAATTCCTTCTAAATTCACTCCTGCTGTAGGTATGCATTCAAATTTATGTCTGTCTATATGTAATTATGTGTACATATGAATGTAACTACAAGTTTAATGCCTAATGTAATATGTATACGATTATGGGTTAAATGGAAGAAGGGACCATTAGGTCTCAACTTCGCCCAAATAAAGACCTCTATCTATCTACCTATATTGTAAATAGTATGGCTTTTGTTGAAGGGGGTCGAGATGGTGCGGAAGCTATTGTACTGGTTTCCCACCTAGGGGGACCGGGTTCAAATCCAAAGGGTAGCATCAAATATTTTTCAGTGGTGTCTCGATCCCTACTTGAGGTGCTTCCTGGATGGCACTTTGAGTGAGTATATGACATCTTTCAGATGGGATGTTAAACTGTTTACCCCTTGGCTCCTTTGGATAAGAGTAGGCTAATGCCGACCCTGGGTTTCTCACCACCTTTCATCCTTTCCTGTCCATCCCTAATGGGGCAAATGACCTCAGCTGACTGTAGCCTCCCCGTAAATACTACTACCTTTGTTGAATCACTCGTGATTAATGGGACTCATTTTGAGTAACACAAAAATTGTTATTTGCGGCAAGTATGGGTACTACTAAAGAGAATTGTAACTGTCAATCATTGCAAACATATTTTACTGGTCTCAAAATTGTCAAATTATAATCATTATTGTAGAGAATTATTTTTGATCAAATACAAAATAGACTATACTGATACACATTCCATGAAAAATCAAGATAAAAAATATTTGTTGTCCCAAGAAACCTCAATTATTGTCCAAAAAACGTCAGTACAACTATTTACATCATTTAATGCAATGTCAAATGGTCTGTAGAAATAATTCTCTCTTGAATAAGAAAAGGAAAATAAAAAATTGGCCGCTAACAAACATATTTAGCATACCATATATATCGTAGATCGGAGGCTTTCGCAGCTGTTGAGAGATGAAGAGGTGGTTCTCGGGTTAGACTGCGTGAGAGACATTTTTAGCTGTGTGAAAGACATTTTAAAAATGTCTCTCACGCAGTCTAACCCGAGAATCACCTCTGCATTTCTCAACAGCTGCGAAATCCTCCGATCTAAGATCACTCACCTCTACGGGGAGGGTATTTACAACAAGACAAGGAGACTGGAGTGTCTCCGAAACAAGAAGTGAATGCTGCTATCCTCCATCGCCTTTCTTCAACGCTGCAGAGATTCTGGCACTCTACCGAACTGTGTCAAAATCACGCACCATATTCAAACACCGAAGGCCAATAGAATTTTCCAAAGAGCTTCGGCCTCCCTTCTCAAGGAACGCATCAGAAACACCAGAATACGACTTCTCCAATGTGGGAGTGAGTTTTACGCACTCCACTTGGAATTATTTGCCACGATGAAGACGGAGTACTGGGACCTGCTTGATTGCATCACCTCTGCGTCTGCGAACAAAGTACTGCAGTCAACCATCACCAAGCAGTGCAATAAGTTTGAGAATCTCCACAAAAAGCAACACAAACAACCAACCTGTCTCAACTCCACGACGGTTCATAACCTCACCAACCGTGATTTCAACGAAGCAGCCACAAGCGTCTCGGCGAAAGGCCTCAACTTTGCACTGGCACCACACCGTGTTCCCATCGAAGAAATCATCACGGGCGTAGAAGCCGCCATCAGGAATCTTCCGAGAAATACAGCCGAAGATATGCGAACGGACGTCACAAGCATGTTACAAAAGACAAAGCCACCAACGGCGAACATATCAAGAGAAGAATGCAAAGCCAGCAAAGAACTGCAGGCAGACAAAAGCATTCTCATTCTCCCGACCGACAAATGAAACGCCACTGTGGTAATCAAAAAGGAAGACCATGAGAAAAAGGTCTCAGAGCTGCTGGAAGACGACACGTGCGTAAAACTTAAACGTGACCCCACATCCAGGATAGAACGGCAACAGAGAGACCACGTCAAAAAGTCTTCAATCCCGTTGGAAGACCAGGAGAAACTATTTCCTCCCGCCTCCAGATGTCCACAACTTTACGGATTACCAAAATTTCACAAGGAGGATATCCCATTGAGACCCATTGCAAGTAGCATAGGATCACCTACTTACAAATTAGCCCAGTTTCTCGCTAGAAGCCTCAAACCCTTCACTCGGAATACGACGTCAAACGTAAGAGATTCATCCCACTTCATCGAGATTCTGGGATCACTAAATGTCTCCCCATTCTCGTGAGTTTCGACGTGGTGTTACTTTTCACGAAGGTCCCCTTGCGGAAATCCCTGGCCAAACTTCAAAGACTCACCAGCAAAGGACTACCACCAGACTTTCCAAAACTGATTGAATTTTGCCTGGAGAATAACTACTTCCTATGGAACGGCGAAATATACCAGCAAACGGAAGAAGCGGCCATGGGATCACCATTGTCTCCTGCCATCGCCAACATATTCATGGAAGACCTCGAGGAGAAAGCGCTCTCATCCTGCAACCTCCCTCCCAAATGCTGGCTACGCTACGTGGACGACAACTTCGTCATCTGGCCACATAGAGAGGAGAAATTAGAAGAGTCTCACCGAGAATCGAGCAACATAAACTCAGTCTAAAATTCACGAAGGAACTTAAGAAAGACGGACGCCTCCCGTTCCTTGACGTACTCGTGACGAGGAAATTAGACGGAACTCTCGGCCACTCAGTGTACAGAAAACCTACGCACACTGATCGTTACCTCCACGCCACCTCACATCACCACCCTCAGCAAAAGGCAGGCGTCATCAAGACCCTGTTCTCCAGAGCGGAGAGTCAGGCGCAGAATCGCTCCCGGCAGAGAAAAAACACCTAAACAGAGCCATGAGAAACAACGCCTACGATAATGCCTTCATCAGAAGAGCCGTGAGGAAAAGAGAACTCGACAACAAGAGGAAGGAGAAACCAGCTGCTTTCGCCATTCTTCCATTTGTAAAAGGCACTACCGATCGAATAGCACGCATCCTCAGTAAGGAAAATGTCGTCACACATTTCGGTACTGTGAAGAAGCTAAAGTTAAAGCTAAAACCAATTTTAGAGTACGCTTTTCTTGTATGGGACCCTCATGAAGAAGATCATATTAAAAAACTGGAAAAGGTGCAAAGAAAGGCTGCCCGATATGTACTGGGGAAGCATAGGCGGATGGAGAGTGTGTTTGACATGCTAGAAACGCTGGGCTGGGAACCTCTACAAACTAGAAGGAAAGCAAGCAGACTTTGTGGAATGTTCCGAATTCTGAAGGGGGAGAAAGCTTGGGCAGATCTTAGGAAAGAGGCGGGGAACCCAAATTTTATAGGCAGAAATGATCACAAATTTAAGATAAAATGCCGGGCACAGAGAACTAATAAAAAAAAATTTTCTTTTCTAAATAGAACAATTGTTGAGTGGAACACCTTACCTGCAAAAATATTCTAGCCCTGATTTCCACATTTTTCGGGCTGCGTCCGCGTATGTCGTTTAAATGTACAACAGTTTCGCCAGCTATCCTGCTGGCGTCCTCAGGTCAAGGATGAAAAGAAGCTTGTTGTCCCGTCTTATATAGGAGAAACTGTTGTACATTTAAACGACATACGCGGACGCAGCCCGAAAAATGTGGAAATCACCTACTCATCGCCGCGGAAACCTTCGAACGAATATTCTAGCCCTTTCCTAACAGAGTGTATACTTTTAAGAATATATGTAAGGCATATATGTAATAATTTGATTGATGTGTGGTGTAATGTATTACATGTAATAGCTTAATTTTATTTTTATCTTTTTTTTCTTGCTGATTAATGGCTGTAAATGGGATGGGGATTCACTTGTTTTGTTAAAGAGATTTGTGTTTTGAAGTCTGGTTTTATGTACTATCTTTTGCGATTATTTGGGACTTGTGTGCCACCTGACAATGTCTATCAGCACATGTGTATTTTTAATAATCAATAATAATAAAAACTATTTTGTTTAATGTCCAATAAAATTATTATTATTAATCATATAGGGTACATGAAGAGGTACAGTAACTGGATTACTAGCCAGAGAAAAGAAAAATAAAATAACACCTACATACATAATTAAGAATTTACAATGGGAAGCCTGCTGAATATTTTGATGCACAGAGAACGAGGTCCCTTGAACATCATTGTCATGCTATGTCCTAGTCCCATAGGCGTGTGTGCCATTATTTGATGGGAAAAGAGGCATGTTCTTTTTCACAAAAATTGCCGAATTATAAATAAAAACACTAGGGACTGTTAAGATGCCAAGGCTTTGAAAGAGAGGTCTGCAGTGGGCTCGATAGGGTTTATTGCACATGGACCTAAGCAATTTCTTTTGAATAATAAATATTTTATTTAACTTAGTTGATGACCCACTTCCCCAGATTATGATACCATATGATACAAGAGAATAAAATAGACCATAGTAGAGTGTTTTTAACATATCCATACTAACAGTACGTTTCAGAATTGAACAAAGATGGTACACAGAATTTAATTTTCCATTTCAGGTATTTATCAAAATATATTCCCAAAAATCTATACTCATTAATAATTTTACAGTTATTTGACATAGGCTGAGAAGTACTTTTAACAGAATGGCAGGTTTTTGCAGAGAATATCATGGCCTGAGTTTTTGTTTCATTGAGAATAAGGCTATTCCCATGGCACCACGTGCCCATGTCTTGAATAATGGTTTTACCTAAAGTCATCAAATCTTCAAAGGATTTCTGATACAGCACAATGCTCACATCTTCTGCAAATAAGACAGTTACAGAGAGGATTTACACGTAATTTTTTGGGTAGGACATTTATATAAATGTGAAATAAAGTTGGACCCAACACTGACCCTTGAGGAACACCTTTTTCAACACCTAATGGTGAAGAGGAAGGTATTCCAATTCTTGTGGACAGCTACCCTTTGTTGCCCATTTTTGAGGTATGTTCCCAACCACTGCTGTGCTTTGCCTCTAATACCCTTTTGGTCACATTTGACCAAGAGTTTATCATGCTCAACCATATCAAGTGCTCTGGACAAGTCAAAGAATACACCCATTACTTTCTGCTTGGAGTTAATTTGTTGTATAATGGTGTCAACGGCATTGAAAATTGCCTGCTCTGTTGACTTCCCTTTTCTGAATCCAAATTGTTTTGGGGATAGTGGGTTATTACCTTCGAGGAATTCTATTAGCCTTTAATTAAACACATACTCAATAATTTTTCCTAGCTGGGGGATTATAGATATGGGCCGATAATTTCCCACATCATTTTTTTCCCGTTTTTATAAATTGGTATTATCTTGGATACTTTGAGGGCATCAGAATATGGACATCAAATAATTCCATGATGTGAAGCCAAATACTTTAAAGTACAATATCATATTGTTATGTCCCGGCTTATTTTTCCCGACCCGATTCATTTTTCTTTTGCGAGGTCTATTTGTTTGCTGCGCAATTCACATGTTGGGATTTTTCCACTGCCTGCCATCCGCCGATGATGGTGAGCACCCAGCATCCGGCGTGAATCCGCTTCTACGGATGTGGCTGTAGCAACTGGGGAATTGCGTTGTCTCGAGGGAGAAGGGGCAAGCACGCGACCACAGCTCATGGTCATAGCCACTGTGGAATGTTCTAGAATATTTTGGGACGCGGCCGGATGCCGCGATCTAATAAAACCTCCGCATCTCCTGGTTCGATGTCTTTTCGTTGGAAGTCCGCGTACACGTCGGAGGGAAGCCGAGAACCGTGGAAGCGGGAAAACTCCTCGATAGACCCGGGGTCTGCCGATGGACGAGTCACTCTTGCCCGAGTTGCTTTGGTACAAATACAATCTCTAGCGGAGGACCCCATTCTTTTCATCTCGCCGTACTGTCTCGCCAATTGGACCACCTTCGTCGTCCGGAGATTCCTCAGCGTTAGTCAAGATCCTTTTCTGAGACGTCCCTTGTCGCGCTGTCCTCGAGGGGACACGACAATATACATATTTTAAATGCTCAAGATATTGCAGAAGCTGTGACTTAATTTAATAGAAATGCTAGATATCCCATCATCACATATACATGTTCAATATCTAAATCTCAATCATCATGCAAGGCTATTCAAGTTCTGAGAGTTGACTTTCTGACTAATGACTGAAAATGTCTCATTACAATCAACCCCATCCTCTTGGCTGAGGCCTTTGGTAACAAATCTACCTTTAAATCAGAAGACTTGAGCCCACTGCTTAACTTTAAGAATCCACTGGTTTTTTTAGAATTTTACTATTCTCAGGATGTTTGACAAAGATCCAAACAACATTCTTTCAAAGAGAATCACTTTCCTGCGTCCACTATATAAAATAACTAAAATACATTTGCAATTTTATCAATTCAAATAACTGTAAGAGATGCCACCACAGTGACTATAAACGGAGTGGCATATGTTGCAAGTGTTCTGGACCAAAACTATGGTCAGAGGTGGGAACATATAATGAAGACTTGTATTAGGTAAACACAAAATGGCAGCACAGACCATTGGCTGCATATCTGGCTCTTACCCTAACAACGTATTATTCAAGGCGATTACTGAAACTCAATCCATGTTTTGGACTTGCCTAAAGTACCATGGTGATAAGCTTCGCTTGCCATAAAAAATTTCTTACATAATCTCACAATTGAAGTTGGAATTTGAAGAACTGAAAGAACAGGTCCAGCATCATTCAAGTGTAAAATATTTGCCTTGAATTCCAACAAAGAAAGCTTCTAATGAGTATAATACAACACAAAGTTCAGGTAGAAAATCAACCAAGGTTGAGCCAATGGATAACAAGGGAAAGATTTCAACAGTCTGGCATGATAAGAATCTATTGACCTCCAGGAACGTGATAACAAAGAAGCAACTGATCCCTCCTGCCCCATACGTTGCGCATCCCACTTTCCAAAACCAAGAGTTTTTCTTTCCATTCCATTATTCCAAAACGAGAGTGAAGTGATTTCAAATCCCCCAAATAATTCTGCCATTTCCAACCCTGCGATAGCAAATTCAACAATTGCAAACAATTACAATTTTCGGCTTCAAGCAGTTCAGTGTTGAATAGCAGCGATCATAATTCCCTGAAACCGGATAATGTGTTTAACATTGGTCTTGATGGCTCCCAAGTTGTTAGGCATAAAATGCATTCTGAAATTTAAGAATAGAGTTAAAGAGTGTCTGGCTTGGTGAATCCATGCTCCAAATTCACCAGAATTTTTAGGGATCCCAAGAGAGGCAGGATCAAACACATGTGTGCACACAGTGACTCTTCTGAAAGTGTTATACAGTCATATCTAATGAATTAACTTCAATTAAAGAAAGTGGGGTTGAATGGAGTGCATTCCACTATCGTGATTGCAGTAAATTTCAAACTGAAAAATGAGCTCCATAAAAAGAGTACTTGACCCAGTGATGTATCACTGCAGACACTTCTTCCACAGGAAGCATGGCCCCAACTCCATATCTGGCACGGCAGGCGACTATAGTAGTTTTGCAGATTTTGTATCCAAAAATAGCTCCTCACAATCTCCTAAACAGCTGGTTATCACATGAATATTAATTCCCAATATGCCCTCGATGGTCAGCAATCATCACCAAATGACCTCAAAGCCCTACATCTAAATAAATCACTGGAGTTCCCTGCAGAGGTGAGTGTCAAGTGCAACTGTCGACGATAAATGCCCAATTGCATAATTATAACATATCTATACTCACCACCAGAATATTCAAAGTTACAAAAATTAAACATTAGACTTGGAAGCGGAACCGGTTGAACTGGATGAATCAGTTTTATGCATAAGTGGACATTGGTGCAGAGAGGAAGACATTTTTTCCCCTCGAATTACTACTTATATGTTAGCTGATTATTATTGTCACTATTTTTAAAATGGATGATCTTGTACATATATACATGCGTACATGTATACCTAAGTCAAAACTAGAAGCCAGATTAAAATTTCCTACATATATTGCCACAGAAAAAGTATTTAGATTTTGACGACTATATTGTTGACAACAACAGGGGCAAATACTTATGTAATGTTTGTAGAGATCCCAAAGAGGAAATATAGACAATATTTTTTAAATTTTTAATCAGTTATTAAAATTCATCATAAAAAGAACAAAAACTCAATTATTTTTGGTGATCTTAACATTAAAACGTTAATACATAGTGGCATTTCGTCCACACTGAACCACCTATTAGAATTTTTGGATCAATATCTTTGATAAATTCCTACACGGCAAGCAAAAACAATGGCAACCAATGTTCATCGTTTAATTACTAATGAAAAATAGGCTGACAAAGTTGATGTTACTATAATTGATCTAAATCTATCAGGCCACTGTGCTCAACTGTTGGTAGGAACTGCTCAAACTATGGGAACCCTAAAGGTTTATTTCACAAGGAAGAAATATTCAAAATGTCTGTGATATACCATCTAATGTGTCTTGGGTTGATCTTTATACATCACTCATAACCTGGCATGCGTGCATGAAGAGTACAAATTCTTGCTTGAAAATACGAAACTTGTATTTGAGAGCTGTTTTCAAATAAATTTACAGTCCCAAAAAAGGCTAGTAGAACATTTTGGGTAACAAATTAAGTTAACACAGCCGGCCAAAAACTCAACGTTTGATAGCATGAGGAGATTGAGTGATGCTCCCATTCATGATGTTGACTGGAAGAAGGTCAAGAACGAGTATGCTACCCTTATACAAAATCGAAAAAAGCAAGTCATAATTATTTTCTTACAAATACTAGTTCCTTTAAAAGCCCCAAAATTTCAGAGTTTAATAGGACGCCTCGATAGCTTAAGTGGCTAAAGCACTCGACCGGATATTGAGAGATCTGGGTTCGAATCACAGTCAAGGCGAATGATTTTTACACTGAAATTGCTGCATTGAACTTAAAACAGGCTTGGCCCAATGTGAACCATGTTGATGCAAAGATCATCTGCCCACCTCTATTTCTATTTTTCCAGTCACATTAAAGGAATTACTGACTGTTTCACACACTCTCAAAAATAAGAAATCTCCAATGATTGACAATATTCCAGTCATGGTTATTTAAAAATGTTTATGCTTATGGCATGGTTGTGGAAACAACAGGATGGGCATAGATTGGAGACTTTAAACATGGGTGTGGAGAATGATGGAGAAAGTGAAGTGGACAAAAAGGAAAACAAAGTTCTAGGCTTGGAGAGGGAGGAGAGAGGATTGTTGGGGAAGTCAAAAGGAGGCAGTAATCATGGATGCAAAGAATTGCGATTGACAATGGGATGTTGAAGACTGTGATAGAGTGGAGAATGTTAGACCAGTGAGGAAGGGATATGCAAAAAATAAACGCATTCAATGCTATAAAAGGAGGAAGAAAATATGCACAGTGATAGAAAGATTTATTGTTGTGTCAGGCATCAGGTTGTGTTTTATTTTGAATGGAATGCAAATGTATAAGTACTTTGTTCAGGCTACGTCCATAAAAAAGCTTACCAGAACTGGCAGAATACCTAAATAAGATATAGACATCCTCTGAGAACCTTCACATAAGTAACTGAAATGCTCGGTGGGGTAACATTAGGGATGTAGGGTGGCTGAGGTAGAAATCTTGAAAGAAATAAATCAATTTTTATCAAATAACTCTTAATTCTTCCAGCATTTTTCACAGCACAAGAGTAATTATTTTATTATAATTTAACAACCAAAATATTTTTAATTATCTTATTTTATTTATAATATTTCCTTTGCATTGTGGGGAAGGATGTACTGGTAATGTACTAGTAAACCAGAAGGTCCTTGTAATGGTGAGGGAGAAGAGGGGATTGTTGGGAGAGATCCTAAGGTGAGACAAAAATGGATGAAGAGACTGTATTGATAGGCAGGGGGATGTTGAAGACTGATATAAAGGGGAGAATATATCCAGAACCTACCCGAACCGATGGAATACCAATTATAATAATTTAAAATTTTTAGAATGAACCCCCATTTATTCAAGAACAAGGACCAATGGTGGAATTACTTCCATCTTTCCATGGACTGGGAGTGATTCTGCATTAAAAATTTTACAGCAACAAACCCAGACGTTAACACAAATCCCACCTTGTAATGATAGTCAGTCAAATACTAGGCATATTCAAAAAGTAAGGGCTGTTGGGTCATTAAAAAAATTTATCCATTAGAAAACATTTTAATGGACAACTTTAGTTTCCGACAGATGTACTTCATAAAAAGAGATATTTCAGGCATGACATGGAGGAATATCATAATTAATTAAAAATTGGCAATTAAAAAATTTTAATTAGATCTACTTCACTTCTCTACATAGTTGCCATTCACTTCAAGCAATTTTCATAATTCTGCACCAGCTTCTTTAATCCCTTGCAATAGAAGAGTACACAGTCTAGGAATTGAACCAGTCGACAAAGGCAGTCTTGTGTTACTTTTCATCCTCAAACATGGTCCGAGCCACTGTTTTTAAACACAATAGGAGGAAATAATGATTAGGTGCAAGGTTAGGAGTGGTGAAAGCGGTCTATAAACATTTTTCCACTCAACATTGCTTGCTCTTTAATGTCGCGTGCATTTTTGGGACCCTTTCAAGCAATTGGTGATACCCAAGCTTTTTTCCACAGCAAATGTAAAGAGTGGTGCGTCCAACACGAGGACATTTATCAGCCAGGGCACAAATCATCAAACATTGATCAGATCGCAGTCCTACGCCCACTTGCCGAATGATTTCATCCATCTAGATACCGGGCCGGCCACCAGCTCCGCACTTCGTTGCGCACATTTGCATATGCACTTTCATTTTAGATGTCTCAGCACCATTGTCCTAACCTTCCTTTCACTTATTACTGCAGGAGCACTAGCTAGGCTTAACTCCTGATGAATTTCAAGTGCCGATGATCCCTTTGCACACAAATATTGAACCACAGCACGCACTTTGCAACTGATAGGAGCGACAATTTTTGGGTCACAAGTAAACCACTACTGAATGAAAACAAATGAACTCAATGGCTTGGAAAACAATCATTAGATGATGCTGCATGCGAACAATTAAGCTCTGACCCACCATTACTCAAATATAAGGAAACAGCCCATACTTTTAAAATGGCCCTCATAATTAATCTCTTTCCCTGGAGGATATATCGTTTCTTTTAACTTCTGTTCAACCCTTCTTTCAGTTTTAAGCATTAATTGAGATATTTCAATATTCCATAGTGGTGGCTGATGGTATCTAGCATCCATGAGTAATTGCCCTCAAAATCAACTTCTAAGACCTTCAAAGATACACATGATTGACATTATTCTGCAATGGACTGACAAGATCGCAAACACTGGCAGCAGAATAAAATTATAATAACTCTTCAATAGCTGCACAAATAACTCTCTAATACTAGTCTCCTGACTAGTATCTTCCATATTCCTGAATTCTGACCTCCACCTGAAAATAGATTTTTGACGGTAGCTGGGCAAGCTCACTGCAATCATTGCATGTATTTTCAAATGAAACCCCTCCCTTTCCCTCCTTCATTTCCCCCTACAGCAAGCACTAGACATACCACACCTTCCCCTGTCTCTCCATCCCTCTATGCCCTGCCCAAAGCATTTGTCCGGGATTTTAATTTTCCCAAAAGGTAGATCGAATTGGGCACCTTGTACAAAGTGGAATAATAAACCTGAAAAAAACATTTACTAATTAATTCTTTAACAGTTTATTATGGATACATAGAGACATAAGCTTTAAGATCCATAAGTTTAGTAAAAAATTAAATTATTCCAGAAATTTGTGCATACATGAAATGTTTTGTACATTAATGTACATCAACACCATTGTGCAAACAAATTGATGATTCAAGTTTAAATACGTCATAAAACATAATTACCACAGTAATTGAAAGAATAAAGAAACATTAGGCTGAGTGAAATACATGCCATGAGACATAAAGGAGAACTTAGGAGACAAATGATAATAATTAATCATGAACTCCAATAAACTCTCAATAACCAAATCACATTTTATGAATATCATTGAAATAAACAAATTCCATTTAAAAGATAGCCCTTTACATGACTAAGTATATAAATGGCTTTCTCTCTCTCTCTCTCTCTCTTTTTCTCTCTCTCATACACATACTCCATTTCTCTATACTGCATCACAACTATGACTGTACAATAAAATAAGCTCTGACATCAAGATACATATCACTTTCATACATTTACACAATCAGTCCATAAAAATATAATCAGTCATCATTGCAAAAGAAAAATATATGCCCTTATAAAAGTGTCTGTGTTTACATATTAAAGCTTTGAGTGTTCCATGTTTCACAGAATTATTCAAGAATCTTCACAGGGCATTTACACATATTTTATGAATTAATTTCCACTACGTTAACAAATTACATACATTATTATTCAAATCGAGTAGCTCACATCCATCAAACTACTTTCTTCAACCTTTAAGGCCTTCAATAACAATTTCGAAAATAGTGACCAGATGTGACAGCAAATTACTCAGATGATCAGGAAGAGTATAAATATCAGAAATACACGGAGGGAGAAATCCATTTGGTAAAATTTGACAGAAATGAACTTTCTCCACTGTATCAATTTTTCTTCCTGGCTGAAAACATTTACAAAGAGAGGCACTGGTAGATATAAAATTTCTTTCATAAACATGATCCTTCACTCATCAAACCAAAGTCAGCAGTTTATCTTAATTGAAAATCATCGACATTCAAAAACAATAGATTTTTAAACAATATCAATGTATCTAGAATATAAAACTGAATCTTTAACATGACTATGATTCATGGGCATGAATTCAGCTTAAAACCAAACACCAACTGATTCAATTTATGCTTAATCAATGAAAAAATAAATCAATAAAAGCTGATCCTTCATGATGAGAGAAATTGATGACTCACTTGCCCATTTCTCGACAAAGCACAAAAAAAAACGAACACACACTAAATAGGGTTTCTTTTTTAAAATGATAGAAAAAAGGAACAAATGAAGAGCTACTAGAATATCCTCCATTCCATTGCATCACTGGCAGCAAATGGAGCACGAGGAATTTTACACATTTTTAATACTTTTCATGCTTGAGGAAAGCTCAAAGAGATCAACCATATAAAGAGTCACTCAAACAAAACTTCTCTCAGCAGAGCTGATAAGCATGGAGAAAATGAAACAGAGAAGCCTTACAGGAACTGTCGTCTGGAGATTTGATTTCGGTCTTCATTTCTCCTCTTCCGGGTTGAGCCGCAGAGTGCAAGGAGGAGGAGGGGGGAGGGTGCACTGCCACTCAGTGCCAAGCATGCGCCCTGCAATGCACCCACCCACCCTTCTTCTGCAGCCACGCCACCATCCAAAAATCCCACATTATTGCAGCCGAGGGCACACGTCAATAACCTTCTCCTCTTCTGAAAACAAAAAGGGAGCGCAGAGAGAGTGAGTGGAGCATACAGATGATGCACTCCCGAGGACAACCCCAAATGGTTACGGGGCCAACTCATTACCACCTGCTCCCAGGAGACGAGCATCCCTCAAATCGGCCAACAAGAGTTACCAGACAGACATGAGCCCCACCAGATGTCTCCAGATATATGAACAAATAACTTCCGCTTTTTGCCAGAATTGAAAGCTAATGCCAACTTCAGGTTTAGTATCAAAATAAAGTGACTTATCCTGGGATTATAATCCAATATGCAGCAGGCAAAAATAACATTATATGATGCCATGTTAAATTTTTTGTCAGCAAGAGCATTTGACGTGAGTATTTACTTCACATTGCATCAATAGTCTGGTTCAACAGCACAACACAAAGCGAAAGAAAATGTTCAATTAATTTTTTAAAAGACTAAATTATTATTTTATATATAAATAATATATATATGTAAATAAAAATAAAAATAATATATATATAAATAAAAATAATATATATATAAATAAAAATAAAAATAATATATATATAAATAAAAATAAAAATAATATATATATAAATAAAAATAATATATATATATATTTTTTTTTTAAGGTAATCTACCGGTTAAGGTAGGTTTTTTTTGATGGACGCAACTACCAAACAAATATTTTGTGACTACTAACAAAACACAACCCTAAATTCTACTCTACACCAGGTCCCTCTTCATCTCTGAGTACTTTCTTCCTCCCTTCATCCCATCCAACATCCCTATCCTGTTCCTTCCCTTTCCTCTTTTGCCCAACATTCTACCCTCTATCACAGTCTTCAACATCCCACTGCCGGTCAACACCCCCTTCATCCACTTTTCCTGCCTCCATAGGATTGCTCCCAACAAACCCCTCTCTTCGCCCACCATACCAAGTACTTCCTCATTTGTTTTCTTCTCTGTCCATTTCACCTTTTCCATTCTTCTCCACACCCACATTTCAAAAGCCTCCAGTCTACGTCTATCCTCCTGCTTCAATGACCACATTTTGGCGCCGT
Organism: Hetaerina americana; assembly: GCF_022747635.1. Classification (NCBI taxonomy): domain Eukaryota; kingdom Metazoa; phylum Arthropoda; class Insecta; order Odonata; family Calopterygidae; genus Hetaerina; species Hetaerina americana. The sequence continues at coordinate 694,626 of NW_027286852.1, read as the reverse complement.
ACATAGCTACGCTCCATATCAAAGTTTTTACGAGTCTTTTCTTAACATCCTTACTCAAAGTCCCCGTCATCAACTCCCTCCTCCTCGTGAAAGCCTCTTTGCCTAGCGCAATTCTTCTCCTTACGTCCCTACTACTTTGACCGTGTTGGTCCAAAACACTACCGAGATACGTAAACTGTTCTACCTGCTCTAGTTTTTGCCCTCTTACTTTAATGTTAAGATTAGCCTTTTTCTTTCTAGAAAATCGCATAACCTTTGTTTTATTAATGTTGATTCTCATCCCATACCTGTCGCACTGAATTTCCAATTCACTAAGCAATGCTTGCAGCCCCTTGGCTGACTGACAAACTAAAGCTTGGTCATCAGCAAACCTAACTGATTTTACGAATCCCCCGCCCACTTTCATTCCTACCTCGAGTTCTTCCCATGCCTCTTTGATCATTTCCTCTGCATACAGGTTGAACAGCAACGGTGATAATGGGCAACCCTGCCTTACACCCCTTCCTAACACTGCCCATCCTGACTCCGCGTTTCCCACCCGCACCTGAGCAGTCTGAGATATGTACAGGTTGTGGATTAGCCTCCTTTCCCTCCAATCTATTCCTATTTTCTGCAATATACTCATTAGTTTTTCCCAATTCACTCTATCAAACGCTTTTTCGAAATCTACGAAACAGGCAAATACCTCCTGGTTGTGTTCTATATTCCTCTCGATTAATAATCTCATTACTGCAATGGCATCACGCGTACCTCTCCCCTTCCTAAACCCAAACTGATCATCCCCTAAGTAATCATTTGCCCTACTCTCTATCCGTTTGTTTATGATCCTGAGAACAACTTTAGCTGCGTGGGATATCAAAGTAATTGTCCTATAGTCCTCACATGACGTGGCCTTTACCTTTTTCGGAATCGGAACTAAAACTGCTCTCACAAAGTCTTCCGGCCAGATTCCCTCCTCATAAATGCTACGGATCAGCCCATATAGCCTCTTCCTCCCACATTTTCCTAAGCATTTTAAAAGTTCCACGGGAATGTTATCTACCCCCACGGCCTTATTGAGTTTCATCTCCCTTAATGCCCTTTCTATCTCATTGTCTAGTATGCCTGGACCTAAGCTGTCTTCCTCTACGTCATTTTCTTTTTCAATGTGTAACTGTGTTGGTCTGAGTTCTTTACTATACAGTTCTTCTATATACTCCTTCCATCTCTCTTGGATCTTTCCTGCGTCAACTATTACCTTACCCGCTTTATCTCTAACTATTAGCATAGCTCTTCCTTTCTTACTTCCCGATAACGATTTAACTTTGCTGTACAGCGCACCTATTTCGCCCTTCCTCTGGAGACTTTCCATCTCCTCGCACTGCATCTTCCACCATGCGTCTTTTGCCTTATTTGTTGCCCGCCTCAATTTATTGTTCAATTCTTTGTACTTCATTTTGCCTAATTCTGTATTTATATTCTTCCATTTTCGCCGCTCATCCATCTTTGTAATCATCTCATCCGTGATCCATGGTTTCCTAGTCCTTTTAGCGTTAACGGTTCCAATAGTGTCTTTTGCGGCTTTAGACAACCCTTTTTTGATCATTTCCCATTTTTCTTCGATAGTAATAAGCCCTTTACCATCCTCCATTATTTTCTCTACCGCCTGTTTGTATTCCTTCCTTTTCAACCCATTTAATGCTTCTACATTCCATTTTCTAACTCGCCGCCCCTGCCTTATCTTTTTGAAACGTACGCTACATTTCATAACAACTAAATTGTGGTCTGAGTCCGCATCCGCTCCCGGAAAGCTGTGGGAATTTATCACACTATTCCTAAACCTGTGTCTTACCAGGATATAATCTAGCTGATATCTTCCTGAGTCACCTGGCATTTTCCATGTATACCTGCGTCTTTTGTGGTGTCTAAACCAAGTGTTGGTGATGACTAACCCCTGTCTCCTGCAGAACTCAACTGCTTTCTCCCCGCGGTCATTCCTCGTGCCTAAACCGTAGTCGCCCACCTCATCACCATCTCTTCCTTCGCCTACCGTCGCATTCATGTCCCCCATCACTATCAAATGTTTCCCTGCTGGAACACACGTGATCATGTCCTCTAACTGATCGTATATCCTATCGACCTCTTCTTCCTTATGGTTGCTCGGTGGCATGTATACCTGAATAATAACTAAGTTCGTCGGTTCTGCTTTTATCTCCACTAGTAGTATTCTATCCGTTACCTGCTCTATGTTGACTATGCTTCTTCCTACCTCTTCATTTAATACTATGGCAACCCCTCGTTGGCTCTCGTCCCCACCGCTGTATATTATTCTATACTTATCACTCCAGTAATCCCCGCTATCTTTCCATCTCACCTCGCATAGACCTAAAATATCTATATTTCCCCTTTCCATCTCTCGCTTAACATTCTCCAATTTCCCTGTCCTCATCATTGTCCTAACATTCCACGTTCCTATTCTAACTAATTTTGTCTTTTTCTCCTGCGTCTTCTGTCCTGCTGCTGCTGGTTTTCCCTTGCAAGGGTTTCGTGGGATGACGACCGCGGAAGCCTTGCCTCCCCCGCTGCCGGGCACGACACACGGCCGATTGGGCCGAGCCCCGTGGTTGCCAGGACTCAAAATATCTCTATTGTCCATCATATTTTTCTAGGGAATGATAATTGAGGTGGTTTCCCGTTGCCTTCCTCAATAGTGTTTTTAACGTGACACCATCACTTACTGGCCGCCCCACTGGGGTCAGACGCCATTGCAGCCGCCTCACTGAGGAACAGACGCTGCGTGGACTACCTTTCGTCTGGCTCCTAACCTTCGACCTATCTGGCATGGGTGACCCTACCAGGAGCAATAATTATTACTCCCGCCAGTACAGCTCTAGGGGTCATCGGAACGCACAAGCCCTTCCACCACGTCAAGGTTGTAGTCCGGGGAGGGAATAATATATATATAAATAAAAATAATATATATATATATAAATAAAAATAAAAATAATATATATATATATATAAATAAAAATAATATATATATATATATATATATATATATATATATATATATATTGCAGGGGCGTGGTGCATCTTGTTGGAGTCCTTGCCACAGGGTGGGATGGTAAATAAGGAATATTAGATGCAAGTTATGTGCAATTTGCACAAAGCAATCCGCCACAAAAACCAGGAATTGTGGAAGAATAAAAATTGGCTTTTGCCCTTGACAACACACCTGCTCACACATTGTTACTTGAGTGCGAATTTTTGGCCAAAAACAAGACATTAATGATGCCGCAGCCACCGTATTCTCCAGATCTGGTCCCCAGTGACTTTTTCATTTTCCGGAAACTGAAGAGGCCCATGAAAAAATGGCGATATGCTATAATTGACGAGATAAAGACAGCATCAAAGGAGGAGCTGAATGAGATCACAAACAATGAATTTTTGAAGTGCTTTGAGGATTGGAAAAATTGTTGGCACAAGTGTATTATATCTGATGGGGATTACTTTGAAGGGGACAAAATAGATATTCATGATTAAATAAACAATTTTTGACCGAACACACAAGTCCCAATAATTTTTGGACAGACCCAGTGCATGAGTGACCATTTTAGAATGCGATTCTTTTTAATTCAGTGCTTAGAGATACAAAGTGCTGGAAAATGGTAAGTTAAATTGGTTACATATGGGGTTCCATATGCAAGAAGATACCCAAAAATAACCGGAATTGTTTTCTTTTGTACTTAATTTTTTAACGAGAAATCAAATCACTCTCAAAATACTCTTCATTACACTAAATTCATTTGTCTAATCTGTGATTTCATTCCCGAAAATGTTTTTCAAACTCATCTGTTTTGATGCCCAACAGCTCCTGCCTCAAGTTTTTTCTTTACCCCTTCCATATCACCAAAATGTTGTCCTTTCATGCCCCTCTTCATTCGTGGAATCAAGAAGAAATCGTATGGAGCGAGGTCAGGTGTATAAGGGGCAAGGGGCGCGGGGTGTCGTGTTGCCATAGCTAAAAACTGGTGCACTGACATGGCTGCATGAGCCGGTGCATTGTCATGGTGGAAAAACCAGTCCTTCCGTCCCCAACAAATGGAACAGACTTTTGTTGCACACCGCCATGCTATCTTTTTAAAACCTCCGAAGGGAACGCCTGATTAACAGTCGGACCTGGTGGGATGAACTTAGAATACATTCACATCGAAAAAACAAATGAGCATAGTCTATGGCTTTAATTTCATTTGATGAGCTTTTTTTGAGCGAGACGACGATGAAGTTTCAACTCTCAAAAAAGTTTCATTTCAGAAAAATACTAGCCTAAGAAATCATTGGTCAGGGTCCCCTTAGCAGGAATTAGCAAAAATGAGATCACTCATTTTCTTGAAGTGGGGGCCCTGAATCAACGTCGATGGTCTTCCAGAATGCTCATCGTCTTCCACCGATTGCCGCTCCTTTTTGAACCGGTAAACCACTCATTACACTCAGCATGATTCAGAGCATCCTCATTAAACCATTTATTAACACACATGTTTCTGCGAGGGATTTGCAGAGATCCACACAGAATTCCACAGAACAGCACTGCTCCTTCAAAGAGCTCATTTTCTAAGATCAGATTTTTCGCCACACTCCCGAACATCCCTTCACATAAATGGCTGTAACTAATCAACAAAACAAGATATCAACAAAATGGTTGAAGCCGGTTATTTGGGAAGTCTTGGTCAGCTTAAATCTGGGGTCGGCTTATGTCCAAACAGATACAGCAAGTGATATTTTTTCTGGTGTCGACAGTCCTATTATTGCACTTAGAAGAGTTCCCCAGGTATAAATCTTGCAGAGAGTGCAAGTTAGTTTCCCGACAAAATGGGAACATTTCATCACGCCCCATGCTCACCTCAGTCTTCCCCATCCAGAGACACGCCACAGGAAGAAAAGCTTTGCTCTGCCACATTTGGCCCTCAAGGTACTGCAAATAACCTCCCAAGTGATTCCCTCACGTGACCCACGTTCAAGACCTATTTCCTAATAGTGAAATCATTAGATGGAAGAGGGTCTAAATTTAAATGTACCACATCATGTGATATAACAAAATTGCTCTCCACCGGCACCCGGCCAACCTTCATATTTATCACAGGCATGGACAATAGACTCACGGCACGACAAAAAGAAATAACTTTATGGTATTCCACACAATATTTCAATAGTAACTAGAACTGCCTAGACATCCTCACATCACCATCGAGGGCTAATCAGAGCCTCGGTGAATCCTTCACATCTGAATCCCAGGGACGGGTGGTCGGGAGGGAGGTTTGACTTGAAGGGTCCAGAAGAGGGAAAAACTGAAGCGAGAAGTTGAAAGGAGAGAGGGAGGGGTAAGGAAAATAATGTCGTAAAGGTACAGTATATGAAGTGATGAGGATTTAGAGGGAAATTATGCTTTGGAATAAACTTATCAAAATATTTTACACCTGTAAAAATTTCAAAACATATAAAAACTCTAGGCTGTTGCCTTTCTCAAATAATTCCAAAAAAAGGGCTGAAAAAGTGGAATGAGTCTCTTCAAAAAATATTCACTACCATTCTAGCGCTAAATTTCCAGCCAGTCAGGCCAACATGTCAATAATTACAATTTCAAGGAACATTTTAACAGATACAAGTTCTGTCCAAATTATTAAATCTATCTTTAGAATTAAAAATAAGTTGAAAATAGTCATTGGGTTACAAAAGTCAAACCAGTCATAGTTCAATTAAAATATTGCATGGAATACTTCAAAGATGAGCTCTTTGCATTTCCTCTTTCGAAAGCATGCCCCATGATGGGATCCCCTTATCCCGGATGACGAAGAGATACCACCCAGCGGCACACCTACGGACGGGCACAGGAGTGCCAACGGCAACAAGGAAGGCGTGAACCAAGGGCCACATGCTCACCCTTGAGGGGCAGATGGTCCACACACGGAGGCGGCTGACTGAAGCACTGGTATCCACTGCCATGGTGTGATTCAAATGCCGGCATTATTGAAGAGAGTACCATGCACTTCGACGTCTCCAGGTTGGCGCCTGAGCTGAACGTTCTTCCCTTGCCTTCATAGAAGACACATATGCCATACTCCTTCCCATCTAAAATAGACAGCAATGAGAAACATTATTATTTAGCAGAGTAGCATTGTAGCCATCATTCACGGTCACAGATGTCACCAATTATTACACGAGTTCCATGCACACAGATAAGGAGGAATTACACTGGGGCATTACACTGCAATATACAAGAGCTACAAGGTCTATCCCAAAAGTAATATGACTTATTTTCTCCCAGATAAACGGATGAATGTGCAGCAGTTTCTCCGGCTAGATTCGAGGGAGGGGAGTCTCAGGAAAGGCAGGTGACCGGTGGAAGTTGGCTCCCAGCCTTTGCAGAGTGTGGCTAGTTCATTTGCTTAACCTCTACTACATGATCTTGTTACGCTCTGTCATGAACCAGTAATCGGAACAGTGCTACGACATCAAACTTTGCATGAAACTGGGCAAAACCAGAAAAGAAACTCATGACATGCATGCTAAGACTATTTCTCATCATGAATCACTCACACCATGATGCTGTCCCAGAAAAAAAATGGTATTACACATACAGGGTTCGTCCGGAAAATAAGTGTACTGAGCTCAGGAAAAAAAATTTATTACACTTTTACATATCTTAAGCTAATATTCCTCAAAATAGGACCCTTGTGAGTCGATACACTTGTTCCAGCGGCGTTCCCATTCCTGGAACGCTCCCGCGAAGGCATCATCGGGAACCTCTCGAAGACTCATCGTCGACCTCTTCTCTGCCCTCCACGAACATCTTGTGCCACCGAAAGATCATGTTTCTGGACATGGCTGACTCCCCGTAAGCCTGGTTAATCATACCGACAGTTTCGGTAGATGATTTCCCAAGCTTTACCGCAAATTTGATGGAATAACACTGCTCCAAAAACTTCCGCATCGCGTTCCGTGACGTGGGTCGAGCGTGGAGGTTCGCGTTAACAGAGCTGACCTGGAGCGGCGCGCCCAGCCCAGGAGTCAGTACACTTATTTTCCGGACAAACCCTGTAGCTATCTCTTATTTTCTCGATTAAAAAACAATCATATATGCTGAAACAGAAATCCCATTCCTCCAGTATTTTATTGTCCAGTTTTTAGCATACTCCTCTCACTTAGGACATTTAGGAGCGCATGCACATTGATTTTTTCACTCCCAAGTTTAATGGGAGAAAGAAAATGCATGACCAGAAGTGCAACACCCCCAGGGAGTTATTTGGGAATTTTTTATAGGTATTACTTTCAATAAAATATTGAAACTCAGTGGCTTGCTATTAAAAAAGAGTATATTATCTTAAATTTCATCAACCACAAAGCCTTGGAACCAAGCTCTGAAACATTTTATGGAAATACAAATCAGTGGTTCAGCATCCTACTTTTGAATCCAAATTATAAAATAACCTGTCTCAAATTAAAAGAAACAACAAGTCTTTCCACTTACCAACATCTTCCTTCTTTTTGCAAAATTTCTTCAGGAGACGGTAAACTTTTGCTCTCCAAGCCATCATCACCATGATCATCAAGAACATGAGCATGGTACACAATGCTCCTACGATGGCATAGATGATCAAGGAATTGTCCAGTCTGGGGGGCTGGACCATTTCCTTTTCCACCACCTCCGGCACTTCTGGAGAAAGAGTCAAAATCATGAGGGGTCGGGGCAACATGGGATTGGCACCAGACGGAAGACACGGAATGACCACAATGCCTCTGCACATTCAAGGAAAAGTCTTTGGAGAGAATCTGAGCTCTCTTAAATGCTGTCAGCTCTATTTGTGGAGAATTAAAAATAATATCAGATACCATAAATGCCACTTTAATTTGCCCTTAACATATAATTTATCCTTATTTCCATCCATCCTACTAATATCAAGCTTCAAGATTTTTTTTACAAGATCTTACAATGTGAAATTCATCTCATATGTTACATCTGACTTATAGATAAACTTCTCTTTGGAAATATTGTTAAACAAAGTGAACTTTTAGGTTAGCAATTTATTATCAACAAAATGTTTAGACCACAGGGACCTTGTTTTGACTTTGATTTTTAAAATGATACACACTCACTTCATTTTCCATTGCATCAACTAAATTGTCTTATTCTCTGTATTTTAAAATAAATCATTCCACCGCTTTAAGAGTTGATATTTAAGAATAACTAATCAATCCCGCAGTTTCTTTGGAATAACTAATCACTTTAAATAATTCACACTTGGAGATTAAAATACCATTGTGACTTCTGTTAGCAGCAGCTTTCTCCAGGAATGGCCACACACGATTCCCTTCCTGCTTGGCAATCTGTGATTTTACTTTGGGTTGCAGTGATATGCTTAATACAGTTTTTACAGCTTTTTCTTTCGCATTAGTACGTTTTTAATTTAGTATATTTTTGTTTTAATACAATAAACACTGAAATTTATTTTAAAATAGTAATATTTAGCAATTTTTTGTTGTTACTTGGTTTAATATGTTTGACATTATTTACTGACTTTCTCGTTATTTTCAACATTCATTGTTTACGACCATATTTCCTCATATTATACAATCACATCAATAAGGAAGAAAAAACAACTGGATTATTTAAATTATACTTCAAAGGTTGTTCCATGCAGAGGTGCTCCCATCAAGGAGCATTGGGAGTTGCATATATATATTTTAAAAGTTGTTATATATTCTCTATTTGTTTTTCACTTAAAAATGTACAACTAAATAATGATATGACTACGAAACAGCAGTAATAGGTTGCCAGTTAATATCCTCTTGAGACAAAACCGGCTCTTGGAGGACCTCATTATATAAATAAATTCTTTCATGTTATTATGAGCTATAAGGAGTGTAATTGTAAGAGCACACATTTCTAGATGGTAGAAATGGAATCACATTTTTCAAATGAAGACTTATTGGGCAAGAGTTGGGAAGGCACCTCAAGATGCACCAAAAAGGATATTATTTTTTCAGTGAATTCCTTACGGAGAATTTTGAATTTGGTTCTGGAATAACTGCAATATTTCATTGTATAAGACATTATTCTACTAGCAGAAGAGTAACATTTGACAAATATATATCAACATCTATGAGTTTTAATCTACTAGAGTTGTAGAAAATATGGAATTAATGAACAGCTGGTGAATAATATAATAAATTATTAAGACAAGGCTTATAGGGTTGAGACCTTAAGTGACCAGTTTGCAATTAATTAAGGCATAAAAAAGGCAGCCTAATATCGCAAGTCACGAGCATCACAATGGCAGTTGACCCTTTCATGAATTACCGCGTGAGAGATGGATTCAAAGGCAAGGAAAGCGCAAGGAGAGGATATGTTTATTTTCTCTATCTTCTCTGAGTCAGCGATGCAACAGTGCTAGACAGTGACCTTGAAAATCGGCAAGGGGCACCGGATGGCTTTACGGATGTAATGGCAAGGAGGGAACAGAGAGGAAATTTGACCAAAATGAAAGCAGTGGCACATGGTACAAAAATTGGGAAGAATGAATGCAATGTGAGAGTAATTGGAGATACATTTGAATAAAAGGACAATTTTTCACAGCCTGGAAGAATGTCTGTGAGATACATGGGAATAGATTAAGAGAACACAAGCCATTAAACAAGCCTGGAAGAAAGATTGTTGATAGTGTAATGCCTACCTAAGGGAGCAACAAACACAGTCTAAATAAAGGCACAGTCCTCCACATATTTTATCTGCATGTACACGGTACCCCGCAAGCTGCCACAAGGGTTTGGGGGGTACTGCCATTAGCCATTTCTTCAAGTCTGGAAATAAGAAATAGTCACTGGGGGTCAAATCTGGTGAATACGGTGGATATTCTAATAATTGGAACTTCAATTCCATAATTTTGGCCATTGCGACTGCACAGGTGTGCACCCGTGCATTGTCTTGATGAAAGAGAATCTGTTTCTTTTTCAGATGAGGATGCTTTTCTCCTTGATTTCTTTGCTCAGCCATTCCAATAATGATGCACAAGACTCTTCTGTTATCGTTGGTCCCTTTTTCAAGTATTCAATGCAGATGATTCCGCAAGCAAGACCGTGGCCATGACCTTACTGGCTGACTTGGCCGTCTCCGCCTTCTTTGAAGCCCGATTGCCTTCAAAAATCCAAAGTTTTGACTGTTGCTTTGTCTCCGAGTGTATCCATGTTACATCAAAAGTTATATCGACGCAGAAACTCATCAGGATTGAGATGGAAAAGCACCAAAACAACCTCAGAGTCGACCAAACGATTGCATTTATTCTCTGCTGTGAGTAAACGCAGCACCCATCTTGCCGAGATTTTTTGTGCAAAATTGAAGCTACTGTACCTTGTGATAGGCCTTTTGCTTCTAATATTTCACGCACTTTGAGTCGTCGATCACTCAAAATCATATTATGGATTTTGTTAATCATTTCGGGGTAGACACTTCCACAGGGTGTCCAGATCTGCATTCATTTTTTGTGGATGTGCGACCACGTTTAAACTCATTCACCCAATTGTAAACAGTTGCAAACACAAGAGCGTATGAGCCATGAACTTTGTCCAACTCAGCTTTGATTTCTTTCAACGTCAACCCTTTCAAATACAATTGTTTAATCATTGCTAGAAACTCATTTTTATCCATTTTTATATACAAATTAAAAAGTTGTTTACTTCAATCGATGACAACAATGAAACTATATGATGGATACAGCTGAAGCTTTAACAGCTGACTAGTTAGGAGTGTCATTTAATGGAAAAAAATTATTTTCGATACTATGAGCGCCATCTCTTGGATTTTCTAAGGATTTATTGTACCACCCTAGTAGATATAAAAAAATTGTGCATTAAAGAAAAACAAAATCCCATAATGTCTGAGGTGCTGATGGCAAGACACAAATAGAAGAGAATACATTGAGAAGTGATGCATTGGAACATTAAGGCCCATACTGCTTAAAAGAGACCTGATTAATGATGAAAACTTACTAGAAGAAGGCTAACAGGGCCCTAAAATACTGAGATTTGAATTTGACAGAGCCATGAAAGAACTGATCAACAACAAGGCACAAGAAGTGGACAATGTACACAGTGGACTCTTCAAGACACTCATGGCCAAAGTAAAAGATACCTTCTTTGGAATTACCAAAGATAGAGACAACAGTTGAAAACCACCAGAGTACTGCAAGAATACATAGTGTGACGGCTGCAATGCTGAAGAAACCAAGAACCGATAAACAAGGAAAACACTGAATATTGAGATTGAGTTCCTGGATTAGCGAGGGTTCTCTGTGTGCATATATTATAGATTGCTTTGGCACATATTCAAAACCTCCTGTAACACCCGATGACTACATACTGCAGTAACAGTGACTGATATGGAAATGGCTGCGATAAAATGGCAAATGTGAAGTGTTTATAGATGGAATATGGAATGTACGGGCAGGTTTTAAAGAAGGAAAAAAACCTGAGAACTTTGCTAGAACTTATACATACAAAATAATAAGCCATAATGTTTTTAAGCAAGACACTAAAATAATATTCTAACCACCTAATAATGGCATCAAGCATGCAGAAGAAATTACCAACAGTAACGTGAATGCAAAGGCGTCATGAATAAGTGAAAAAGATAAATTATCACCAAGGTGAAAGCGTATCATAATTAAGTTGAATTGGTTGATTTGCCATGGAGCTAAATCCGTACTAAATGCTGCATCAACTGACCAGGAGTGATAGAACTTATTGGCTTGCGTTTTCTCAGCTCAGTTAGCATGGGTCAACAACGAAAGAGTTACTCACCATCTTCACGTTCCCGAAGCCATGACGACATGCGCAGCGCGTTTTCACCACCTGTATTCTGGACAGAGCAGCTATATTCACCATAGTCCTCACTCTGAATGTCCCGGATCAAGAGGTAGGCGCCAAGTATTTGGCCATCCTCCCTGGAAACAAGAGAAGAGGAGCGTTAAAACGGACTGCTCAAAAAGCTCAACAAAAGTGAAGCACGGGTGGCAGAGAGATGCACTGTGGGGGAGCGAAGGAGTGGCATTGGAGAAACTTTAAAATGATTGCACACTGCACTGGCCAACGTTAAGATCAATAAGAGACAAACGTCTAACAAGATGTGTGACTAGAGTCAATTCTCAATGGTTAAGTAAATGTGGCAACATAAAAAGATTAATAGGAGACAATATGCTCACTGAGACTTCCAGGTACACGAGTGGTGCAAGTTTCCAGAGAGAGTGAGAAGCTGCAAGCTTCAACAGTTTTTCCCAAAAAATATTTTAAAGAAAATGCTACCATTTGATCCAATGGTTTGAGGCTCTACTTTCCGAGAGTTTATGATCACCGAATAGGTAAACTTTGTAATTTTTTGCACTAAACTTTATTCCACTACCACTGGCTTTCGCCCCAAGGCAGACTGCATACCTGATAATGTCACCCAAGCATCAAAACTGGTCGTAGCAGAACAATAATAATTCTATTACCTAAATATATGTAGAGTGCTTCTACTCTTTCCTGTAATTTCTTCAGATCCTTGCACTGATTTTCCCAACATGTGCCCTAGACCATTGCTATTTCTCAAATATCTTCCTTATCTCTCTCTCTCTGTGTTCACCTTCTCCCACTTCCTTCTGCCTTTTATTCCCCAATTGGATCTCTATTGGTCCATGGCTGCCATTGGTGCAAACATTAAGTGATAACCGCACCAATATAACAGCATTAATGCAAAAACTTAATTGACTTCATCGATTTATATTTTTTGAAGGGCATTATTATTTTTAATTTTCCCCTGATTGAATTTTCGTAACCCCTTCATCAGCCACACTTAAATTTTTCTCCAAATTCCGTTCAAGAATCTTGCACTAGACGGCCAAATATAGCTGATGCCATGGTCGCAACAACCCTTTTTCACCTGAAACAACTTGGGCGCACTTTCACCGGCCTATGAAAAATCACTACTTCAAAATCCAACTCGATAAAATTTCTTCAATACAAGAATATAATGCCATTGAATGAATTCAGCTAATCAGAACATTAATATAGACAACATGTACCCATAGAGCATCAGGAAACTGATGTAATACATGATGGTCTGAGTCTGTTATTTTCAAATTACAATGGTGTTTAGGGACACCTCTAAAATATAGCGATTTATTATAGCCATCCCTCCAATCGCCATATTATCTCGCAATTTCATGATGAAGGCAAACCCTTTGGCGCCTTCACTCTAGTACCCTCGCGACATTTTCACGTTGCTTATGTGGGGCTAAATAGTAATTACTTTCAACAACGATTCTTTGACCCAAGTTGGAAACCTTGCCAAAGTTGCGATTCAACGTTTGGGAGTTGGATTATCGCTTGGGTCTTCCGTCTCCATTCAAGATGCCAACAATTTTTCTTGACGCAGTTTCGTTATTTCTCGCGATATTCACTTTAGTCTATTGCGCCGCATTTTGGTTGACGACACTTCCAAACGTTCACTTCCTTCCCCGGTTTCGGCGAATCGGCCAGTCGTGCGAAGGGAGGCATTCCCGCCGAGGAACGGCGGTCGTCGGAGGGGAAGGCCTTTCCCGGGAAGCAAGGCAATTGCGCGGGTCGGTCACGCCCCCCAGCGGCCCCCTCCTTCCCTCCCTTTCCGCTCGCTGTCCACCATTCAGCGCTGCCTCGCCTCCCTTCGGCGCAAATCACGGCGCCAAACCTGATGAACTTGCGCGGACTTACTGATTCCATTGCCGATTAACATATTACTTCTATCTCACCAAGGAACTCCAGGTAAGACAGAGAAATGAAAAAAACTCTCAATCAGTAATCCCTACGACCCAGTGGTACGAGTTTTAGGGGAAGCGACCAATTGCGCCATACCTCCGTGTTGGAAATTTGAAGCCACAGGTTGCATGAATACAAGAACCTCCTGGACTCAAAACTACTGAGGCACGTAGGTGCTTCTAATATGCTTTCAAATTCATTTACAATTCACTGCCTTGAGTAGTAGTATTAGTAATAGTATTTAGGGAAGGCGACCAACAGCTGAGCTCATTTGCGATGGATGGGAAAGGAGGAAGTGTTGAGGGAAACCCGGCGTCGGCAAGAGTAGGCATCAGCCTACTCTTATTACGAAAGGCGCCAAGGGGTCACACAGTTTAACGTCCCATCCGAAGGACAGCGTACTCACCCTAAGTGCTCTCCACGAAACATTTCAAGCAGGGATCGGGATACCACTTTTAAGTATCTGCCGTCTTCAGGCATTCAGGCCCCCTCCAGGATTCGAACGCGAGTCCTCTGTGTGGGAGGCCAGTACAATAGCCACCGCACTATCCCGATCCCCCCCTATGACCCCGGGTGTTTTCTCGTTGCCTTCCTCGACAGTGTTTTCAACGAGTCGCTATCACTCAATGGCCGCCCCACTGACGATCGGACGCTGCGCGGTCCACCTTTCTTCTGGCCTCTACCCTTCGACCAATCCGGTGGCATGGGTGACCCTACCAGGAGCAAATATCATCGCGCCCGCCCGCACAGCTCTAGGGGTCATCACTAAGCACAAATCCTTCCACCACGTCCCTGTTTTAGTCCATGGGGAAGGCGTGAATAAATAAATCGATTGGGGAGGCAATCATATTACAATGCATGGTAAACCCTACGATTGGCAAGATGCTTCCACCCAATGAAAGACATCATTGCATCGATCGACAGCCGCCAATGTAATGCGGCCCCCCTTCCACTTTCTCTGCCTTCTCCCGAGTTCACCCACAGCTGTTCGCTTGCTCTCTCCTCCCTTCGACACACTCCAATTGCCTCTCTCCCTCCCTCAAACACTTTCTCCAGCATTCTCTACACCCACATACCCCAAGTCCAGACCTGCGCTCACACCATTGCTCCAAAAACGCGATGATTCAGAACCATAAGGCACTGTGCTCCATATTGAAGTTTTTACCAGCCGTATCTTGACATATTTACTCAGGGTTAACTATCTCCACCGTAAGTGAAGGGTGGGGGGGGGGGGCGGCGATAGATATCAGGCGCGGGATGAAGGGGGGGATTGTAAATTGTGAATATGAAGATCGGTTCACTTTTAACAGATAGTGTTTGTGCAGGGCGAGTCAGATTGGACTCCCTAGTTTAAAAAAATCACTGAACAGCGCGCAGGTAAATTAGTGGAATGTGAGTAGTGGCGTGACCTATAAAAAACGCCATTTTTAGCAGTTACTATACAGTGGTCTGTTGAGCATCGAGGCTTTGTCGTAGAAACGTTCTTTAAGAACAATGATAGTGTCGTGGCAACGCAGAGGGCGCTTTAGTCTGGCGATGAAGAGCATATTCACCTCTCCGGCTCAGTAAATAAGCAAAAGTTGTGTTACTGGGCGACTGGCAACCGTCACGAGCTACACCCAAGGCCTCTTCATAGCCCTAAAGTGATAGTTTGGTGCGCTGGGTCCTCCATAGGCATTATTGGGCCTTAATTTTTTGAATCTCGAGGTAACTGTTACTGTGAACTATGTGCGCTATTGTGAGATGCTGGAGACTCTTTACTCCCCAAAATGGAAGAGTTTGGTGAGGAATATGACCCAGAAGCCTTTTGGTTTCAACAGGATGGTGCCACGGCTCATACCGCCCATCGTTCATCCCAAATCCTGCAGGAACAATTTCCCGGCCACCTGATCTAGCGAGGGGATGTTCCATCGCCCCCTCGCTCCCCCGGAATTGAGCCCATGTGATTTTTATCTTTGGGGATATCGCAAAGCTGAGGTTTACAAAGTTCGACCGAGGACCTTGGAAGCTCTCAAGGAGGCAATTAAAGATATCATCGCTGTAATAACGCAAGATATGCAGTGAAGAGTTTTCGAAAACTCTTTTGAATGACTCAACTTATGCCTCGCTAACTAAGGTCGTCACCTGGATGAAATAATTTTCAAAGCATAATGAAAAAAAGCATTAGATGAATTTTTCAGAAATGAAAACTTATTTTAAGTATCTTGATTGTTTTTTTACAATTTACCCGTTTAATCAGGGAGTCCATTCTGACTCACCCTTAGCATTAATTTTCGTGTTCTGCGAAGGTTAGAAGAGCAACGATGTCTCACCGTCCCACACCGACCGCCGGGCTGCTCAAGTCGATAGTAATCCAGATTTTCAATTGATTTTTAAGAGCCCACCCTATTCAGCCCACGGCGAAGAGACATCGCCCGGCGGAGATTGGACTGGGGGTCGGGAGAGACGGTCACCAGCCGAAAGGGTGTCCCTGTATTGATCGCGAGAGGCCTCTGGGGGGGTGGAAGAGGGGGGACTGGAGATTAAGGGGAGGGTGAGGGGGCGGGGGAATAGCTGCCATATCCCCTCTGGAATATCACAATGAGTAGTCCACCGGTTAAAGGGGGGGGATGCAGTCACTAACCGCCGTGGACCTCCTCCACACCCAAGGGCCTTTCTTCAGCTCCGCATTCTTCATTCCGTCCAGGAAAATGTTCGCTTTTCCTCCCACCACCCCACCTCATTAGATTCTCCTCCTTTTAAGTGCCCAACACTCCACTCATGATGGACAATCTCTCGCATCAAATCTTCCAGCATTCATTGAATATCACCCAACGATCCCATTTCCTTTTTGCAACGGTTAACAATTTATATTTTCTATTCCTCCATTCTTTACACTCGTCTCAATCTCCTCCGCGCTCACATCCCAAAAAAACGCCATCCTACGCTTATATCCTCTTGCAAATACGACCAGAGTTTAACAAATACATGCTATATATTACAGTTTTCACCAATCTAATCCACAAATCTTCACTTCCGGTCCTCTTCACCGACACCTTCGACGCCCTGCCACCCCCCTCCCATCGGACTTTCATATTGGGCCCGCGGCGTCAAGACGGCCGCCTCGGCCGTCGGCGGTCCGCGATAGCATTTCGAAGACTACGAATGATGAAAAAGAAAGAAATATGCCTCGGCTTCGAAAAAAAGAATAGCCAATTACTCTCACAAACTCTCAAAATGGCGTCAATGTTAACCTCACCCACGATTTTGAAATCTCATCATCGAAAAATTGAATTTCCGTGAACTAATACAAGTACGACAACGAATAAATACTCGTTAGAAAGCCCGGACCACCTCCCTATTAACAGCGAGAAATAAAATTTCTGTCAAAATAAAAAAGGTTATTTCCTAAAATCACACTTCATGAATTTCCCCCTCACAGGAACGTCCACCGTTGAATTCATGACGACGCGACATGGCCAACGGTGTAACTCCTCGATATTCCGCTGAGGATGATACTGTTTGGCGTTGCATACGCTGCAAACGTCAAGGTTGATAATCTAGTAGAATGAGCACCATTACGAGGTGGGCCACAATTGACATATCGACCAACAACAATGAAGAATAGGGGTGGCATCCAGAGGCCCACCCCGCGCCAAGCATCATCTGGACGAGCATGATTAACGCATTATTAGTCCAAATAATATTATCCCAGATGATGCATTTGTACACCTATGAGATATACCCCAGCAAAGACTTCGCAGACGCGGAATTGCGAACGACAAACGAGTAATTAGTAAAATCGTGTCGTTCGTTCGAGGAAGAATTCAACGAAATTAAATTTAAACTTAGAATAAGTTAAACTAATAATTAAAATAAATTGAAGAGCAAAAAAATATTTATCCTCTTGAAATTTCTATCAGTGGCCCATTTCAACGAAATTCAAAATCAAGGTCATCGTCGCTTACTATTACCCCGGCTACCCAACATCGGCCACGTAGATGTCGACCTTGGAAGGGTCGCCGGATGACCCGATCACCTCGACGCTCACGTGTGGCGGAGCCAACTCCGCGGGGAGGGAGGAGACACCACCGGCCGACGACGCCTCTTACCAAGACATCAGTCCACGCCGGGCGACAGACTCACATTGACGACACGGGAAGGCGACCGACGGGGGGGGGGGCATCTCCACCGTTGTCACGAGGACATATCGGGGTTTAGGCCGTCAAAGGTTGTCGACGCCAGGGAAAATTAATTACATTGGCCGCGGCCGCTGCCTTGCCAACTCAACATTTTCACAATTCTCTTTATTAAAGTCACCATCATCATGAAACTGACACTTTTTATGAAAATCCATATATATATATATATATATATATATATATATATATATATATATATATATACACACACACATATATATGAGGTAGGTTTTTGGATGGACACAGCTACTAAATAACTAAATAAAACATTTTGTGACCCCTTCATCCACTTTTCCTGCTTCCATAGGATTTCTCCCAACAAACCCCTCTCTTCGCCCACCATACCAAGTACTTCCTCATTTGTTTTATTCTCGGTCCATTTCATATTCTCTAATCTTCTCAACACCCACATTTCAAAATCCTTCAGTCTAAGTCTGTCCACCAGCTTCAATGACCACGTTTCCGCGCCGTAAATAGCTACGCTCCATATCAAAGTTTTTACGAGTCTTTTCTTAATATCCTTACTCAACGTCCCTGTCATCAACTCCCTCCTCCTTGTGAAAGCCTCTTTGCCTAGCGCAATTCTTCTCCTTACGTCCCAATTACTTTGACCGTGTTGGTCCAAAACACTTCCGAGATACGTAAACTGTTCTACCTGCTCTAGTTTTTGCCCTCCTATTTTAATTTTTAGCTTAGCCATTTCATTCTAGAAAATCGCATAACCTTTATTTAACTAATATTGATTCTCATCCCATACCTGTCACACTGAATTTCCAATTCACTCAGCAATGCTTGCAGCCTTGCTCTTTAATCATTTCCTCTGCATACAGGTTGAACAGCAATGGTGATGATGGGTAACCCTGCCTTACACCTCTTCCTAACACTGTCCATTCGGACTCCCCGTTCCCCACCCGTAAATAAGCAGTCCTAACACTGTCCATTCGGACTCCCCGTTCCCCACCCGTAAATAAGCAGTCTAAGACATTTACAGGTTGCGGATTAGCCTCATTTCCCTCCAATCTATTCCTATTTTTTGCAATATACTCATTAGTTTTTCCCAATTCAATCTATCAAACGCTTTTTCGAAATCTACGAAACAGGCAAATACCTCCTAGTTGTATTCTATATTCCTCTCGATTAATAATCTCATTACTGCACTGGCATCACGCGCACCTCTCCCCTTCCTCTTTTCTATACTGATCACTCCAGTAATCCCCGCTATCCTTCCATCACTCCTCGCATAGGCCTAAAATATCAATTTTTCCCCTTTCCATCTCTCGCTTATTATTCTCCAATTTCCCTGTCCTCATTATTGTCCCAACATTCCAAGTTCCTATTCTAACTAATTTGGTCTTCTTCTTCTGCGTCTTCTGTCCTGCTGCCGCTGGGTTTTCCCTTGCAAGGGTTTCGTGGGATGACCGCAGAAGCCTTGCCTCCTTGTTGCCGGGTACGACCGACGGCCGATTGGGCCGAGCCCCGTGGTTGCCAGGATTCAAAATCTCTGAATTGTCCATCATTTATATCTTGGAAATGATAATTGAGGTGGTTTCCCGTTGCCTTCCTCAATAGTGTTTTTAACGTGACACCATCACTTACTGGCCGCCCAACTGGGGTCAGACGCCATTGCAGCCGCCTCACTGAGGAACAGACGCTGCGTGGACTACCTTTCGTCTGGCTCCTAACCTTCGACCTATCTGGCATGGGTGACCCTACCAGGAGCAATTATTGTTACTCCCGCCAGCACAGCTCCAGGGGTCATCGGTACGCACAAGCCCTTCCACCACGTCAAGGTTGTAGTCCGGGGAGGGGATATATATATATTCGTGTTTTCACTCTCTCTTTCCATTCTCCTCCACACCCGGATCTCTGAATATTCCAATTGGCGTTTAACCTCTAGCACGAACCTCTAGCTTCAGATCAGCACATCGCTACGCTTTCCATAGGAAATTATTAACTTATATTTTTGCAATTTCGCTTGAGCTCCCCGTTAGAGAGAAACAGATACATTCCCTCATTCTGGTATCGATGGGTTAATGTTTAAATGTCCATTTTATCATAAATGTTGGCTCTACCACCGGAAATGAAATTTTACGAGAGGTTTCCCAGGCTTACCTAAATCCATGGGGCACTAAGCGATCAGGATACCCTACGCATCTATCTGATCACCAGTCCATCTAAAGGAGAAATTCCTCCTATCATCACATTTTCGGTGAAGCAGGGCGACTGCTCGTCATGGAGGAAAAGGATAGATGGCAGGCTTTCGAAATGCTGGCGGGTAAAATGATGCAAGAGGTAAAACAAAAGAAAAGCAAACAAAGAATTGCAAAGTACGGTGAAGGATAAGAAAATTATTTTGGGGGAAATCCTATGGAGGCGGGCGAGGTGGATGCACGGCGTATTGAGCGGCGATGGCATGTTAAAAAGACGAGAAGAGAACGTTAGTCAAGCGGAGTAAGATGGAGGTGGTAGCTATTTCAGCAGCCCGCAAGCCACCGCTAGGGTGTGTGGCAGGAGGTGAAGACACACCAGACTAATTTTGACCCGAAAATTTTTACCCCTATCGCGGTCGGACAACGTTATTCTGGTCCCAAATCGTTCGAGGAAAAAATGACATCTAAAAATCTATCTATTTTACGTTTGCTCTCTCTAATTTTTTTGGCATGATTCCTCCAACCGTAGTACGATGGGGATAATAATAATGCATTTTCGACAACATTGCTACAGGGACGTACTCTCAATTAATGCGATAAATAATATCTCAATAAAGAGACAATATGTTGCTTAACCTTTTCTCCATTAAGAGATTCACAGCCTAGCAACTCTATTAAGCTATTGGATAAGCTATTAAGTTTATCATAACAACATTTTACAAATCTAGTTCCTCTATGCTGCAAGCGATCCGATTCGGCCATCAATCCAACTTCGTGGGATCCGACATACTTGCAGCATATTCTAAATGAGGCCTAACCTGCGAAAGATAACGTTTCTCTTAGATCTTTTAATCGCATTTACCCAGTACTCTTCCAATAAATCTAACGTCGGGCGAAATGATGCGAGGAGGGAATTATAGGGAATGTGGTGGGTTCATTGCGGTGCACGGCGTCACGTTGTGCATCGCCATAGGTGAGGCTTAGAAATATTACGGTGGATAGTGTGTGTCCATGCGACTGTACCTATTTTCCCCGGAAGATTCTTTCAATAATAAGCACGACGGCTTTTTTGAGAATGGTATGTAATGTTGGACGGTTACCAACTGGTAACACAAGAGATCACGGCATGTGACATTGGTAGACTAACAGAAAACAAAAGGTGACGTCATTTCAGGGCGAGTGGTTGGGGGGTGCACCTGTTGCACGTTCCCGCATCGTGGGGACCGTGGATTACACACGTGCATGGCCCTCGCGATTCGATCGAAGCGATCCCGCTCCTTCGATAAGGTCTATTCGCCCGAAGAGAGAGAGAGGGTCGAGGGCGCCACGGAAGGACTCTCGAGGGAAGAGAAGGAGAGGTCATCTCCTCCGTGAGTGGTCGGACTGAGAGCCTCACCCCGTGCCCCACCGCACGTCGCTTCTCCTCTCCACAGGACGAGAATCTTTCAGCGGGAACATTTAAGCGCCGCATTACGTAGATAGGTGCTTTAACTAAGTTCCCTTTAAGTAACGGTAATTGACAATATATTCATCAACATTTTGACTACATTTGCTAAGTTTTGCTGAGTGTTAGTAGTAGTTTTGAGGGGAGGCGACCGACAGCTGAGGTCATTTGCGCCATAGGGGATGGACAGGAAAGGATGAAGGGTGGAGAGAAACCCGGCGTCGGCATTAGCCTACTCTTTACGAAAGGCGCCAAGGGGTCCACAGCTTAACGTCCCATCCGACGGGCGGCGTACTCACTCAAAGTGCCCTCCACAGAACATCTCTAGTAAATATCGAGATACCACTTGAAAAATATTCAACACCGGCGGGATTTGAACCCGGGCCCTCTGGGTGGGAGGCCAGTAAGATAGCCACCGCACAATTCCGATCCCCCTCCCCGAGTGTTTTTAGTAGCTGGTAATTCTATCGCATCTATTTGAAGTAAAATTTCAATGGATATAAACGTAGTGATAGTGTTGGGTTGGACAAAATTACATTCACACGTCCATCCTTCCACATTTCTCCTTTTAACAATTTCAAAACAATATTATCAACATGTATTTTTGTAGAACTATCGCCGCTGTTATTCATCGCTTTGCTTTCACAAAAAGAAAACTTGTTTTATGAGTCCCAAACCTTAATGGCACATTTCATTCTCCATTCCCTGCAGTTTCCCGTTGACCTAACGCTCCCTCCCGAACGCCCTCGTCGTGGCTTGTAGTGTGCAAGATGCAGATTCTGGTCCCATTGAGAAATAAGGAGGCGAATGGACTCCTGAACCAATAGCTGCAGAAGCAACGAAACCTTTTACGTTTTCGCACATTTCGAGACAATAGCATGGCAAGCGTACACAGAGCACAGTGCACGAAAATGCGATATCTGCCACCCGGAGACGTAATTGCGAGGATGCAAACAATGCCCCGAAGATGACCCGGGGCACTCGATCGCCCTGAATGGCTGACCACGCGCGCCGTCGTGGTGTTTGGCCGGGTGTGCGCGCACACGATGCGGGCGTGACCTCTCACCTGGGCACCACTTCCTGGTGGAACCTGGGCTTCGGCTTGGAGTGGTGCTTGGCGCGGTGGTACTGGTGGTGGTGGTGGTGGTGCCTGGAGCCGGGGTCCTGCTCGGATGGCGCCTCGGTGGCGGCGGCGGGCGCCGAGTCGGCCGCGATCCAGTCGGATGCCCCCTCGGACGAAGGGATGCTACGCCACCAGCGGACCTCGCTCTTGGCGTCCGGCAGGTCCACGCGCCCTGCAACACACGCGGACGGGCATCACATCGAGGGACACGCCAGCGGCAGTGGTAGATGACTGAGGGGAGGCGACCGACGGCCGAGGTCATTTGCGCCGGAGGACGGGACAGGATGAGGGGTGAAGGGACACCCGGCGCCGGCATCAGTCTACTATTAATGACGAAAGGCGCCAAGGGGTCAAGCAGTATAACATCCCATCCGATGGACGGCGTACTCATTCAAAACGCTCTCCACAAAGCACCTCAAGTAGGATACCGCTGAAAAATATCTGCCGCCGCCGGGATTCGAACCCGGGCCTATCTGCGGCCTCATTGGCTGTAATCCCCGCAGCAACGGGCGAATGGAAACGAAGCTGTAGCCCACCGCTGAATGTGGGAAGGTGTGCGTCCCAAATGTACTACAGGAAGACTGTAAGACTCAATATTTCCCGGGCGGGCGGTGGTTTCTCGGACTGGGTTTGAGGGAATGGGAGTCTCAGCCAAGGTCGGAGGTTTATAGAATTGAGCAGGTGGAACAGTTTACCTATCTCAGAATTGTTTTTGATCAAAGTGGTCAAAGTATGAGGGACTCAATAAGAAGAATTGCGCTAGGCAAAGCAGCTTTCACAAGGAAGAGGAAATTGATAATCTAGAATAGAGGAAGGATGCTAGGAAACCGCTAGTCAAAACTTTGATATGTAGCGTAGTCATGTACGGAGCGGAAATGTGGTCATTGAAGCAGAATGATAAGAGGGGTAGATTGCAGCTTTTGAAATATGTGTGTGTAGAAGGATGGAGAAGGTGAAATGGACAGAGAAGAAAACAAATGAGGTAGTACTTGGTGTCGTGGGTGAGGAGAGGGGTTTGTTGGGAGAAATCCTTTGGAGGGAGGAAAAATGGATGAAGGGGGTATTGACCGGCAGTGGGATGTTGAAGACTGTAATAGAGGGGAGAATGTAAGGCAAACGAGGAAAGGGCAAGAAGAGGATAGGGATGTTGGACGGGATGAAAGGAGGAAGGAAGTGCACAGAGATGAAGAGGGTTTTATTTATTTATTTTATTTATTTATCGACTTAATTGGGCGAGGTTGAGACTAACAGTCCCTTCTTCCACCTAACCATTATTACCTTACAGACATTATATTGCAGACAATCACATACAACCAAGCCCTAGATGGAGGTAAATCCAACTATACGGGAATCGAACCCGCGAGCTTTGGGTTGGTAGGCGAGGACGTTACCCCACCGCCACCGAGGCCGGTTTTGGCTGCAGAGTGGAAAGCTGGGTTGTATCTAGTCAGGCAAAGATATTAACGCTGTAGCATTTGGTAACTTGTGCCCATCCAAAATCTAACCGGTAGATTACCTGCGGTAACATGATTAAAAATGTACGGCAAGGCCATAATTATTGAAAGAGTCAAATCTCAAAAACAATTTAAAGCTGCATTTTTTATTAAATTAAAATCTAGACGGGTGTTTATCTGGAAAGCGTTAGCTTAGAGACCTAGTGTTGACTCTATGAACACCGGGAATGCGCTATTGTGACAGTAACGCCCGTTTTATTATGTCTGTGACGTCAGCGGTTTAAGTTATAATATGAATCGACATCTCATCTTGACACATCAACTTACTTTTGAATAAAATTAGTCGGTTGTTGGTTTCATCAATAAACCCACAAATAAATGAACATGAAGGTCGTCGCTGCATGAATGCGACGAAGCGATCAGAGAGTCGTATTCCCAACATGACCCAGCAATGTACACACATTTTCACTTATAATACTGTCAATACCATATATTTAAAGCAGGGCGCGTCTGACTCAGGGAAATCAGACGCGAGTGGAATAGGCGCACCCTTTCCTTGATCGTTCCGTCACCGCTCTTCCGAGTACCACACGCACCTTCAGGCGCCTTCGGTCCATCCGCGAGGGCCATGGAGTGGGCGGGTCAACTCGCGACGCGTCCTCACCCTCCGAGGTCACACTTCGCTCTATTCCTCGAATCAACAGACTCAAGTTTACCTCATTATCCGAGCATCAATGACAACCATTGCGATTTAAAAGTGCGTGCGTACTGTTCAGTGAAAGTGCCTTCCTTGCATGCATCAGTTTTTCTTCACCTCCGAGTGAAAGGAAAATAAAAGTGATACCTCAGTTAAGTTTCCCCCGGAACGGAACTTATTTATTTATTTGGGATACATTGCTGTTAGGCGATAAGCCGGGTGGCAATGACATGATATAACAAACAGTAGTCATTCTTAAAACATATCACAGTGTCATTAAATAGTCGTCATTAAATAGTGTCATTTAACAATCCCATCATGTATACCTTTTGCATTCACGCCTAAATGATTTAATGCTTTTGGGTAAGGGCTCAAAGAGTTCATCAGGCAGCTGGTTCCACTCTTTGATTCCCATATTTAGGAACGAAAACTTGGCGGTGTTTGTCCTTTGGGGCATGTATTTGATTTTAAGCGGGTGATCATTCCTGCCGAGATAACATGGCTTATTTACACTCTCGTTCAGTTCTTTCCAGCCTCCGTCAGCTTTCAATATTTTAAAAATGGCACACAGTCTATTCAGCTTCCGTCTGTTCTTTAGTGACCCCCATCCTAGTGAGCCTAGCATGTCACTTACACTGTCGGTCTGCCTATGTCGCCCTAAAACGTACCTGGCAGCCTTCCTTTGCACTGCTTCTAATTTTTTCACATGCCCTATTTCAAAGGGATCCCATACTGTGGTCGCATATTCGACAATAGGCCTTACAATTGTTTTGTAGGCCAATTCTTTAGTTGATTTAGTGCTTCCTTTGAGGCTCCGCATGACCCAGTGGAGCGATTTAAAGGCCTTGCCTACCACATAATCTGTGTGAAGTCCCCACCCTAAGTCTTTACTTAGGTGTACCCCTAGATATTTACAATTATCTTTTGTTACAATCGTTTCTCCCATTATTTTATATACCCTTCCCTCACCTGCCTTCCTTTTGGAGAATGAGATGTGGATAGTTTTTGCAATGTTTATCTCCATTTTGTTGATTTTGATCCAATTAGCCACGTTATCTATGTCACCCTGCAGAACGTCGCGATCACTGCTGCTGCTGATTTCCCTATAGAGTATACAGTCATCAGCGAACAATCGTATTTTGGAATTGACACATTCCGCAAGGTCATTCACGTAACAAAGAAACAGAGGAGGACCAAGCACGCTACCCTGAGGTACTCCGGATGTGACGCGGGTTTCTTCTGAGATTTTGTGCCCAACACGAACCTGCTGGGTTCTATCTTGTAGGAAGGCCTTCGTCCATAGTAGTACTCTTTTATCAATATTTAGTTTTCCAATTTTATCTAACAATCTGTCATGGGGAACCCTGTCGAAGGCTTTTGAGAAGTCGAGTATAACTGCATCTATTTCTTTACCTTTGTCTAAGCAGTCTGATATTTCCTGGCAGAGTCCAAGTAGTTGGGTTTCGCATGAGTACCCTTTGCGAAAGCCATGTTGGTATTTAAATAGCCAGTCCTTATCCTCCCAGAAGTCACGTAGATATTTTGCGACCTTCTTCTCCATTAGTTTACAGGTTACAGACGTTAGGCTAATCGGGCGATAGTTCTCTACACTGCTATTGGTCCCACCCTTAAAAATTGGTATTACATAAGCCTTCCTCCAATCATCGGGGATTTGATGATTATTTAACGTAATGTTAAAAATGGTGCGCAGATATGGTATCATTGCCTCTGACCCTAATTTGAGTGCGTCTCCAGAGATGTTGTCAGGGCCAATCGATTTGTTGACTTTAAGCTTTTTTACTTTGTCCATAACTTCGCGGTCACAGATCTTCATATACTTAGGAATAACAATATTACTCTTTGAAGGTGTGATGACTAGTTCACCCGGACATAATACGTTCTCCCCTTCACAACCATGAAAAACACGTGGGGGGAGGTTTCCACTGAAATCCTTGCTAAACACACTTCCATACCACTTGTTGAGCTCATTTGCTTTCCCTTCATCATCTGTTATAATGTCCCCCCCTTGGGTTTGGATCACGCCTACCTTCACCTGGCTGTTTTTTCGTCTTCTTAAGTATTTGTAAAATTTATTTGTATCGTTTTTAGTGAGAATGTTCACTAAGTATTCTTCTTTTGCTACCCTCTTTTCCCTATTCAGTTCTTTTACTATCGATTTATATTTGCACAGATATGGGTTCCCATACTTGATCATAGAGTGACTCCTCCTAGCCTTTCTCTTTAGTTTTTTTATTGCGCAGTTATAGTACTCGGGGTCGGTGTTACTTTTGAGAGTCATTTTTGGAACGAATTTTTCCAGCCCTTCGTTGACAATGTCTTTGAAACTGTTCCAGATGTCGTTTACAGTTCCCCCTGTACAAGCCCAGTCCTGAAAACGTTCCTTCAACAAGGTACGAAACCCATTGCTATCTCCTTTGCTGTATCTCCACACCGAATTTCTTACTACCCTATTCTCGGGTACCCGGAATTCCCATTGAATATTGATACATACCGCTGAGTGGTCGCTTATACCAGGAATTACCTCTCCTTCCGAGAACATATTGTATGGTCTAGCTAGAAACACATCAAGGATGTTCCCCTCCCTTGTGGGCTTGTTTACAACTTGGGTAAAACCCTCTCTTTGAATGAGACGATTAGCGAGCTCTTGGGCTTTGCCACCTCTTGCCGTGGGGCCACTCCAATGAACGTTGGGGAGGTTAAGGTCCCCCGCTATTAGGGTTCGACTACCTGGGTTTTCCGCGCACGAGGCGGCAAGGGCCTCTATTACCTGGAGGCCATCGGTGGGTTTTCTATAAACGGCAATGATGTTTAAGAAGTTTTTGTTATTCTCGCTTAATAATTTTACGCAGATCATTTCATGGTCCTTATCGGACCATTCTAGTACATTACGAAGGCCTTCCTTAACGCAGATAAAAACACCCCCTCCTCTCGTATCTCGGTCTCGGCGGTATATTGTAAAGCCTTTCGGAAAGATTTCATTCGAGAAGACGTCACTACTCAACCAAGATTCCGTTCCTATTACAATGTCAGCCTCGCTGACCTCAACCAAGGTCTGAAAATCATCCCGCTTATTGATTATGCTGCGACAGTTGACCTGAAGAACTTTTAAGCCCTTACCTTGCATGAACCCATTACTGCCTGGTATGTCACTTCCTGGATCGGCATTTGGCTCAACTCCGCTCTCTTTGCAGGTCCGGTGAACATCTCTGGTTTCCTTTAGTAGTTTCCCCGTTTGGTGATCTTCTCTACAACTTCGTTTAACAATTCCGCGAATAAAAATGATCCTTTTCTATTCAACTGAATACCATCCCGTCCCAGGTGATAGTCACTTATTCGACAATTAGGATCAATGAAGGTAACCCCCATTTTGTCACACACCCATTCTATGCCTTCATTTACGTATCTGATTCTTTTGTAGTTCACGTCTCTTCTTTGAATAATACCTGTCACTACAATTTTTGCATTACTAAACTTTGATTTGGCAGCGGTACACAGGTCCCATATATAACCGGTTACGTGGTCATCAGATTTGGCACTTTTGATGTCTTTGGATCCAACATGTAAAATCACTACTTTTTCTTCTCCACGACTACTCATGTTATCGATTTGCCTCTCCAATTGTTCCGTTCCAATACCCGGAAAACACTGAACGGAGGCTCCCTTCCTTCTGCAATGGTCTCCGGCAAAACGTATAAGGGAATCCCCGATTATCATCGCCTGGGGTGCTCCCGAACGTCCGCCATTCGCCGGGCTGGCCGCCTCCGTCGCTCCGCCGTTGGCCCCTCCGCCGTCCCTCCTTTCTCGCTTGCTTCCACTCTTCGTACGCGGCGATCTCCACTCCGCCGCGGCGGCTCGCAACCTCTCAT
The DNA here is from genome assembly GCF_022747635.1 of Hetaerina americana. Classification (NCBI taxonomy): domain Eukaryota; kingdom Metazoa; phylum Arthropoda; class Insecta; order Odonata; family Calopterygidae; genus Hetaerina; species Hetaerina americana. The sequence continues at coordinate 665,890 of NW_027286852.1, read as the reverse complement.
TTTCGGCAGTAAGAGATTTAATTCTCTTATTCGATTCCTCCAACTCGGCCCGCAGCTCAGCAATGGTGATTTCCCTCTCCTTCAAGAGTCTCCGGCCCCTCTGAATGTCGCAATCACAGCACTTCCATTCCTCTTTTACACAATCCTCCAGCTTGGATTTAGTACATTTAAAATGGTACCAGCAGCTGCATGCTTGGCACTGGACACCATTTTTCAGTTTTTTACTGCACACTATGCATTTAACTTCAACAGCGCTTCCCTTACCCATTGCACCTCGCTCTGGGTCCCACGTACGGATGCTTTCACTACGGGAGGAGCGGTGAACACGACCTTTCTCCTCGGCTGACCAAGGAGGAATGAGGAATAATTGAATTCGAATCTCACTAAAACTTCTCCATTAAAAATGGATCATTGAATAAACGAGCACATATTAAAAAATTATTTTCCTTTATGGGCAAAGATCTTGGCAGAAAAGGATTATTTGAATGTTGTGAAATCTAATGAATTTCGATGGCGGCTGCGACTCTCTGGATAATGGGCGTTAATGAAAGGCGACTAGGGCAGATAAAGGACGGAGACAGCAGTCGGAAGGCGATCATAGACCCTGCGTGCAAATGTATAGTAGATCCGACTAGACAACGATTGCCACCGCCTTCACGAGCGAGCACTCCGAAGAGCGGCGGTTCATGTCAGGAATCCCCCCCTTGGTTCCTCGCCCCCTCCCCATGTCCATTTTATTCTCACGATTCCTCCCCATGGCACCACAGTTGCATCCATCGCCATGGGAAGGGCAGAGAGGACGGTCGCGGGCGGGAAAGAGAAGCGGACAAGGCAAGGGTGTGCAATATAAGAAGAAAGTCTTTAAGATGTTTAATGGAGTATCCTCTGGGGTATTGCCGTCACCTGATTTCAGGATATCATTTCGCATCATTATTATCTTCTTTTCCTATACCTGCTGGTTGCAGCGGAGTATGTTGCTCGTTAGGAAATGCTACTACACTTCTAACAATGATATTCTCTAAGATTTCGCTGCATAACGATGTTATAGAAAATGGTCCATAAATACTCGTGCCTTCCACGTCGCCTTCGCAGAGATGGGTTAAGTGAGCTAGCGTCCAGTGGCGACGCATAACACCTTCTTCTGCAGACTTGACACCAAATGTTTTTAAATAAGGCCTTTCTTTTCCTTAAACCCGAGCTGGTTACGGCAGCATTTATTAATACCGTCAAGAAATGCCATTTTACTTTAAAACAATGATATTTATAAATATTTTTTCATTTAACGTCATTCAACAGCACCAAGTCTGTTTACCGTCATTGTTAATGCGCAAGTCACGCGATCAAACGAAAAGCTACCGAACTCTGCCGACTGGCTGTTAGGTGAAGTGCCAATCGGATGGCCGGGCAGTGGATCGGGAGGGCTGCCTGTCACCGGACCCTGCTCGGGAAGGGGTCAACGCGGGCCGCGCAGTGCCGGGCATGCGCCGTGGCAGCCGTGGTGCCACAGTCGATGCGCGTGTGATGGGACCAGGAATGACGTCACCGGCGCCAACACTCACCGACGAACGCCTCGCAGAAGAACCGCGCACTCTGCCCTCTGGTGGCCAGTTGATCCTTGGGCTTGCAGGTGGGCCGCGGCGACCCGGCGTAGCCCACTTCCTCCACCTCAGCGTCTGCCCGGGGAACAAAGGGAGAAAGTGGGGGTCAGAGGCGCATGGGGGCGCAGGGCGGGGGTCAACCACCATGATGAGGAGCATGCCCTTCTCCCTCCATCTATTCAGCAGCACCAGTGAACATGCACGGAGTAAATATGCTGTGGCAGAGTCGCGCTTTTTAATACGAGACATCACTTGCTGACAACAGGGCATTCTCGACTGCCCCAGAACACGACTCCATCCGGGTGAAAGCGGATGGCGTCACGGCACGCTTTGTCGGCGTTTATGGGCAAGGTGAGTTTGTTTAAGGATTATTGTTCTCTTCCATCGTCACACCCAATTACTTTTTAGTAATTGTTCCCTGGGTGCTCAGTAATCTAGAACCAAAATTCCAACTTGCATTGCATGTCATTGAGAAGATTTAAAAGGAAAAGAGACGAAAAATTAATGCTTGCGTCTTCGACCACATATATTTTCCGAACTCGAGAAAACTGGAATTTTGGATAATGAGCACTTTTCATATTCTTCAGAAATGCCCATTATATTGTTTGAGAATTATCAAGTAGATGTCCTCATTTTCCCTAAATTTTGAAAAGGATGGCTTCCCACATCGTTCCACAAAATCAAAAGATACCAGTAAATCCTATAGTTTGACAGATTTACGACATGGTTATAGAAATGTTTATAATTATGATACAACAATTACCTTGTGACATCCGTAGAACAAACACGTTTAATAAATTTCCAAGCATTAATCGTTGCACATACTGCTCGTTGTTTCGCTTCGTGCACACCGATGCTGCTCCTGTCATCCAAACGCGCGTCCCTACCAACCCCGAACCCAACCCGACTACTTATCATTTGACCTCCTCTACACGCTCTTATTGGTGATCCTGACAACCACTTCAGCTAGGTTCAAAATCTAACTTATTCTTCCACAGTACTGGCATGCGGCTACATTTCCATTTTTGAGATGGAAACTGACACTGATTTGACAACATCTTCCAGCCAAATAATCCCTCACAAATGATAAGAATTAGTCCATTAAAAATCTTCCTCTCATTTTTTCCTTAAGTCTTGAGTAAATGTGCGTCAATCTTTCGGTACGTATCACCCCGTCGTTATTTGGTCCAATCCCTTAATTCCCTTTCCACCTCGCCTCCAAATATGCCAGCACCTCCTCATTTGTTTTTCCTTCGATCCACTTCACCTTCTCCATCCTTCTCCACGCCCACACTTCAAAAGCCTACAATCTACGCCTATCGTCCTTGTTCAATGACCAGGTTTCCGAGCCGTGCATGATTACGCTCCATATCATAGTTTTAACGTACATTTTCTTCAGATGCTCACTCAACGTCCCTGTCATCAATGCTTTTCTTGTTGTGGAAACTACTTTGTCTAACGCAATCCTTCTTCTGATTTCCATATTACTTTGACCATTTTGGTAAAAAAAAATCCAATTGGGTTAACTGTTCCACGTACTAATTTTTATAAGCTCGTATTTTATTATCTAACTTAGCCTCTCTTGAAATCCGCACAGTCTTTGTTTTGTTTACAATTATTGTCATGTTATATCAATCGCAATGAATTACCAATATACTCAGCAATGCTCGCAACCCCTTGGCTGGCAGAAAAACTAAATCTTGATCATCAGCAAACTAAATTAATTTCATGAATTACCCGCCCACTTTCATTCCTGCTTCTAGTTCTCGCAATCCTCTTCAACCATTACCCTCACTCACGATCTCCCCTGGGTGAAACACATACGGGGAATACGTGGACAAGCTAAAAAAAATTAGGATTTATTAGAAAAGTACCGGGCAAACGTGATGAAAAGGTCAAGGAAAAATGTTATCTGTCGCCGGTTAGGCCTCATTTAGAATATGCTGCAAGTATATGGGATCCACACGAGGTTGGATTGATTGCTGAATTGGATCGCGTACAGTGTAGAGGAGCTAGATTTGTAAAACGTTTTTATGATAAACTTCGTAGCGTAACTAAAATATTAGAGCAGCTAGGCTGGGAATCGTTCACGGAGCAAAGGTTAAATTACAGATAAAATCTCTTGCTTAAATTGGAAGGAGGTCTCTTTAACAGTGATGTAGAAAATGTATTCTTCCCTCCATTTAATTACAGTAGGAGAGATCATGTCTATAAAATTAGAGAGATAATGTGTAGAACAGATAGATTTAAGATACCATTTTTCACACGAACGAGGAGGGATCATAATAACATCGTCCGACTGCGGTAGGCTATTGTTCAGATAAAATTATTATGGTGAGTATTCACCCCTAGCCACACACCCCAGAGGTGGCTTTCAGGATAAATAAATAGATAAATAAATTCTAATTTTTCCCTGAATCAATTAATGAGTGGCGTCCTTTGACTCAGACCTGAAGATATTGTAGTGTCATGGAAAATTAAGTTTGCGTACTGTACGGGCCTTGTAGTGTCTACAGCAGAAATTTTAATTATTCGGTTATTAATTATAAATAATTAATAACTATCGACTATTCAGAACTATCGACTATTCAGAACTATCTACTTTTCACAATTATATACTCTTCTCTCGGGAAGAGAATCACCGTAGTGGTAACATTTCCGTTTCGCCAAATTAACAGTCCCTTAGATATTAAACAAGGAATGAATCATTTATTCCGAATACCTGAAGTTGATCGCCACAGGAGAAAATATGAGTCTGCATAAAAAATGTGCAATTTGACTGCAAGATGTAAAACTAACTTTTTATTTCAATGAAATTTCTTCATAATGTATTTCATTATTTTCTCGAGATGATGCATCGCCAAATGAGGAGCAAGCATTCATAAGTACAGCCCATAATATTGAAATGGCTAATAAAAGAACGAATAATTTATAAATGGACATTAAAGCAATAACCCCGTGATCCCATGCACGGGGCTATATTATAATAATGGATTTTTCGGTGCCAAGATACAAACACCCGATAGTTGATGACATTTATAATTATGTCAGAGGTAGGTGCTCAGCCAAGTGAACTAGGCACCACACCTGTGCCCAGGGCACCGGTCCCAGGAGGCCAGGCAAAGGCAGCCAACCAACCAACTTGTTAGCGGAGGGCATGCGCGAATGCGAACCCTTAAGGATTTTGTTCGCCCCCATTGGGGAGGGCGCCTCACCGAACACGTGGAGGGCAACCCGGTGACGGATGGCGTGGGAGTCGTTCCTGGCGACGCACGAGTAGTTGCCGGCGTCGATGGCGGAGGCCGTCTGCGCGTACACCGTCTGGTTTGCGGACTCCGGGTAGACGATCATGTTGGACACGCCGCTGGACCAGGGGTACGGTGCCCCGTCCTTGAACCTGCGGGGGAGACAGAGAGTTAGGGGGACTGCGAGAGTGAACAACAGATGGTGTCCGCGGGATAACAAAAGAGGCTGGAAATCCACATTGGTGCAAAATAATTCACCCACGCCAGATTCCTCAAATTGGAAGCAAATCTTGGTCCGTGAGAATGAATTCCGCACTTAATACCTCGGTTCAGCACACATGCGATATGATTGTCACGGGCGATTTCATCCTACTTTTCCAGCTTGAAATCACACTGTAAAATAACTAAAAAACCCATAGGTATCAAATGACACATCCCACGGAGTATTTATATGGAAGCCATCTACCCGTCGAAGTCAATGTTCAATTTATCCAGGCACTGCAGGCGTCGCTACAATTCCAATCCCTACCAGACACCAAAATACTGAACAACAAAACATCCCTCATCTCCAGCAACTTCCACAAAGGTGGTGCGCTTTACACAAGGGCTATCCCAAAAGTAGTATGACCTTTTTTTCCCCGGACAGACGAATGGACGGTTTCTCTGGCTGGGTTCGAGAGAGGGGAGCCTCAGGATAGGCGAGAGGCCGGTGGCAGTTAGTTGACTCCCAGCCTTCGCTGAGTGCGGACCGTTCAATTGCGAAACCTCTATAAGATGACCTCTTTGCGCTCCGTCGTGAATTAGCTATTGGAACAGAGCCACGCCATCAAATTTTGCGTGAAATAGGGAAAAACCGAGAAAGAGACCCACAACATGCTCAAGGAAGCTTTTGGCTATATTGCCATGGAAGGACAGGGTGTTTTTGAATGGCAAAAGTTGTTTCGGGAGGGCAGAGACAATGTTCAAGAACAATTCTGCATGTCCGGGTTTTCACCGCGTTGTTGTTTGAAGCCGACAACAGTTTCGCCGAAGTTTCATCCGGCGTCTTCAGGTCGAAGATGAGGGACTCAGTTTCAGTTTTCAGTTTCAGTTTTAAAGGTTTTTATTTCCGTCTTGCAAAGTACAGATTGTAAGGAGAGTATAAACAATATATAAACATAACAATAACAACACGGAAACCCCGTTATAGGATAATGATCCTCTTACCAGACCAGACCAGAACCACATATTGTCTGGGCGTTTGCCCTATCTTATAATGCTGCTTCGGTGCGACATCGTCCACCCCTTCAGCTGTAGTGGTTGTACAATTTTACATGGGATATCATTCAACGAAAGTGTAAGTGACGAACGTGTACCTTTCCAGTGTTAGTGAAGGAGAAGTTGAAAGAAAGACCACTAGTGGGTCGGCAATTGGCCGTAAATTAAGAAGAGAAACTAAATTAAATTACCTTAACTTAAGGGCTTGAACATGTTGCCCATTATCACGTCAACACGACGGAAAATGTAAACTAATCCTAAACATTTAAAAAAAAAAAAAAATAAATAAACATCATACTTTAACTCTGGTCTACAAACTACAATTTATGGTTATGTATTGATATATATATATATATTTTTTTTTTCAGTCTCTTTTTTTTTATTGGTTTTTTTTTCTTTCTCTTTTATTATATCATTAATTTTGTTTTTTTTTCTTTTTTTTTCTTTTTTTTTGTGTTCTTATATTTTTATTTATTATTATTTTTTTTTTATTTATTTATTATTTTTTTTTTCTCCTTTTTTTCCGATAGGCCTTGGGTTGCCCGATAAGCCCGTAACAATGATTTAAGCCTGGGCCATCTGACAAAGAAATTACTATTTTAATTATAAAATTGTTTGATTAAATGCTAACATGTATTGCAATATGAAAATAAGAAGTAAAAGTCATAGGAAAGAATTCGGTTTTGTTACCGAAATATGATTTCTTTTGGAAGTCTGTAGCTCGGACGGCGTTTTCTATGTAGGGAGTAATCCCATATGTTTTTTGTGAGCGTGTTATGTGGAAGGGACCTCTCGAGTCTTTCAGCTTGCGCTCGGATGAAGTCGTGTACTTTAGGAATTTTGTGTGCGTTTCTGATCTCCTTGATTGGTACGAGTTTACTTTGGTTTGTGAGGTAGCGAAGTGTTTTATTCTGGAATGTTTCTAAGCGATTTCTGTCTGTTTTTGTCGCGTTTCCGAAAATTTCGCAACCGTACAGCATCCTGGGGCGGATATAGGAAAGGTAGAGTCTAATTTTGGTTCGGTGCGTGAGGCGCGATTTGGAGCACAAGAGTGGAGACAAAAGTGCTCTTGTGCCCCTTGCTATTTGTAAGGCATGCTGTACGTGCGTGGCCCATGTCAGTCTGTAATCGAAATGTATCCCTAAGAATTTGTGTGAAGATTTCGTCGGAATACGCACGGATTGAAAGGTAAGAGGTTTTTTTGGGAAATAGCTTCGTCTCCTCCGAAAGTCAACAACAACACTTTTCTCAGCATTTATTGTTACTTTCGAGTCGACGGTCCACTTTTCAAGTAAAGATAGGTGGTTTTGTATCTTTCGGAAGGCACACGTGCCGCTCCAAGATCTTGCCGCGATAGCAGTATCGTCGGCGAACATGAAAGTTTGAGTTTGTGGAGAAGAAGGAAGATCGTTGACATAGCAGTTGAAGAGAGTAGGAGATAATATGGCGCCCTGCGGGACGCCACAATTTATCTGTTTCCCGGTTGACAGAGCTCCGTTTTCGGCGACATGTATAGCTCGTGAAGCGAGAAAACTATGGAACATCTTGATGAGATGTAATGGAACCCCGATTTTAATTAGTTTAAGTATCAATCCATCATGCCAGACTTGGTCGAACGCCTTGGCCACATCCAAGAACAACACTGCAATGTGTTGGTTGTTCTGCATGCCGTGGCTGATATACTCTGCTAGTCTGAGTATTTGCAGGGAGGTGGAATGTCCTTCCCGGAATCCCATTTGTTCCGGTCGTATTACGTCGTTTGTCCGTAGGAAGAGGTCTAGACGGATAATGATCCTCTTCGGGGTGGAAAAGAAATAAATAAGGACAGGCTACAAAGATTTGGCCGTCCTTATATAGGTGGTCCCGTCCAAGTGCTGCTCTCTGATTGGTCCTTTTCCGGAGGACTCTCTTCCACGCGTTGTGGAGATGGTAGCCTTCATCTCTATTGAAATTCGCCGGGTTTTTGGCTATCTCAATAGCTTCTCTGATTAGGCGTGGGTAATATCTACTTTCTTTACTTATGATTGTAGCGTCATGGAATAGAATATCATGGCCGGGTTCACTCCATTTATGCTCGGAGATGGCCGAGAGGTGAAACTGTTTGTTCGTAGTAGCCCGGAGGTGTTCTTTCATCCGAACTTTCATAGCTCGGCATGTTTCCCCGATGTAGGCTTTCCCACATGAAACACGGTACTTGATAGACCCCTTCGTATAGGTCTTTCGAGATTTTGTCCTTCGGTCCGGGGAGCGCGTCCGCTATTTTCTTGGTGCAGTTGAATCTTGTCACCACGTCGTGCTTTTTAAGGATTCTGGCTATCTTCTCGGATGTTCCGGATACGAAGGGGATAGTCGCGTATGCCTTTGGGTCCGGTTCCGTCTGCTTGATTGACTTGTCAGAATCTCGTCTTCGCCTTTCTTCCCTGGCGGTCCTTTTTAGGACCATATCGTTCCGATAGCCGTTTTGTTTTAGTGCTCTCAGGAGATGTTTCTTTTCAGTCAGCAAAGAATCGGCGTCAGAGATTTCATACGCTCTGTGAACTAGTGTGTCCACCAAAGATGTCTTTTGGAGCGGATGGTGGTGAGAGGTTGCGTTTAGATAACGGTCGGTGTGCGTCTTATTTCTGTAAACAGCATGTCCCAGCTTCCCACAACTCTTCTTTTTGACTAAGACGTCCAGGAAAGGTAGTTGGTTGTCCTTTTCTACTTCCATCGTAAATTTGATGGAATGATGTTGTGAGTTGAGAAATTGAAGAAATTTCTGAAGTTCTGTTGCGCCGTGCTGCCAGATGACGAAAGTATCATCCACATATCTTAACCACATCCTAGGTTTTTTCTCGTACTGATTAAGGATCTTTTCTTCAAAATGCTCCATGAACAGGTTAGCCACTACCGGAGACAGCGGCGAACCCATGGCTGCACCCTCTGTCTGCTCGTAGAATTCTTCGTTCCACAAAAAATAAGCATTCGTGAGGCAATGCTCCACCAGTGTGGGGAAGTTCGTCATTGTTTCCCGGTGCAAATTGCACACTCACTATCGCTGAAGGGGTGGACGTTGTCACACCGAAGCAGCGTAAAAAAAAGGAAGGGCAAATGCCCAGACAATTAGGGTTTCTGATCTGATCAACACCCAGTTGATGGCCCTGAAAAGGGCCGTGCGGTTGTTAACCTAACGAATCTGACCTTAGATGACGCTTGCACTGCGGTCCTATCCAAGGGCCCAAACTTCGCCATTGCTCCTACCGTGATACCGAGGGAGAAGATTATAACTGGGATCGAGTCGGCCATCCGAAAGCTTCCCAAGGGAGACGCTGATGAGATAAGGGAAGAAGTAGCACTCAATCTACGCAACGCTAGACCACCTAAGTCTAATATCACAACTGCCGAAAGACGAGCTCTGAGGAACCTGCAAGAAAATGAGAGCATTCTCATAATACCTGCAGACAAAGGGAATGCAACTGTGGTAATCAACAAAGAGGACTACCGGAGCAAAATTACGGAACTTCTCCAAGACGGGACGTATAAGAAACTCAAGACCGACCCGACAGCAAAAATAGAGCGAAACACCAGAGCTCTAATAAAGAAATCCCTCATTCCGATGGAAGAACAACGTGGACTATTTTCTTCGGCTCCCAAACCACCCAGATTATACGGACTGCCGAAAATACATAAGGAGGGGATACCACTCCGACCTATAGTCAGCCAGATCGATGCTCCAACATACGGACTGGCGAAATACCTGGCCCAATCTCTACAGTTCTACGTCGGAAAAACATCGTCATTCGTAAAAAACTCCGGGCATTTCATCGACATCCTGAAAAAGATCACAATGGACAGCAACGAATTATTGGTGAGCTTCGATGTTGTTTCACTGTTCACTAACATCCCGATTAAGGAATCGGTGGAGATCATCAGAGGCCTAACCACCAACGGCATTCCGGAAGACTTCCCCACACTGGTGGAGCATTGCCTCACGAATGCTTATTTTTTGTGGAACGAAGAATTCTACGAGCAGACAGAGGGTGCAGCCATGGGTTCGCCGCTGTCTCCGGTAGTGGCTAACCTGTTCATGGAGCATTTTGAAGAAAAGATCCTTAATCAGTACGAGAAAAAACCTAGGATGTGGTTAAGATATGTGGATGATACTTTCGTCATCTGGCAGCACGGCGCAACAGAACTTCAGAAATTTCTTCAATTTCTCAACTCACAACATCATTCCATCAAATTTACGATGGAAGTAGAAAAGGACAACCAACTACCTTTCCTGGACGTCTTAGTCAAAAAGAAGAGTTGTGGGAAGCTGGGACATGCTGTTTACAGAAATAAGACGCACACCGACCGTTATCTAAACGCAACCTCTCACCACCATCCGCTCCAAAAGACATCTTTGGTGGACACACTAGTTCACAGAGCGTATGAAATCTCTGACGCCGATTCTTTGCTGACTGAAAAGAAACATCTCCTGAGAGCACTAAAACAAAACGGCTATCGGAACGATATGGTCCTAAAAAGGACCGCCAGGGAAGAAAGGCGAAGACGAGATTCTGACAAGTCAATCAAGCAGACGGAACCGGACCCAAAGGCATACGCGACTATCCCCTTCGTATCCGGAACATCCGAGAAGATAGCCAGAATCCTTAAAAAGCACGACGTGGTGACAAGATTCAACTGCACCAAGAAAATAGCGGACGCGCTCCCCGGACCGAAGGACAAAATCTCGAAAGACCTATACGAAGGGGTCTATCAAGTACCGTGTTCATGTGGGAAAGCCTACATCGGGGAAACATGCCGAGCTATGAAAGTTCGGATGAAAGAACACCTCCGGGCTACTACGAACAAACAGTTTCACCTCTCGGCCATCTCCGAGCATAAATGGAGTGAACCCGGCCATGATATTCTATTCCATGACGCTACAATCATAAGTAAAGAAAGTAGATATTACCCACGCCTAATCAGAGAAGCTATTGAGATAGCCAAAAACCCGGCGAATTTCAATAGAGATGAAGGCTACCATCTCCACAACGCGTGGAAGAGATTCCTCCGAAAAAGGACCAATCAGAGAGAAGCACTTGGACGGGACCACCTATATAAGGACGGCCAAAATCTGAGTCCCTCATCTTCGACCTGAAGACGCCGGATGAAACTTCGGCGAAACTGTTGTCGGCTTCAAACAACAACGCGGTGAAAACCCGGACATGCAGAATTCTTCAAGCCACCGCCGCGAAAATCTACGCAGCCATATACTTCGCCTCTACGGGGAGGGAACTCACAGGAAGATAAGGAGATTTGAGAAGCTGCGGAAGAAGAAAGGAAGACTCCTGTCTTCCTTGGCCTTCCTCCAACGCTGCAGGGACACGGATACACTGCCCACCTGTGTTGAAGTGAAACACCACCTAAGAACCAAGGCAGCAAAAAGAATTTTTCGTCGCACTAGTGAGGCCTTACTTCGAGAGCGGGTGCACCACACACGCCTTGCTCTCCACCTCTGTTCAGAAGAATTGTTCGCGATTCATCTGGAGTTGGGCGACATTCTCTGCGCCTCTGATTGGGACAAAATCGAAAGAATAACTTACGACTCTTCCCGCACTGCCCAGGCGTCAACCCGGGATACCCAAATCAAGAAATTTAAAAAGCTGAACTCGAGGCAACACCCAGTTGATCGTACGCTGGGGTTTTCTTATAGCACAATTCGATACCTCAAGATAGAAGTCATCAAAGAAGACAACTGCAGCCATAGGACCTCGGGTAGTATAGCCCAGGCTGCAAGGCACTCGGGAGGAGTGGCTAACTAAGCACCACTTAATCACTTCCGGGTGGCGCTCTGCGCCTCACCGTTTTTAAAGCGGTCGTCTCATTTCGGCAACCTAGTAAAGCGCCTTCCGGCGCATTGCACTTACTAGGGAACCGGGTGGGTCCCCACGCTAGGGTTCCCCTAAACTAAGTTATTAAAAGTGTAAAATCAGTGTTCCGGCTTATGAGCGCGGAAAAACGCATTTAGCCCTATCCGGGCTATCGTACCATTTCGGGGCATCACAGCGCCCGGCAAAGTAAGCCCGAAATGGCTGATTCGTCTCTCCCGGCGGTGACAAAACCACCAAATCACGGGGAAAATAAAGCACCATCAGCCCTTCCGCTTCAGGGAATGTTCAAGCCTGTTTATTCATTCGGTCCTAAACCATTGAGATTGGAATCCGCGGACGCTAATAGCGACAATTCAGAAATTAACATGGCAGAGCACCTTCAAAAACCTGAAACTGCTGCTTCAGTGACCTCTACAGAAGCTAACATAAACAATTCAAATCAGATAAATCTCGCTTCACCTTCTCCTGCTGCAGCCGCAGCTATAGCCGCCCTGCGAAAGCGTCAAATCTTGATAAACACATCGTCAGTGTCCAAAACATCAAACTCATTAGTCGACTCTTTGGCCGTTGGTGATTCTAAAGAAGCCACGGCAGCTACAACGTTCACCTCCTCAGCGACCACTATTTTAAACCACCCTCTTGCCGTTAAACACAACTCAGGCCTTCCTACGCAAACACCGCATGGCCAGGGAGACGATGGCTTCACTGTCGTCTCCAGAAAGAAGGGAACTCCAATTAAAAGACGCCGGGTAATTTCTTCCCCGGAAATCCCCCAATCGAATAGATTCACGCCAATTGAAACTACGGCTGAGGTGATGGAGACACAGCCGTCAGCCCCAAAATCCCCTAAAATCCCGGCTATCACAGTCCACAATGTTAAAGGATGGGTCAATCTGGCGAAGGAATTAACAACAAACCTTATCAGTCCTCCCAAATGCATCCTCAGGGGTCTTAATACTGTGGCTATATCCTGCGCCAACGCAGACGATTACCGCAAGACTAGAGAAATTCTAAAAGCTAAAGAAATGGAATTCTCCTCCTATCAGCTCCCAGCTGACAGGCTAAAGGAATTCTGTATCAGAAACCTGGTGGGAGACGTGAAAGCCTCAGAATTGGAGGAGGAACTAAAGCACCTAGGCTATATAACAAAAAGTGTTGTCCAACTGACAACAACAAAACCGACCAACAAGGACAGGGAGAATGGTAAAACCACTGGGACCAAAAGGCTGATCCCAGTGTACCACGTAATATTGACTAACGACTCACAACCAGGCGACCTTCTGAAAGTAGAATACTTAATGGCCATGCGGGTGAATATCACAAAATTCACCAAACCTAAGGGCGTGATTCAGTGTCACAAATGCCAGGGCTTCGGGCACACCAAAAATTACTGTAACATTCGGCCCCGATGTGTTAAGTGTGCCGGACCACACCTAACCACCGAATGTGAAAAAAGAGATCGCTCTACGCCCGCGAGGTGCGTAAATTGCGAAATGGACCACCCTGCCAATTATCGCGGTTGCCCCGTTTTTAAATGGGAAAACCAACGACGATTGGCGCGTGAAAAGCGCGACACAATCTCCCGAGGATCAGCCCAAGGGAAAACATACATACCTGCCCCGGCTCCTGCAGGGAATGCTTGGGCAGCCCGTGCCCAAGGTCCTTTGCAGGACCAAACATCTTTAGCCGCCACCAACCCATTTCCTTCCTTACCCCCACCCAGAATCCCTCCTCCCCATGTGATCAACCCCCTAATGCCCCGCGGCGCTATTCCACTTTCCTCTTCTTATTCTTCAAATCACCTACCAAACCTTCCGGCTTCAAATTCCGCACACAACGAACAGTCACTGTTTGGATACTTTATGTCCATGCACCACCAACTAAGTCTCTTAAAGACAAAAACGGAGAAGAAAATCTTTATGCTCCAACAATTATGCGAGTTGCACGAGCTTAATGACTAGTAAGCTCCGTAACATTTGCCTTCTCAGTTGGAATTGCAACGGCATACTCGGCCGCCAACGGGAATTCAAAAATTTTATAAGCTCTGGCAATTTCGATGTAGTCGCCCTTCAGGAGACACATATGAAACCAAGTCACACATTCACAATACCAAACTATACCACATATCGGCGAGACCGCCCGAACTCTCGAGGTGGAGGCGTGCTTATCGCAGTAAAATCCTCAATAAAACACAATGCACTGAAAGCACACGCCCTTAGTACATTAGAATTCGTCGGAATACGACTCCCAACGCCCATAGGTGACATCGACATCTTTTCAGCTTACCAACCTCCCGGTAAGCCCATTGTTTCTGACGAATTTCGTCCCTTATTCCCGACTGACAGACGCGTCGTAGCCATCGGTGACTGGAATTCAAAACACTTAGAATGGGGGTGCCGGTCCGCGAATAGTAATGGCCGGCGTTTGCACAACATTGTAAACTCCATCATGCTAGACGTCGAAGTGCCACTAACGGCGACGCACATTGACTATAGTGGAGGGGAGGACATCCTCGATTTCTGCCTTACTAAAAACCTACCAGTTATGACGACTCCCACGGTACTACCCGATCTCTCCAGTGATCATTACCCGATTAAAGCCGACATTGCGACTGTCCCTTTTGAGCACCCTCCATCCACCCTTGTTAGAACGAACTGGAAACAGTTCGCCACCCTTACAGAAGACGCCTTATCAGCAATCCCCATTCCACTTTCCTCAGTCCGGCAGGACATTGACACTCATGTCCTTGCGATCACAGAGGCAATGCGGGACGCGCATGCACTTGCATCGCTCCCGTATCCTCAACCACCTCCCCCTTCAAACGCCCTACCTGACGACATCCTATTGCTCATAAGGCAGCGCAACAAGGCTCGCAGACAATGGGCGCGAACCAGGGATGGCGTCTATAAACGGCGCTATAACTTTTTCGCGTCCTGCGTCAAACGCGAGATCAAAAATCGGTTTAATGATCAGTGGAGAAATAAACTCGACAACCTATCCTTTGACGACGGTTCCCTTTGGAAGGTTGCTAAGCAACTGACCAAAAAAGGCCGCCCAGACCAGCCCATCAGGCATAATAACAACTTGTATTTTGACGCAAACGACAAGGCAGAAATCCTCGCCAACGAGTTCCAAGAAACTATGACTCTCAAAACCGACTGGCCAAGAACTGTGGAGGACGGGGAAGCCGAAGCTGCTGTAAGTAGCTTAAGCTTTCTTCCGGCTCCGCCCTTCCAACCAGTTACAGAGACGGAGCTAAGAATGACCATTAAATACTTGAACCCGAAAAAAGCCCCGGGTATTGACGACATTTCAAACAGGCATTTAAAGAACGCGCCTCTGCTGGCCGTTCGTCATTTGCTGGGCTTATTTAATAACTGTCTTTCCTCATGCTACTTTCCGGACTCCTGGAAAATAGCAAAACTTTGCCTGCTTACCAAACCAGGCAAAGACCCGACAATTCCTCTTAACCGCAGACCTATATCTTTACTTTCCTGTATATCCAAACTGTTTGAATCAATCTTGAAAGCCCGTCTAGACCTCTTCCTACGGACCAAAGACGTAATACGACCGGAGCAAATGGGGTTCCGGGAAGGACAATCCACCTCCCTACAAATGCTCAGGCTAGCAGAGTATATCAGCCACGGCATGCAGAACAACCAGCATATTGCGGTGTTGTTCTTGGATGTGGCCAAGGCATTCGACCAAGTCTGGCATGATGGACTGATACTGAAGTTAATGAACATTGGGGTACCACTACATCTCATCAAGATGTTTCAAAGTTTTCTCGCTTCACGAGCTATACATGTCGCCGAAAACGGAGCTCTGTCAGCCAGGAAACAGATAAATTGTGGAGTGCCACAAGGCGCCATATTATCTCCTATTCTATTCAACTGCTACGTCAATGATCTTCCTTCTTCTCCACAAACCCTCACTTTCATGTTCGCCAACGATACTGCTATCGCGGCAAGATCTTGGAGCGGCACTTGTGCCTTCCGAAAGATACAAAACCACCTGTCTTTACTTGAAAAGTGGACCGTCGACTCGAAAGTCACAATTAATGCTGAGAAAAGTGTTGTTGTCGACTTTCGGAGGAAACGAAGCTATTTCCCCAAAAAACCTCTAACCTTTCAATCCGTACGTATTCCGACGAAATCCTCACACAAATTCTTAGGGATACATTTTGATTACAGACTGTCATGGGCCACGCACGTACAGCATGCCTTACAAATAGCAAGGGGCACAAGATCACTCCTATCCCCACTCTTGTGCACCAAATCGCGCCTAACGCACCGGGAAAAAATTAGACTTTACATTTCGTATGTTCGTCCCAGGATGCTGTACGGTTGCGAAATTTTCGGGAACGCGACAAAAACAGACAGAAATCGCTTAGAAACATTCCAGAACAAAACACTTCGCTACCTCACAAACCAAAGTTACCTAGTCCCAATACAAGAGATCAGAAACGCACACAAAATACCCAAAGTACACGACTTCATTCGAGCGCAAGCTAAACGACTCGAGAGGTCCCTTCCACATAACACACTTACAAAAAACATATGGGATTACTCCCTACATAGAAAACGCCGTCCGAGCTACAGACTACCAAAGGAAATTATATTTCGGTAGCAAAACCGAATTCTTTCCTATTACTTTTATTCTCTTAAAATATTAGCAATGTATACTAATGTAATCGAACAAGGGTTCCTGCTTCGTAAATAATATGTGAGTGTCTTGTCAAGTTATTGTATTGTTCATGTGAAATTTAGAAAAAAAAAAATAATTAAAAATGAAAAGAAAAAAAAATGATAAAAAATATATACACGTATAATAATTTTAAAAAAAAAATTACAACAAAAAAAAACATACAAAAAACAGAAAAAAAATGAGATTATAGACCAGAACTAATAATAATAAGTTTAACTTTAAGACTTAGTTGTAGTTTCCGTCATGTTGACGATGACAAGGGAAAAATGTTCCCGTTCATAGTATAAGGTTATTTAATTCATCTCGGTATAGTCCTTCTCATTAGGTTATGGCCAATTGCCAACCCACTAGTGGTCTTTTTTCAATTTATCCTTCACTAACACTGGAAAGGTACACGTTCGCCACCTACACTTTCGTTCGTCATTGTTTCCCGGTGCAAATTGCACACTCACTATCGCTGAAGGGGTGGACGTTGTCACACCGAAGCAGCGTAAAAAAAAGGAAGGGCAAATGCCCAGACAATTAGGGTTTCTGATCTGATCAACACCCAGTTGATGGCCCTGAAAAGGGCCGTGCGGTTGTTAACCTAACGAATCTGACCTTAGATGACGCTTGCACTGCGGTCCTATCCAAGGGCCCAAACTTCGCCATTGCTCCTACCGTGATACCGAGGGAGAAGATTATAACTGGGATCGAGTCGGCCATCCGAAAGCTTCCCAAGGGAGACGCTGATGAGATAAGGGAAGAAGTAGCACTCAATCTACGCAACGCTAGACCACCTAAGTCTAATATCACAACTGCCGAAAGACGAGCTCTGAGGAACCTGCAAGAAAATGAGAGCATTCTCATAATACCTGCAGACAAAGGGAATGCAACTGTGGTAATCAACAAAGAGGACTACCGGAGCAAAATTACGGAACTTCTCCAAGACGGGACGTATAAGAAACTCAAGACCGACCCGACAGCAAAAATAGAGCGAAACACCAGAGCTCTAATAAAGAAATCCCTCATTCCGATGGAAGAACAACGTGGACTATTTTCTTCGGCTCCCAAACCACCCAGATTATACGGACTGCCGAAAATACATAAGGAGGGGATACCACTCCGACCTATAGTCAGCCAGATCGATGCTCCAACATACGGACTGGCGAAATACCTGGCCCAATCTCTACAGTTCTACGTCGGAAAAACATCGTCATTCGTAAAAAACTCCGGGCATTTCATCGACATCCTGAAAAAGATCACAATGGACAGCAACGAATTATTGGTGAGCTTCGATGTTGTTTCACTGTTCACTAACATCCCGATTAAGGAATCGGTGGAGATCATCAGAGGCCTAACCACCAACGGCATTCCGGAAGACTTCCCCACACTGGTGGAGCATTGCCTCACGAATGCTTATTTTTTGTGGAACGAAGAATTCTACGAGCAGACAGAGGGTGCAGCCATGGGTTCGCCGCTGTCTCCGGTAGTGGCTAACCTGTTCATGGAGCATTTTGAAGAAAAGATCCTTAATCAGTACGAGAAAAAACCTAGGATGTGGTTAAGATATGTGGATGATACTTTCGTCATCTGGCAGCACGGCGCAACAGAACTTCAGAAATTTCTTCAATTTCTCAACTCACAACATCATTCCATCAAATTTACGATGGAAGTAGAAAAGGACAACCAACTACCTTTCCTGGACGTCTTAGTCAAAAAGAAGAGTTGTGGGAAGCTGGGACATGCTGTTTACAGAAATAAGACGCACACCGACCGTTATCTAAACGCAACCTCTCACCACCATCCGCTCCAAAAGACATCTTTGGTGGACACACTAGTTCACAGAGCGTATGAAATCTCTGACGCCGATTCTTTGCTGACTGAAAAGAAACATCTCCTGAGAGCACTAAAACAAAACGGCTATCGGAACGATATGGTCCTAAAAAGGACCGCCAGGGAAGAAAGGCGAAGACGAGATTCTGACAAGTCAATCAAGCAGACGGAACCGGACCCAAAGGCATACGCGACTATCCCCTTCGTATCCGGAACATCCGAGAAGATAGCCAGAATCCTTAAAAAGCACGACGTGGTGACAAGATTCAACTGCACCAAGAAAATAGCGGACGCGCTCCCCGGACCGAAGGACAAAATCTCGAAAGACCTATACGAAGGGGTCTATCAAGTACCGTGTTCATGTGGGAAAGCCTACATCGGGGAAACATGCCGAGCTATGAAAGTTCGGATGAAAGAACACCTCCGGGCTACTACGAACAAACAGTTTCACCTCTCGGCCATCTCCGAGCATAAATGGAGTGAACCCGGCCATGATATTCTATTCCATGACGCTACAATCATAAGTAAAGAAAGTAGATATTACCCACGCCTAATCAGAGAAGCTATTGAGATAGCCAAAAACCCGGCGAATTTCAATAGAGATGAAGGCTACCATCTCCACAACGCGTGGAAGAGAGTCCTCCGAAAAAGGACCAATCAGAGAGCAGCACTTGGACGGGACCACCTATATAAGGACGGCCAAAATCTGAGTCCCTCATCTTCGACCTGAAGACGCCGGATGAAACTTCGGCGAAACTGTTGTCGGCTTCAAACAACAACGCGGTGAAAACCCGGACATGCAGAATTCTTCAAGCCACCGCCGCGAAAATCTACGCAGCCAATGTTCAAGAACGTCGAACGTTCAGGACGCCCTTCGACCTCAAAAAAGACGAAAATCTCGCAAGAGTGAAAAGGCTTTCTTAAACAGGAATCGCAGATTAAGTGTTCGCATGGTTTCTGATTAACTTACCTAAAAGTGATGTGCATCGACTTGGGAGCGAAAACATGGGCATGAGAAAGGTGTGAGGGGGGAGCTCGGCGCCGCGAGTGCTCCCGGACGAACACATTGTAACTCGTACGCGGATCTGCCACGTGCTTCTCGACCATGCCTCAGCCACCCTACAGCCCTGACGTTGCCTCACCACACTTCTTCCTCTTCCTCCGCCTCAAATCCGTGCTGAAAGGGCGGCACCACGGGTCGGTGGAGGAGTTACAACAGGTCGTGACGAGGGAGCTTGGCAGCACTCCGGGTGTCGCCTTTCAGAAGGCATACGAGGCGTGGAGAACCCGCTGGTGTGTGGACGCAAAAGGGCACTACTCTCGAAGACTTATGAGCTAACGTATCAACTAGGGCGATGAATATTTTGAAACAAACTCAGTAGAACTACGTTCGGGACAGACCTTCTAGTCTTCGCCATTCATCATCGTCACTCAACGTTGATGACGAACGGTGAGTATTCGAACGAGTGAATGAATTCGGGCGGGAGGCGTGGATTTCCATTGGTAAGAGACCTCGCGCCGAATATAACCCGTGAGCGCTCGGGATTCTGCGAAAGAAGGATCTCATTATGAAAGCGAACAGGACTCTGCAGGGAAAAGCTGCGTGTTTCCCGGAGACGTGTTTTAAGAACACAAAGCGTCACATTATCACTACTTTCATTATTATTGGATATCCTTAGCTATCGAGTCGCGACATATCATTCGAGTTGGACGCCGTCACAGAAAGTGAATAATTACAGGACATCAAATGAGAGAGAGTGAGAACGTCCTTGGCGGCGCAATTTACTTGGCTTGGTACGGTGCGTCACATCGTCATAGAGTACCGCCAGAGGAGCAGCGAAGTAGTAATAGGAGGCGTGCGATAGGTGGGTGGGGGTGAGTTGGGGCTTGAACGGCATTGGTGGGAACCAGTGACCAATGGGAACTACAGTTGCAGTGATTCTGGGAGTGGGAATGACTGTAAAACAAGTGCGGTCTCTCTTCCATTCGACGGACACGCACCAACATCTGACGGCTATGTTGGCAATGGATTGGCGCCGGATTGTCGAAGGCTGGGACGCAGTGAGTGCTAAGCGAGGCGGAGGGACAGGGGAGTCGAACAATGGCTTTCATTGCAATTCATGATCCGTGCGTGCGGGTGTCCGGCGGCGCTCACAGTTCCTTGGTTTCTTCAGAGAATGTCCAGTGGGCAGGCCATTTAGGGACACATCTACTAAAGGCAAATCACGACTACATGGTTTAAAAAAATCATTAGCCAGAAAAGTATTCCCTCCGAAAAAGACAATTCAGCGCATTACTCGCCAAACTTATTCGAGTGTAATTTAAATGGAAGACATATTTATGTTCACTTATTTACAACACGCGATATTTCCTTTCCAGATGGCGCCACTGACAAGATATATCGCCGTGTGTAATCATTTATTACTTTCTATTAGCCATTCTCCTGACTTTCTCAGATAAGAATTTAATTTCTCAGTTTTATTCAACCGCAAACCTAATGAAAGGAATGGAGTCATTAGAAAATGGACGCATTTTTCTCGGTAAAATTCATCTTTTAACTAATAAAGTTATCAAATTGATATGCTCTATTACTGAATAATTCCTAGGTTGGATTTGCACGTGACTCGTTATGAGAGAGTCACGTTGTTTTGACTCCTCAACTTGAAAAGCGTACAATGATCGAGATGGCATTTTAAGGGTCAAATTATATCATTATTACGGACAGAATGGCGCAGCCTCAAAAGAACGAACTTAAGCGCGTATAGTGCTTGCATTCAATGTCATTGGAGTTGTTGGATTACTCTTAACAAAGGTAACACGGAAATTAATACACAGACTATAGTAGTAGTATAGTGCCATGATCATGATGCCAAGGAGTTCTCAAGGGACCTACATATAAAAACGGTTGGTTACTCATAGGTTACGGGACAGGTCATTTATCTAAATAATAGTACCAATGCGGCGGAATAGCCCTCCTTTTTAGGGCCAGGGAATAGCCCTTCCCTTGATGATTTTGTAAAAAACATTCATACTAAGTCGTTCGTTGTTGAACGAGTTAGCCATGCGTTTGGTTAAGTGGCAATATTCAGGTTCTCAGGAACTTATCTGATATTACTCCGCCAATGGCATGTTCAAGATAATCATCCAACTATTACTACAGGAACCCTTTCATTTACCTTTGAAACAGTTAATTGAATAGAAAGGGATTTAAGTTTGAGGAGCCACTAAGACGAAAATATTTCCCGGCAATGGATTAACCCTTCCTAATGTTTCAGAAGGGAATGAAAGAGTAGCAAAGGGATGGTGAGTCCAAGGCCCAGCCTGAGGATTTGTTTATTCTCTTCCTTAAGCAGCGACGTGCTCTCGGAGTGGCCCGCTTCGCGCGTGCGCTGTATTTGCTTAACATGCAAATTCCTTTCCTTCATTTGTCTGCACTGGCAGCAGTTCCTTGCTCAAGGCGCTGCTCTGCTGCACCCAGGATGGCAATTCAGGGCCTCCACGCATTCATTCCCCTTGTGCCAGCCAGCGTCACTCTCCATCCACTATGGGAAATCCGCCGGCCATTGCTAGTATCTTGCTATCCTTCGCTAGTATTAAGCGATCCTCATCCTCAGATTAATCCCGATAAATAACCGCATCATCCGCGAACATCCCAATCTTACTTTTCACTTCGCGGTTCAAATTGTTGGCTAAAATCAAGAAAAGCAACGGCCCGATTACACTTCCCTGAGGTACACCCGAGGTCACTCGAACGCTCTCGGAACTAGCGCCGGGATATTTGTAATCGTTTTCAACGTAATGCCCAAGGGTTAGGTGAAGGAAGGGACTACTAAGTCTCAACCTCGCCCCAATTAAGTCCTTAAATAAATTATGCATTCATTTCCCCGGCCCAAGAGGACCACCTCCTCCTCCCTCGCTCTCATATTTCTTATTTTAATCGTTTCCAGGCATCTTGAGAGCTCCAAATCGAATGAATCAAAATGTTAACTGATCTTCTTCGTACTAACTGTCATTTTTCACATTTTGTACATCGCAGTGCCATTCTTAAATATTTAAAAATATACTTTACACTTTCAGGTTTCACCCGGTAGAATTGTATCACTTCCATATTGAAGGAGTTTGTAATTTTCCGCAGACATTATTTTAAGATGCAACGTGCTTCACCAACTTACTTTCACTGATGTCGCAAGTCGGTGAAACGCGTAGTATCTTAAAATGAAGTCTGCGGAAAATGACAAACTTCTTCAATATGAACAGTATTAAAATATTTTGTTTCTTTTGTTCTCTTAACTTGTAGTATTACCTCATAACTGTACGTATCCGGTCAGCCTAAATGACACACATCATCCCTAGAAGTATCCTGGCTACATTACGTGCATTGTATTACATGATCTGATTCGATGCACAGGAGTATACTACCTTGATCAAAAAGTTCCCGGAATAACCACCGTGTGGCGCTCCCATCGTTCCGATTTGAGTTCTGTTTTTTTGTTAAATTGGTACATCTGTTGTTGATATTCCCTTTAAATCTTAGTGTCATAACTTGACATTTGCAAAAGTTACGTAGCCAAGAGTACATCTATCTCTGTGTGTGTTGGCGATTTTTTACAATTTCAGAAATGGATTTAAATTTGCAACAACGAACTTGTATTAAATTTTGCGTAAAAAACGGATTTAGTGGCGCACGGACGTTGGAAATGTTGGAAAAGTGTTTCGGCAACGATTCTCTAAAAAAAACGGTCGTTTACCAGTGGCACGAGCGGTTCAGAAGTGGTCGTGAGTCAATCGAAGATGATGAACGCAGTGGCAGATCATCGACATCGAAAGTCGGTGAAAAAATTGATAAAGTAAAAGAAATGTTGGTCAATAACCGCAAATTAACCATCAGAGAAATAGCGGAGGACTTGAACATTGCCTATGGATCCGCCCAAGACATTGTGGTTAATGATTTGGGTTTCCGTCGTGTAGCAGCAAAGTTGGTGCCGAAAGACCTCAATTTCATGCAAAAAAGAGACCGTGTTGACGTCGCAAAAGACATGATTTGCGAGGCTGAATCCGATCCCACATTCATCAAAAGGATCATTACTGGAGACGAGACGTGGGTTTATGAGTACGACACGCAATCCAGACATCAGGCAAGTGCATGGCGTTCACCAAATGAGCCGAGACCAAAAAAACCACGTCGTTTTCAGTCAAAAAAGAAGGCAATGCTGACGGTTTTCATGGATTACAACGGTGTAGTGCATCATGAATTTTTGCCAGAAGGCCAGACAGTAAACAAAGAGTATTATTTGGGCGTTATGAGACGTTTGCGTGAAGCAATTCGCCGAAAGAGACCAGAAATGTGGGCAGAAAACTCGTGGATTTTGCACCATGATAACGCACCGTCGCACAGTGCTATCATTATTCGTAATTTTTTGACGAAAAATGCAACAAATACCATCCAACAGCCACCGAATTCACCTGATTTGGCTCCCTGTGACTTCTTTCTGTTCAATCGAGTTAAAAAACCATTACGGGGAACGCGTTTTAGCAGCCGAGAGGAAGTAATGGAAAAATCGCAGGAAGCACTGATGGACATACCGAAAACCGAATATAAAAAATGTTTCGAGGATTGGATCAAGCGCTGGCATAAGTGTGTTGCAGTCGATGGGGATTACTTTGAAGGGGACAATATAGATTTAGATGAATAAACTTGTATTTTTAATTTTCTGAATAAATTCCGGGAAATTTTTGATCAAGGTAGTATTTCATTTGATTCACAGCATAGCTTACTAGTTACAAAGAAAAGCATAATATCGGTTTTCAGATATTTGCTCAGCAGAAAAAAGTGTCTGCTATTAATTGATAATTGATAGATTCGTAACACCTCATTCGTGTAACTCTGAAAAGAGCTTCTTTTAACACGAGAGTTTCATCAATCGTACATTGGCCAATCCGGAATCCTCCAGAAGCAACGTTGACTTTGATTTATCCAGTGAGAACTTTGTTGGACAAAAAATGTTTTGGCGATTTTCAACGATAACATAACAATACTTATCTCACGCAGTAATATTAGGACAAGCCCTTCCTCGGAATAGGATTAGTAGGGAGATATGAAAAGGTTAAAGTGGCGAAGAGCATAATACCAAGCACCGCAATAATAAATTAACATAACCAATAACCATTTCGAATGAAAATGAAAATCAGACAAAAAAATAACGCTACGAAGATGAAATGTGTGAAAATTAAGTTTCGCCATAGAGATCACCGCAGACTCCCGACTCGCTCGACTGCGAAGTCCCTCGAACTCAGTTTTCACACTCCGGCCATGAGCTGGCGTCTCCTCTGTCTAGATTCACGACTACAACCAGTTCATGGGAAAATGACAAGAAGGGCAAGAATTTCATACGAGATTATTATTAATATAGACGAGATACATAAATGTAAGACCGTAAACACGACGTGACTTCGATAGAGGGCATTGCAAAGAAATTACTAATAACCATGAAGAGCTGGACAAGTATATACTCGGGGATAAAGAGGAGGAAGTACACAGTAGGGGCAGGTGTTGGCGGTGGCGAGGAAGCCTACTTTTAATTGGCAGAGCAGCTGGAATGAAATGAGAACCGCGAATGTTTCCCGTGAGATGTCGTCCCATAGAGCGACAATGTACTCACTGGCGGCAGCCGCCTGGGCCTCCTCGGGCGCCCAACGGAGGGACGGCAGACCGGGATGTGACGCAAGCGCTCTTCGGTTCCATCCCCCTTGTGCCGGGCAGGATGCGCAGCGTCTGCACCAATTGGTGCGGCAACCCTCGAACAACCGAGGGGAGGGGGGGCCTTATCGTGATCAATGAGGACAGACACCATGACTGAGGATATGTTTGATAAAACACGCGACTTGGCGTGCGCGCCCCCATCGGCGTAGGGTGCAATCAACGCGCGCCGGGCCCTCCAGTGTCCACCACGCGAGTGCAGAGGCGATCCGCCCCGAGATTGTGCTGCCATCTTTCCTAGAGACCGGGTACACACCGAAAATCAGGCGGCATCGACCGAATGTCGAATGGCCGCTATTCGAGGATGAGGGGAGAAGAACGTCAATGGGTTTCCCGGAAAATTATTTACTACGACAGGGCCGACTTCGTTAAAGTGGTGACGTGTTCGGGTGCAAAGTTTTGGCAGTGCTTTGGGTGTTTATTACCGACACTGAGCCCACCGGTGCCGCCCCCCCCCCCGCCGCCCTTGATGCTCGCCGCAGTTAGAGTGGGTGGACTCAGCCGGAGGGGAGGATTTTGGCGCCAGGGGGGGCGCCTCCTGCACCCGAGGTCAGCGGGCGGCCGGCCGCATCATCCGCCACCATGCCCACGGCGTGGCATATCCATCACGCCCCCTGCTTTCGGTGTAGAACGAGTGAATGGGGGTATTCCGCATAAATCACAAGTCACGAATGAACGGAGCGGAAGCAATGCCGAGAATCTTGACAAGGAGATTGGGACGAAGGCCTGACTCCCTCCGGAGAGGAGAGAGAGCATGGATTATGGGGATCGAATCCCCATGACGACGCAAAACGCCAGCATCACATGATTAACTCAAAGGAATGGACTGTGGGGAGGGGAAGTTGGATGACACATTGCGAAGTGAAGTATGGATGGCAAAAATCTAGATGCATTTAATTTGCGATACATGTATTAATGGACAATATCGCATGGATCGCATGTTACAAAATATCTAATTATATCTCATTACGGAGGATGGCAATTATTATTCCCAAGATTTTCATACTCGACGATTCAGAGAAAATTAATCCTGGCAACTACGGGACTTGGCCCAATCGGCAGTGTGTCTTGCCCGGCAGCGGGAATGGCAAGACTTTCGCGGTGGTCATCTCACGAAACCCAAAACCAGCAGCAACAGGGCAGAAGACGCAGGAGAAGAAGACCAAATTAGTAAAAATAAGAACTTGGAATGTAAGGAAAATGTTTAGGGCAGGAAAATTAGAGAATACAAAGCGAGGGATGGAAAAAGGAAATATGCGAGGTGAGATGGAAGGATAGCGGGGATTACTGGAGTGATAATTATAGAATAATACACAGCGGCGGGGACTAGAGCAAACGAGGGGCTATTAAATAAAGAGGTAGGAAGAAGCGTAGTCAACATAGAGCAGGTAGCGGATAGATTATTTCTAGTAGAGATAAAAGCAGAACCGACGAACTTGGTCATTGTTCAGGTTAACATAACGCCGAACAATCATAAGGAGGAAGAAGTCGATAGGATATACGATCAATTAGAGGACATTGTCGCGGGTTCCTGCAGGAAAACATTTGATAGTGATGGGGGATTGGAATGCAACGGTAGGCGAAGGGAAGGATGGTGATGAGCTGGGGGACTACGGTTTAGACACGAGGAATGACCGCGGGGAAAAAGCAATTGAGTTCTGAAAAAGGCAGGGTGCCATATCCTTCCTTCGAACAATTTTACGAGCAATGAACTAGCAAACACTGACCAGACACAAGAAAAGGGCACACTGTCCCAGCGTCATTTCCGGTGTAGTCATGCGACAAGAGTGATATGTTTATTGTAAAATATAACCCTAGTTACTTTAAATACGTCGTCACACACATACGCAGATGCATACATGCACATTCATACACAATTAATTCATTCCATCACTGAGTTCTTCACTGTCGCCACTCTTAAATATAGGCGTGATAATAATAATAATAAAAATAATTGGGCCCGTTGGAGCTGGATCGGGCAATTTATTGTTTCAATTTCAGTTTTTTGGGGTGCCTTATGTTTAAACCCCCAATACAATTTCGTTAATTTTACAAAATACAAAATATGAGGTACATGTTATTCCTTTCCGTTGCTCTCCCCGTTCTTACTTTATCTTTTGTTGATAAATCTTTCCAATTTGTTGGACGTTATGCAAATATCCAAGGATAGCCTCCAGTTCGCGTCTTTCCTCGGCATAAATTGGGCAATAAAGGACTCGGTGTATTGCCGTATCTTCCTCCATCATGCATTCACACATCCCCTCCTTTTTTTCCCTATTTTCTTGAGGTATGATCTAAACTCCCCGTGGCCCGTTAAAATTTGCGTAATACCGTTGTAAGTTTTAAAGTTGATCTTCATTCTTTCCTTCACGCTAGGTAAAAATTGTCTGGTTGTTTTACCCTTTTCTAAGGTTGCCCATTCCCGTTCCCAAATATCCAGGAAATACGCTCTTATAAAATTCCTGTTCCTGCCCCATTTCTCAGTTGGAGACAAAGCTACATCTCATAGAGTAGCCTCTTCCATCTGCTTCATCCGTACCTTGATTCTTCTTTCCTCTACTGAGTACGTTATCGGCTGTATCCCAGTTATTATTTGTAGAGCTTCATTACAGACCGTATTGTAGCTCCCGGATATTGCCATTAGGCAAGATCTTTGGGCCTCTTCCAGTTTTCTCCGGATTCTGCTGTAATTGAGTCTCTCTCCCCACACCTCGCAGCCGTATGCCAATATTGGGATTGTGACTCCGTTGTATATAGTTCTTATGCTATTAGTGGTGATGCCAAATCGGTTTCTGCACAGCCTTCTTAAGCAGTTAAATATTTTCTTGACCTTGCCTGCTGCGTAATTTGCGTGCTCTTGGAATGTTAGTCTCTCGTCGAATTCAATGCCCAGGTATCTGAATGTGGAGGATCTTTTGATTTTTTGACCATAGATTTTTATAGTTGGGTTTCGTGACAATTTTTTCCCGAATACGACGTACTTAGTCTTATTCACAGAAATTTTTAATTTCACTTTCGTACTCCATGACTCCACTATATGGCAACATTCTTTTGCGAGTTTTTCTATTTCTCTCCTGGAATTTGCAGGCATTGTGATCACAACGTCATCAGCGTAGGCTGTCCATCTGCAGTTTCCAGGAAGGGGCTGATTCAGTTAATCGTTCATGGAGATGTTCCAAAGAAAAGGACCGAGTATGGATCTCTGCGGTGCCCCTTTTGTAATGTTCTTTTCAACTTCCAGATTATTTAGTTGTATTTTGGTGGTTTCTATTCAAGAAATAGTTTTTAATAAGTTCAACTATTTGTCCCGGGATTTTATAACTTTTGAGCTGGTTTATGCAGTGGGGCCACCATAATGAATCGAATGCTGATTCGTAATCTATGAATAAGGCCACCTTATATTTACGATTTTTGATTTCTTGCAGCAGTTTTATTGCCGCGGTTGCGGTGGATCCGCTTCTTCGAAATCTAAATTGACTTATGTGGAGTAGATCCTCCTCACAAACTGCTTCTTCAATTTTCATTTTGATGATTCTTTCGAACATTTTCCCCATTTGGGGCAGTAGTGTTATGGGTCTGTATGCCTTAGCATCAGAGGGATCTTTTTCCTTAGATTTCAAGATGGTGCATAGGACACCCTTTTTCCATGCCGCAGGGAAGTACTTGTTTCTGCAACAGTCCTGTAGCAATCTAGTGAAATAGTTGAGGATTAACGGCTCTGCTGCTTTGATCAATTCAGCGTTTATGCCATCAAAGCCTGGGGCCTTTTTCATTTTCATCTCTTAAATCGCAGTTCTAACTTCCTCATCGGTGATATCTATCTCCATACTTTGCAGACAAGGGAGGTTAGCCTCACGCCTAATTACTTTTTGCTCTTCAGTTTCATTTTCTGCTGTGTCATCCGGTACTAGCGTGTTGATGATGTTGGAAATGGTTTCGTCCAGGAATAGAAGCTCCCCTCTGGCGTTGGTCTTAGCTGAGTTTGCTCGTAGGATTTTAAGTTTTTCCCTCGCGATTTTATATATTAACCCCCAGGGGTTTTCCTCAATATTTGACCTCGAGAATTTCTCCCAGCTTTTTTCCTTGCTTTTTTGCACTTGTTGTTCATAGTTCTCCTTTGCCTCAAGGTATCTTCTTTTGTTGATGGTACGTTCTTCGTGGCTAATGCTTTTATGGTAAGTTCTCCGTAGGTTTCCACAATTTATCTTAAGCCTATGAAGTTTCTCATTCCACCACACTGTTTCCTTTCGTCGTGTTCTGGTCAGAGGGATCGAGGCCAGAGCGGAACCTTGCAGCGCCTCCGTAAGTAATCTAACTCGAGCATCGACGTTGTTATTGCTTGGATCCCATGGCAACAATTCACATTTGTACCAGGTGTTCTTTGATAATATCTCCATAAATTTTCTACAGTTTGCTGCACCGATATTAAATCTTCTTTGATGACAGCGTTCATTTTCTGTAGTAGTGCCAATCTGGTATGTGACTATCTGTGATCGCTGATGGATAGTTCGGCATGAACCTCCCATCTGTACACGTCTCGTATTAATGCCGAGTTACTGATGGTTAGGTCTATATTTGAGCAGCCTATTGTCGAACTAAACGTGTACGGTTGCCCCGGTTCGTTTATTATATACAGATCCTCGGAAGCTATTAAGTCCTTCAATGCCCTGCCTCGGTCATTGGTTTCCTTACTAAACCATATTTCGTTCTTTGCGTTAGAGTCAATTGCGACTAGAATCCTTTTATTTTTGAATTTATGTATCAGGCTCTTTAATTCTGTGATGTATTCTTGGATGTCCTCCGATGGTGGCATATATCCGGAAATCAACATCAATGGTTTCGTATCAGCCCGAATTTCTACAGCTGCGAAGTGATTTGTTGTGCCGTGCTCAAAACTCAAGAAATCACAATTTTTGTTGAAGACCATGATGCTTGCAAAACATTTATCTTGCAAGCATCATGGTCAAGCATCAAGCATAGGCGTGATGATGGCTAATTACCAAGCCATCGGTACTTAGGGCTATGCAAATGATTTGTTAAAAATTATTCCTAAGTAAGGTGCCATCTCTGACGCCATTGTCTAGCAAGCCAGACGAGAATGTCATGGGGACCAGGAGACGTTGTGCTTGAGTGTTTCCGAATGACTCCGTATTCCACGGCTCGATGCATTATTTCCATTCATCCAAATCTGGTATTTAGTAGGCGATGTTACATTAGATTGTTCATGACATGGATTGAATACACTTTTGAAGAAGGGATGATTTTGAGTAAATTAGCTATTTTAAGCTGGACGCTACATTTGTCCCTTTCACGTCTTTTAGTGAGCGTGGAGAGGGCACATTTCCCTGAACTTCTCTCGCAGAAAGCTCTTGAAAGCTTTTGAGGCTCTTGACTTCTCGACCAGAAAGTATTTGAACGAGTCTCCTTCAATGTAACACTTGAAATCAGCCAGCCCTTACCGAAGGGCTGCTACTTTCGCGCCAAGGACTTCGTAATTTTCTAACAAAGTATTATGGTAACTATTTGAATTTCGGAAATTGGTCAGTCACCTCATGCCATTTGATACCCCAATCAGCCCTACTGAAATAGTGAACAGTTTTTCGCAGGTTGAATTTTTATCTGCACAGAAGGAGAAATTAGCATACATAGATTTATGATCACTAATCCCATCCATCTACGTTAACTAACTCCGAAACCTGATCTGGCACGTTGCTGCGAAAATATTTACACTAGATTTTCCCCTGTCGGCGTTGTCAAAAATTGATGCAGCTGGTTATTAGCGAATGTGTCCAAAAGCGATTCGCATATGTCCTCGTCTTTTCCACCCATTTTGAAATTGCAAAACCCTTCAGTCTACGGAGGGAAGATTGAAATATCTACCAATTATCACACTACGATCATCATATCCAGATATGATTCCCCGTGTCTACTTTCTCGCTCTAATGTTGAGTTATTATTTGCCTTAGGGAGCCAATGAGGGGAGTCCAAAATGTTCCTCGGCATTTTTAATAGTGTGCCTCCAGT
Organism: Hetaerina americana; assembly: GCF_022747635.1. NCBI lineage: Eukaryota > Metazoa > Arthropoda > Insecta > Odonata > Calopterygidae > Hetaerina > Hetaerina americana. Next base: position 634,629 of record NW_027286852.1, on the reverse strand, counting down.
TGGGTCTTTTTTATTCCGCTCGGAGGTGTTGTATCCGCGGAAACTTCCAAAAGAACCGCCTTCAACTACTTTGTTGATATCTTGCTTTGTTGATGAGTTACGGCCGTTTATGTTAAGGGGTGTTCGCGGAGTGTGGCGAAAATTCGGATCCGCGGAAATGAGCTCTTTGAAGGAGCAGTGCTGTTCCCTGAAACTCTGCAAATCCTTTAGGGAAACAATTTAGTGGATTGCCAAGGCTTATGGCGAGGGTTCTATGAAACGAATCGCGTGTTATAAGTGGTTAATCCGGTTCAAAAAGGGGCGGCAATCAGTGGAAGACGACGAGCATTTTAGAAGACCATCAAAGTCGACTGATGACCCTCACATCGAGCAAGTGAATGACCTCGTTCGTGCAAATCGACGTTTGAGTGTCGGGGAAATTGCAGAAGGGTGTGGCATCTCGATTGATTCGTGCTGTGAAATCCTGACTGAATAAATTGAGGAAGCATTGAGTAGCCGGCGAATTCGTGCCCCGTCTGACGACAGCAGACCGGAAACAACGTCGAGTCTGTCGGGAACTGTTTGATCGAGCCGAAGAGGATGAAGCCTTCTTGCCCAGGATAATAACAGGTCATGAGTCATGGGTCTATGGTTATGACATCGACACAAAAGTGCAATATACACAATGGATTGGTGAAACACCTCCCTGCCTCATAAAAACTCGACAAATAACGGCCCAAACTTTAGAGCGGTTAGTGTTTTTTTTTGGCCACGACAATATGCGCCGGTTCTCTCAGAACTCGTGAGTTTTGAGCCAAAAACAAGACCGCTTTGCTTCACCAGACCTGACCCCATGTCACTTTTTCCTGTTTCCCAAACTGAAAACCCTGCTCAAAGGAAAAAGATTGTCCACCATTCCAGAGATGGAGAAAAATTCAACGGAGGAGCTCCTGAGCATGCCGGAATAGGGCTGTTTCGGAAAGTAGAAACACCTTTGGGATAAGTGTAGACGTAGGGGAGGAGACTACTTTGAAGGTGGGGACCCTGACCAATGAAGGTTAGTGAAGTATTTTTTGTAATAAATAAATTTCGGGAAATTATTGAACAGACCTTGTATTATAACCGCCAAAGTAGATTCTTTACGAAGATGGCTTTTCGATGGAGCACCCTTTACTTTCTCTTCCGCTGCCAGGAAATATCTCAGGTCTCCTGACTTACGAGTTTTTGACAGCAATAAGCACACCGCCTCTTTAGTGTTCACCTCTATCTTTCATGTCACCTGAGAATTATTTTGGAAATATTTCGTAGTCAGCGATTTCGTTCGATAACCAGCTCGTAGTTCTATAATGACATCCACATCTGCCCTCCGAATGGTGTAATGATATCCTGCTACCTTATTTTTTAAACTACGGCTGTTAACTACTATTACCTACATCACCTTTTTACCGTTTTTTGAGGCACTAATTTCATTGTTTTTGCGTGAGTAAAGGGTCTTATTTTCGCTTGTGTTTTTGCTTGTTTTGCTATTTTGAGGATATACTATATGAGTCGGGGACTGATATGCTGCGAACAAAAAGTACTGGATCTAACTTTATTATGCCGAATATGTAAATGACCTGCTTTCTTTCCTACCAACTATACTTGACATTTGTCACTTGTCCGTGCATCCAACACGCAATCAACTGCGATGCCTCGGCGGCATAATGAACCCCGGAGCGATTACGGGGTACCGAAGAGAGGACCGGGCCTCACATCAACGAGGTGTGCACCTAGCATACCCGACAAAATTCCAGCAATCTTCGATTTCCACCCTCTTGGAACAGAAGTCCCAAAGATATTAGTCTAAACGAATCGCAACAACAAATCCCTCCTCGCGAACACAAAACGATGTCCTCAGAAATAGCTCCTTTCCTGAAATTAACATTTGATAAATCCCTAAATGATCGCGCAGTAAGTAGCCAAAGCCTGGAAAATAGCTAATGTTACTCCCATATTTAAAAAATGAACAATTGCTCTTAAAGTTGAGGAATTCACTCAAGTCCCCCCCCAATAAGGTCCCGAGCACAGAGCCGCCGGTCCTTCCTCCTGTTCTACGGTTTTTTCCTCCGCCCGACGCGAAACAGCCCCCACCGGAGGCGGCCCGGGTTCCCTTCCCCACACCCTCGACGGGGGCGTGTGCGTGCGGTCGTTCCGCGAAAGGAGGGAGTCCCAGCACCTCCCCTCCTTCCCGCTGCCCCTCGCCCCCACTTCCTGTTCCGCCCCACCGGCATACCACACGCTCACCCCCCTACTGCCAGAGGGAGGGACGGGGTTTTGCCCCCCCCTCCACACTCCCCGCCTGCCTTTCTCGGAACAACTGTGGCTCCGGCGTCTCTTTCTCACGGCGGGCCGCGTTTAAGGCAGCGGGCCGCACTTTCGAGGAATCGCCTCCGCTCCGTAATTTCCGATTCTTCTCCGCAGGAAGCAAGTCTAGTGCGGGGGGGACTCGCAACCGTCCCCCCCCCCAATCATATCGCTGGGCGAGCCGTGGGCAGTGTGTGGCCGACCCACTTCTGCCGCCGAGGGAGCCTTCCTTCCCGCCTTGCCCGCGGCTTGGTCGCCCGTCTCCGCTTGCCGCCAAGCAACGCCACGTCTCGCCGCTCCTTCATCGAGCAACATCCCTTCACTCTGGGGGGTGCCGCGCAGCACTCATCACTACGCTTATCACACGTCACTTCCCCTCCTCGCCGCCTTTCGTCACCTGGATGCACGGACCCTTGCAGGGTGACGGGGACTCCACGCCCCCTCAGCTCCTGGCCGCAGATGCCACTCACTCACTATGGCCTACCACGTGTCTAACTCATATTCCATCGTTGAAAATCCAAAAAAATAGCGGTCATTGACAAAATGGATTGATTCATAGCATTAGGGTTTGTCAGTTCTGCGCACCAAGCTCTCCCTCCCGTTCGACTCGCGGGCGAACACACGCCGCACCCCCGAACGGCTTTGCAAACGCCACTCCCGGAAGCGCCGAGGCACGGCGGACGAACGCCGGCGCCCGCACGGGACTGTCACGCTCCGCGAGAATCAACATCGAGGCGAGCCCGAGAAATCAGTGTAATCGTCCGTCCATGGTGGGTACAACAATTCACGTGTTGGAATCCGGTGGAACCTAAATTTGGAATTTTGTAAGTAGGGTGGTCCAAAAGATAGGTCTATTGAATTTAAAAAAAACATGCAATATATCGACAACCCACCAGTGTTAATCGTCGCTTTCGCACCTTCCAATGTATATTTTTATATCTGATGGTACGAGGAAAAATTTCATTTTTAATCTATCCTTTCTACAATAAATCTCCCTGATTTTACGTTGGTGAACTGATCTACCATAATAATTGGGAGCCTGTAATATGTCCTTAACATTGTCAAATAAGTGAACTGCCTCAAATTCACGCTGTGAATTTGACATGTATGTAAGCCTACGGTAAACTAGTGGTTCCAATCCTAATTCTGTCATTAGTGTCCAGACACTGCTAACTTGTTCAGTACAACTATTCACTAACCTGGCTGATCTACGTTTCACTCGATCCTGATCCAAAATTATCGCAAGTTCACCCAATGAGAATCCCATACCCTTGCAGAGCATACCCCAGACGGGGCCTAAATAACGTGAAATGGCAAAGCTCCTTAATCCTCTTACATTAAATTTACCAAATATCCTTTTTCAGAATCCACACTTATCATTTGCTATTCCGCCAATTTCACGGATGTTTTCTCCCAAGGACATATCCTTAGTTATCGTTACACCCAAGTAATTTCCCGAATCCGCGTGTGTAGTGTTGGTTCCCTGTATAGTTGAAATTAAATTTAAAATACTTCGCCTTTCCACAAAATGTGGAAAGGCGAAGTATTTTAAATTTAATTTCAATATGAAGAATTTCCACCAAGTGACGCCAGAAACTGTTTCATTTTTCCCTGTATAGTGTCAATATGTTCGGGTTAAATACTCTTCCCCTAAAAATTTATCGGACCTCAATTATTCAGATATAATTCAAGCTCCCATGCCTCGCACCTATTTTTATTTGCATGTAGGTCGTTAGCTAATGATATTTGATCTTCATGACTGGATATTTCCTTATTTATACTATCACTGCATCGTCAGCAAATAGACCAAATTTACTGGAAACTTGAAACCCGATGTATTAATCCATAAACAGAACAATGGCGGACCAATAACACTTCCTTGTGGGACACCCGATGTTACGCTTACTGTGTCGGATGATACTCCCGACTAATATGACCCTTTGCTCGCGGCCTGTTCAAAAGTTAATACTAATCCAGTCTATTGCACATTTATAAATCAAGTAGGTTTCGGGTTCGAGAGAGAGCGAATGAGAGGGGAAGCAGGGGTTGCGATGATTGCCCCCCACCCCTGCCCTTCGCCTCACTTCCGAGAAAACCCGGCGAGACTGAAGCCGCGCCTTCAACGGCTCTTCGCCAGAATTCCTTGTCCGCTAATGGCCGCCGATGGGCCATGGGAGCGTCCCACCCAAAGGCAATCCTCGGACCGGGCCTCGCCCGCATCCCCTTGCGAGCCCCCACCCGGCGGGGCGTGTGGCAGTGAGCCTCCATGCCAGGCGTCCATTGGCCATTTGTAATAGTTGCGGGTTCCTCTCCGCTAATTGTCATTCGATCGTTAGTTAGCATTATGAGGACTTGCCCAGCCGAGTGGTAGAGCACTGACTGACTGTACGAAGGGCTCGGGTTCGATTCCAGCCTTTGGGCCGGGAATAATGGGTTAGGAGTATTACATGGTTAGCAGCTGTTTCTGTGCCTACACAAAGAGGACGAGAAAAACCATTGAAAGAGGGCAGGCACACATGCAATTAAGACACTTATTCCCGGTTAGTATTCTATGCATTACGACCGGATAATTCACAAATACAATGGACTTTATGTAAATTATTCTACATCCCGCCCGGCACAAGGGCGCACGGCGGGGGACGCAAGACATGGAGAGTGTTTCATGGGAATTTAATCTTGTATACCCCTGTTTTCGACAGCGTGTTCATATTATTTTCTTAGGTGTTCCCACTTCTATTGTCGTCGCGAATAGTGCGCGGGAAAAACGAATGCTATCGAATCTATCTGTTCAACAGCCTTTACTTTCTAATTTTGCGACAATTGTCGGCCCTGCCAATGCAATTGGGGAGCTTAAATAGATCTCCAATATCGGATGTAAAACACGCTTTGTCTTTGCAATGAGTTTAATCTATCCCCGAGTCTTCTCATACGTATCTAAAGGTTCCCGACACCAGGTTCTGTATTGAGTGCGTGACGCTTTGTGTCTTTTGGTACGAGTATTTCACGAACCTAACAGCCTTTCTCTTTACCCTGTTCAATTATTTAATTACCGTTTATTTGTAAATGGTTCCTATAGGCTCGCCGAACAGTCGAAAGTGCGGCTTCACTAAAGATAAATAGCACGTTACTTTTCACTTTTTCGTCGCTGCACCCTCCGACAATACGTTTGACGAATGCCAGCTTTTTTAGCGCCTCTCCGCAAATAATGCGTGTACGTTTTCTCAAAGTTTTTTTTCTTCATTTTACTTCATCCGCGACTCTGATCCGAACACCTCCGAGGGCGTTAGTTGGTTAATTTTGGTCGTGTTTTCTATTGTTCATGAAATGCATAACGGTACATTTTTTCGTATTTAATTCCAGCCACCATTCTTCTCACCATTTTCGAACGTGGTACGAGTCGGTTTGTAGTGATTCAAGAACTGCGTCATTTCCCTGTAGATTACGGTGTCGTCGACAAAGAATCTTTCGCTGCTTTTTATTTTGCTGGTGATATCATCAATGTATGTTTCATATTAATTATAATTCAGACCCATGTTTTTAGCTTACTAATCTAAACTTTACCGCGGAGACTTCGTCAAATGCCTTTCGAAAATCCAAGAAAATGGCGACCACTTCCCTTCCAGTCTCCCCCCCCCCGTTAAAGTAAGTCATTGTGTAATTATTCGCAACTGGGTCTCGTCGGAGGGGGTTTTCCTGAACCCGTGCTGTTAGTTGCGTCGTGCCCAGCAACGGCGGAGGCAAGGGTTGCGCTGTCATAATTTCACGAAATCCTCGCAAAATAAAAGCGACAGAAGACGCAGTATTCGCGACATCTTCTCAAGTGGAGAAACGGAAATGGGAAGACATTGGCGGAAACAGTTGTGAACACAGCGGCGTGCACATTCGCCCCCGACCCTGTTTCCGGGTGCCCTTGGTGCCGTAATTGTGGAACTAATTCATTCGAGAATTGCCCCTCCCGCATGGGTAGAATGGGGATCAAGATGGTGCGGGGGCTAACGTACTGGCTTCCCACCCATAGGGCCCGGGTTCAAATCCCGGTGGTATTGATTATTTTTCAGAGGTATCTCCATCCCTACTTGAGGTGCTTTGTGGAGGGCACTTTGATTGAGTACGCCGTCCGTCGGTTGGGACGTTAAGCTGCAGACCCCTTGGCGTCTTTTGTAAAGAGTAGGCTAATGCCGACGCCGGGTTTCTCTCCACCCTTCACCCTTTCCCGTACATCCCTAAGGCGCAAATGACCTCAGCTGTCAGTCGCCTCCCCTAAATACTACTACGCATGGGTAGAATGCTACCGAATGGTTGGTGTCTGTCTGCGTTGTGATGTTATGCCACACATTTTCTTGAGATTCCTAATTATGGGGAGCAATAGTGGAGCGGTTAAAATCATTATAATGTTATTATTTTGCATAATAACATGTTTATGATATCACGTTTGTATGCACGAATGAAGTGCGGTCGCCGCATTCCACGTGCGCCTTTCCAGTCGATTACTTGTTTGCATGTACTTGTGGATTATTTGATTAAATTTAGTGATGCCGGTGACCTGACGACCACTGCCCCAGGCCCTTGCAGCGACCTCCGGCGTAGGGTGTGGACAAGAGAAGACAACAACCGAGGAAGTGCTAATGGTGACGTGAGAGGAGAGCGCCAGTCAAAATTCCAGCGGCTTGTTGTGGGAATGGCCCACGGAATACGAATGGGTGCAGGCAGTGAGTGACAATGGGTCGCCGGCTTGCCGCCCCCACCCCCGATGGCCCCGACAAGGGCACCCACGCCACCCTTCCTTCGTTCACCGTCGCCTCACTCCCCTCCGCGGGCGACCACCGGAAGTGGATGGGGGAAAGGGGATGCTTAGCGGTGGCACCGCTCAGGTGGCGCGGGAAGTAAGGTGCCCAGGGACCGTTCATTCTTGGATACGCCGATACCGGTGAAAGTTCTTCTCAGCGGGCGGATGTAAATATTTAAAAATGCTATGCGTCAAGTATCTCTATACAGGCATACTATATTGTAAGAAAACTCGGAATAGATACGATTTTCAAAAGCGAATGGACATTTTCGAAATATCACGGATTCAAATGTTATCCTCCGATGACACCTATGTGGGACGAGAGCGTAAAATAAGGAAGAAATTCCGACATGATGATCTTGTAAAATGTTATTATGGTATCTGTTAAGGTAGGAGTAGGATGGATGGACGGACATCATACGACATCGCATAGATGCAGTCATCTACGTTAATACCCCGCGATCCACCAAAAAGGTGCGTGGCAGGGGGTGTAAGCACCAGGTGGGGGAATGGGTAAGGGATTAGCTAGAGTAATGGAAAAAAATATTCATGAAAGAAACGCAAATAACATGGAAATTTATACATGCACATACTGGCGGAAGACTTGGTATTTCACTCAATTAAATAGCTTAATGTTTTACGGAAAAGGAAGGAATGAAAATGAACAACTAATTAGAGGATATACACCATACCAAGTGAGGTTCCAGATTCATAACTGGAGAGTAAGATTGGGGAAGTTGTATTAAGTCATGGACACGCGACTCACGGTCCGCGCCATTTTAGGAAGGTTTAACAAAACATACGTGTTAAACAATGACACTGGGAGAATTGATATGGCGCCACACTATTTCGGTAGATCAGACCACAAAGATAAGATACGGGAGATGGACTCCAGTACAGATGAATACAAATACTCGTTACCCGCAATATCAGGAATCACTAGAGTAATAAATCAGAGCCATCATAGAAATTTTAAATACATTACATTAACAAGTCAGGACAAGATTAAACGTTGCGTACACATAATTTATATTCGTAGGTGCATGTGTATGTTAGTTGATAGTGTATGTATTGGCATGTGTGCGAGTTAAAGTGGTTTTTGCTTGACAATATAGTCTCTGTGGGTGTGAATTTTCACGTATTTGTTAGTCATGCTTGCGTTTTTTTCTGTTGCACGGATAATGACCTAACATCCCCGCCACAAGAAAGAGGGTTCTCAACGATATCCAAATCATAAGGGGGAACTTTTTAAAAGATGGATCTCTTAAACCAAAATATAGCATGCAGTTCATCGGTAAAATATATACAATACCAACTTTAATTCTCTTATTCGATATTGCTGTGATACCTATTTTGTTCTCTAATGGTAGGAGGAAGAAACGACATTTTAAATCTGTACGTTCTACATTACATCTCCCTGATTTACGCTGGTTATATGACATGACGAATAGTGTTTTTAATAATCGGAACGCTGACTGAAGTACATAAATCAGTCCAAACAAATCGCGAGGCCCTGATCGCATCCCTGCTCGCGTGTGAAAAACGATGGCCTCAGGAATAGCTCCTTTCCTCGTGATAATATTCAAGCCATCTCTGAATGATAGCGCAGGACCCAAAGACTGGAAAGTAACCTTTGCCACTTACATATTTAAAAAAAGGAACAATTAAGATCCGAATAATCACCGACCCATCCCTCTCACACACATATCATAAAAAATCCCAAAGCGAATAATTCTAAGTTCAATCATGAAATATCTCGATCCTCTGTGTATACTTCCCAAAAACACGGTTTCCATAATGGTAGATCTTGCGAGGCCCAACTGGCACTATTCGTTCATGATATAATAATTTCGGGTAAGAGTAATGCTCAGGTCGATGCTGTATTTCTAAATTTCAAAAAGGCAATCAACAAAGTCCCTCGTAGGAAGTTGCTCCAAAAGTTGGGAATCTACGGGATTTATACATGTGTAATAGACTGGATTAGTATTAACTTTTGAACAGGCTTTTTACCGTAGGCTTACATACAGGTCAAATTCACAGCGTGAATTTGAGGCAGTTTACTTATTTGACAATGTTAAGGACATATTACAGGCTCCCAATTATTATGGTAGATCAGATCACCAACGTAAAATCAGGGAGATTTATTGTAGAAAGGATAGATTAAAAATGAAATTTTTCCTCGTACCATCAGATACAAAAATATACATTGGAAGGTGCGAAAGCGACGATTAACACTGGTGGATTACATATTTTGTTGACATATTGCATGTTTTTTATTCAATAGACCTATCTTTTTAACAACTTTCCCGCATGATTTGAATATACGTATCCTGTCATTGAACATTGTTGCATGTTGCACCTTCTTTCTTGGGATTGACTTTGTTCCACTGCATGATCAAGCTAATGTTTGTGGATAGGTGACATGATTGGGATTTTGCATGCGAGGCTGGTCATCTCACAACCCCCGCCACACGCCCTAGCGACCACTTGCGTGGTAATATTTGGACTTACACCGCGACTTTCCAATATTTTTTGAACTTCCTGGAGATGTTTTCCATAAAATTTATCTGGTGATGAAGATTGTTTAAATTTTTAGACTCCCTACGCCGTTAATCCAAGTATCAACGCACGATACTGCACTTAGTCCGGCATCTTGGTGGAAATGTAGGTCTTTGCCCCTCCTTTCATTCACTCTGCCTGCCTGCGAAAAGTCATCCCCACGTGAGGATTAGTAATTCGCTTTGCGGGCCAATGGACATGTGCGGACACCTTGGGAGTCCCGCGGTCAAAGGAAATAAAACGACACAGGGAAAGCACTGAGGAGACTGCGGTCAATCAAACGAATGGCGCGGGTTTCGAATGAAAAAAATAAGGAGTGGCATTATTTTGCTTTTATTTTAGATACTTAACCTTGAACGCGCGTCAACTGTCGCGGATGTTTCTCAGAAGGACTTAATCTCAAAATAAGGCATGATACCACTGATAGCGGTTGCCCGCTTCGCGAGGAATCGTTACCAACGAACACAGACCGTCTCGCATTTCTATTGCAGAGATCTGAGACACTGGAAGCACGAAGATTGCATGCGTGACTCGAGACACTTATCACGCAAACACGAACAATTCGCGATAGACTTCGGCGCGCAGAGAGGGAATTAATAACCCTGGCCCCACGATCCGCAGGCGAGAGACCACGGTGGATGAGGCCGAGTGCCCCTTTGACGACCGGTCGATAGAGGGAATCGATTGTCCCTCCCACAAGTCGATGTCATGATAGCAGGAAACTCGGGACGATTCCCGAGTGCCGTTGACGACCAATTAATCAAATGCCTGGATGACTTAAAACGGGGTAAGATGTAAACCTGAAAACGTGGCGATGAGGCTTGGCGCTGGCGCCGGGAATATTAGTGGGTTTCGGTTCCTTGACCCCATATAGTAGCAGCCCCCGAAAGCTCTTTTTGCGCGCGAGTCTTCCGCCAATGGAAGCCGCTTCCATTGCTGGCGCGCCACGAGAAGCGGCAGCGTGGAGGAAGTTGATGTTTATCGATTCTCGCAATCGTAACTCCAAGCCTCATGGCGGCTTTCATGGGGGCAATTTCCCTTCCCAGAAGGCCTGGACCCCGGAGCAGGTGCCCGCTCGGGCCCGCAATTACGTAATTGGTGGCCCAACAACCCCTGTCACTCTCTCCCGGTGGATTGAATGCACACATTTGGGAGCAACTTCGTGGAAGGAAGGTGCCATCCATCTTCCGAAAGGCGAGCCGGGAAGGTCGGCCATGAGGAGAACCACACTTCAGAGGACAAGCCTCCATTCCGGTCCGATTGCCTTCAGGTTATCTCGATTCAAAATCGTATCAATAGCCATGCTCTCCACCGGTGATATGACATTCCCTGCACAACGGCAATGAAATAGATAATCAAAGGCGACAATTCAGGAAAATCGCCTTAATACCACAACAAAGATTTACATTAACATGTATGTTGTTTCTCGAAAATTTCGCTCCACTTATGTTGTTCGAAAATTAACATTACCATTATTTAATGTCAAGTCTCATTGTTTTCAGAGCACAAGTCACAGTCAAGTTATAGCGTGGGCATCACATTTTAAATAACACGCTCTCGATCCAATTGAGAGAACTGCGGGAGATGCCGTGACAGTTACTTATAACGGAATCATCCGCTAATTCTACATTTTAACACGCTCCTCAAACGAGTCATAGGCATAGAGAGTCACCATGGTATCGCTTTCCAAATAAATACCAATACCGCTTCAATTATGGATAACATAATTTAAGACAAAATAATTTAGACCTATTTCAATTCAAAATAATGTGCCTCTTCAACACCCCATTATTATCGATTTAAATTTACGTGAAAATAGCCAAGGCATAAATCACAGCTCTTGCCGAAATAATGATTATTCACACACGGCAAGTGCGTCGTGGGCGGGCCTAAAAAATGACCACCAGGCTCCCCCCCCCTTGGAGGGACGTGCCACCAGGGCCTGCTTTCTGTAACACTACCACATTACACTCGCAATACGGCGCATGCAGCAAAGTGGACCCAAAATACAGTATTCTCCGTCGCTTAGAAGTGAGTGGCTCGTATTTTAGTGTTTTCCCACAAGTAGGCTGCCCTCCGTGGGCATGGCGGCCCCGGTTGACTATCCTCCACGATATTCTACGTTTGGTGCAAGTAATAGTATTTATCAGAGGAGGCGACCGACAGTGAAGGTCACTGGCGCCAGAAGGGCTAAGCGGGGCAATCTGGTATGGTAGGATATTTCAGGGAATAGAGGAAGGGTTGAGAGAAACCCGGCGCCGGCATTGGCCTACTCTAATACCGAGTGGCGCCGAGGGAACACACAATTGTGGAGGGCCTGGCGCATCCATTCGCAGGGCCCTCCACAAAGCACCTCACGGAAGGATCGGATAACACGGAAAAATCCGACCACTACTGGGATTTGAACCCCGAATCCCCGAGAAGAAAAACGAGTAGATCAGCGACCGCACCATTCCGATCTCAGTTTGTGCACATTATGCTATTTTGCCAAATATTGTTAAAGAGGGAAAATTGGCAGCTATTGTCTGCAATTCGCTAGTGCCGATGGCGAAATTGTTTAATGGAAAGGCGCAAAGTGTCGCGGCGGTTCGAAGTGGAAGGAGGTGTTGGTGGCTCCGGGCGAGGCTTCCGTCCGCGTGTGGCGTTGCGCGGCTCGAATTCCGGGCCCGTGATGAACGAACGGCAGCCTCGGAGCCGGTCAAGCATCGGGAGGCCTTGGGGTCGGTGCGTGGACCAACCGGCGGAGGGCCGTCCACCCGCCCCTCCCCCCCCCCCGGCCCGGCGGCCCTCGTCCGGAGGGGGCGGGGCTCAATTAAAACAGACCTGGAGTCGCGCCCGACGGTCGTTTTTTTTGTTTTCCGCGAAATCGGACTGTGCAGGTGGGCGGGGAAGGGAGGGGACGGATGAACCCCCCCCTCCTCTTCAAAGTTGTTCCCGCCGCGGGCACAAGGAATTGCATTCGATAAGAGCATTCGAAAGATCTTAAGAGCTGTTGTTGCTACAATGAGACCATCGTTGCCTCTTGCTCGCCGGAACCGGCTCTTCTTCAGTCACGCCCGACTTCTTGCCCTCAAGGCAACGCTTACTGCTGCCTGCATCCAATCGAGTATCATTTTAAGTTATCTACCGGTTAAGGTAGGTTTTGGATGGGCACAACTGCCAAGTAATTCCCTTGTCTCTCCTAGCATAAAAAAATCCAGCAACCTACTCCCTCTAATCAGGTCCCTCTTCATCTCCGAGTACTCACTTCCTCCCTTCATCCCGTCCGACATCCCTATCCTGTTCCTTCCCTTTCCTCGTTTGCCTAACACAACAGTGAAAAAAATCCGCTAAGTCACCGACAAATGAACGACAACATTCAAGTCTAAAATTTTGGAACGAACGCCCGCATCTAACCGCATTCCCGTAATGGCGAGATGTCCTTCTTTCACATACATTTTATTCCAATTAGACCCAAATTTTTCTGCTGAATAATTAACACTACATATTTTATATTTCATGACAACGGACACATAATTTTGTAGCGCAGATTACCCCAGTGTATCAGCATCAAACGAAATGCCCCACTTATGATCGCCAAACGAGTCGAAGGCACCATCGACAGACGTCGAATACGTTGAAAAAGGGTTCGATGGATTTTGGCCGAAGTCGATTAAACCAAATCTCAATAAAAGATGCTACACTATAACATTTCGCAGTTCTCACGTTAATAAGAAGTTAAGAGTTATAATGTCGGCAAAAACTTTCTCTCTAAATATCACACACACACACACACATATCGTTCGGCACTTGGTCCAATCATTGCTCCTAAGAACCTCAAAACATCGATTTTCGTCAACTTCCGGAATGTTCTTCTCGAGCAATGCCTTCCCTGATGTGGCGGCACATTATCTGGGTTCATTTCAAAAGCAGTATTTTTTAGCGCCCTCAGTTCGAATGACCTCCAGGCTTTCTCCGTCCCGTGATCCCCAAATGAGTGAGCGCACATTCTCAGCCATATTTATCACAAATCAAAAATGTTCAAGGTCGAAAAATGCCCCGAGAGTAACAAATAACAACCTCCTTCATTTTATGCAGGGTATGTGCACACTCTGAAGACCAAGGGGCGGGAGGGGGTGGAGGGTTTGGAGAGGGGGGGTCGCTCTGACAACCCTAAGGCTCGAATGCCCTACTCCAGGGATGGCGAACCTTTCAATAGTCCATCCCACGGCAATGTGACGCACGTAAACATGAAAGTGACGAGTCCTGATATCTACTAACTATATTTTTGAGCGACAGTATTGCAAACTAATTCAAAATTCCAACAAATGTAATTTTCTCAACCGACCCCGATGACACCCAGCAACACCACCGGGTGCACGGCAGCAACTCATTAGCGGCACTGCACCCCGCCAAAGTCTGGGGCGTACTACCATCTACTAATGTGCCATCGACTGCCGCAGAAATAGAACCAGTTACGATTCACCGTTAAGGTTCATTGCACAAAAGAAAAGTATTATGGCGTGCCGATATTTGTGCATGACAAAGTAAAATGAATCATAAAACTACATCTATATCTTAATTGCCTGCTAATCAATCTACCGTATTGCCTTACTTTTTGATAGCCTGAAATTTTAAGTTGGGATACGTAAATGGGAACAGGACAAAAGTTAATTAATTAGGGAAATGCCCAGGATGGGGATGGGCGGAGTTCTGGGGACATCAAAATATGAAGAAAGACGTTATGTCAAGATGCATTCACATCAATTCAGGAGTTTATGAAAGGCATCGCAATAAGGATGTGAATAAAAACCTAGTAAACTTTAACACAGGTCGTAGTTTGGCATGGCTCTGAAACTCGATTGTTGAAGAGAGAGGACGAAGGGTTCATCGCAGGCGATCGGGATGAGGCAGGGGAGAAGATGAAATGGACCCAATGGAAAACAAACGAAGGCGCTCACGCCGCCATTTTGTGGGAAGAGAGAAGGCTGAGGGGAGAAATCGAAGAGGGCAGCGCTGGCGAGGGCATCCAATTCGAATGGCATCGAGGGAAATACAAAGAGTGTCGTGTTGTCATACTAATCCTAGGATCCCGGGATATTTCTTCACATGTTATAGGGCTCCGGATGTCTGAATAATGTGCAGTCTCCTGGTCCACAGAAATCCGACTCCAAGCCGGTAGACTACCACCAGCAATTGATATAAAACACTAATTACTATATGCAAACTCCAAGCAATCAAGTCAGACGATTGACTTGGTAGCAATCCCTGGACGAATGCAAACACATTGAGACCATCGAGGGTGTCTATTAAGAACGAAGGAGAGAGGGGGGAGATGTGCCCTAGGAATTCTCACTAAGAGAGGTGGGAGCGGGGAAGTCGAAAATGGAAGACTCGAATGTACGCAGTAGAACGACGGGCCCCAAGGTATTTAATGGCAAAGGGCGCGCTGCAAATGCGTGGTGCAGGGAGTGCAAATACCGCACAGCACCTCGCGAAATTTGAGACAACGGCCGTGATTGGATGACGGAGCCACGGGTGAAATTGCCTTTTGCGGGAGGGGACGGGGAGCGGAATTGCCTTTTCCGGAGATGGCGGGAGTATTTTTCCGTTTTCTGAGAAAGCCTTCGCCGTCGACCCGAAGGAGGTAATTACAAAAAATAAATGAAGAAAGAAAGGAAAGTTCTCTTCAAGCGACGACTTCCATCCATTCTCGGAATGCGGCCGCCGCCAGCCCCCCCCCCCCCCCCGCCTAACCCACCCCCCTGTTGCGCACTAGCGATAATGGCCGGCCGAACCGCCCTGGAAATCGAGATTGGAGGCACGGCACTCGGCGGGACTGGTTCCGATGGACGGGGGGGGGGGTTCAAAGGTAGGCTCCCGCGGTCCGAGGAGGGGCACTGTCCGGCCAACGGGAAGTATTATTGTGGATTCAAAATACCACACTACTTACAGTTGATTAGGCTCTAAATTGAACCACTAGCAACTGTAGCGCAATCGAGATTAAACCTGGGTTCGCTTCGACCAGATCCACTGTCCGCTCGTCCATAGAGTTCCCCTGTAGTTTATCTCCGAGCGATCCCGATTGGCCCAAGACGCGCTGCAGGCGGGGGGCCCTAGGATCTCCGGCCTCAGCGGCTTCACCCAGAGAACAATGATTACCCAAAAAATGGAGGGAGAACTCCAGGAGGAGATGAACACCCTGGATACCTACATCTACATCAATATCCTGCAAGCCCCCAAAAAGGTGTGTGGCAGGGGGTGCAGCACCAGGAGGAAAGGGTAAGGGATGAGGGGGTTAGGGTTTTTCAAATGGATGGGGAAAGGTGGGGGGAACCTGCAAAAAATGTACATATAAATATACTAGTATAACCATGCGCAGTCGCTACCTTGTAAGTTAATAATTATTATGTCGAGCCGACTAGTGGGGGATTTCGATTACAAGAATTCTGGTCTCTTATTATTCTTGGAAAAAATGACCATTTAAACCTGTCAGTCTTGCAGTCTATCTCTCTAATCTTATATTCGTGATCCCTCCGCCCGTAATACGTTGGGGTTCGTATTATGTTCTTGATGCCATCGGAAAAGGACTCATCTTTACATGTTTTTAATAAGTTTAATCTATATTGTAATTGTCGCTGTTTAAGGGAATCCCAGCCTAAATTTTCTAGCAAAGTAGTTACGCTACTGCGTTGGTCACAACAATTTCTGACTAGCCCCCCTCCGCTGAACTCGATCCAATTCCGAAATCAAATTTATCTCTTGAGGATCCCATATACTGGCAGCATCCTCTTGGTGGGGTCTGACTAGGGCAAGAAAACATCCTTAACTTTTTCGTCACATTTACCCAGCACTCTTTTTACAAATCCCAATTTTTTATTAGCACGACCGCATATTTCCCGTATGTGCTTTCCCCAGGACAGATTGTGAGTAATTTTTACACCCAAGTATTTCAAGGAATCTACCCTCGCGATTTCTGTTTGTTTCACTTTGTAAATAAATGGGGGGGGGTGTTACTCTTTTCCCAAAAAATGTATTAATACGCATTTTTTTCGAATTTAATTCAAATTGCCATGTATCGCACCAAGTCTGAATTGCTTTAGGTAGTTAGCTAACGCGACTCTGTCTTCACGACTTCGAATGTCCCCATAAATCACCGCATCGTCAGCAAAAAGACGGAGCCTGCTATTAACCACGGTACTGAGGTCATTTATGTAAATAAGAAACAAGAGGGGGCCTATGACACTTCCCTGTGGTACACCCGACGTGACCTTAACAGTATCGGATGATACACCGTCCGGGACGACTGTTTGAACACGATTTTTAAAAAATTGTCTAAACCAGCATATAACACTACCGTGTATTCCATAAGTTTCCAACTTCGCGAGTAACTTGCAATGAGGGACTTTATCATAAGCTTTTTTAAAATCTAGGAATATCGCATCAACTGGAATATTACTTTCACCGGTATGCATTAGATCATGAACAAAGAGTGCGAGTTGAGTTTACGGAACCCGTGTTGGTTATTAATCAATAAATCTTGGCTATCGAGGAACCTTAATATAGAACTAGCAATGATGTGCTCAAGAATCTTACAGGAGATGGAGGTGAGCGATATTGGCCTATCATTACTGGGGTCCTCCCGGTCTCTATTTTTAAATACGGGTGTCACAGAAGCTATCTCCCCCCCCCCAATCAAAACAATTAATTTTAATAACAAGGTAATTTGCTGAAGAAAATGCACATTATTTTTATGAGTGGAAGTTAACTCATATAGCACCCCTCGAGGAACGAGGCGTCCGGGAGTACTTCAGTGTATCTAAGATCGGTTCATCATCATCAAAAAAAACCTGTCCTGAAAACTCGTATAAAATATCATTTTGGCGGTGTACAGAATGAAAATGCTATACCCTAACCACCATGGGCGTACAGAAACCAGATCATGCGAAAAGAACTGGGCTGTTTTATTCAGGATATCCTGATACGGGGATATGATGTATATTGGATACAGTATTCTTAGGTTTCAAGAAAGCCTTTGAAAAGGTCCTTCATTAGAAATGTATACAAAAACTAAGATACGATGGCTTTTCAGAAAGGAACCTGGGTTTTAGTGTGGCGTGAGAATTAGTGGAGGGAGCCGAATGGTCACTATATTTGACGCACACAGTAGGTCAGTGCACCTCAAGCTGAAGTGTTTGGAAAGTACTAGTGGTTTGTTTACAATAGCGAATCAAAATGAACAATTCATTAGCGATACCCTACAAATGTGAAGTCCGTCCAGTGACAAGGTTTTTATTGATAAAAAAACTGTAAAGTTGATGACATTTATCGGGAAATTTGTGCTATGTACGACAGAGTTGTGAGTCAGTGTTGTCGTTCGTCCGAGAGTGAGCACATATGCCCCTGATGATGTCAGAAGTGGCCACCCTTCTGTGGTGAACAATGAACTGTGCCGGAAAATTGACGAAAATGTTCGTGAAAACCGGCGTTTTGCGATATCTGAAATCTCTAGAAATGTTTCAAAAGATTTCTACGACTCTATTGCAAGGAAACTTGAGTGAAAAGTTAGGCTCCAACATGTTTTGTGCTCGTCTCGTCGAGAAATTTCAAAATGCCATCATCGGTTGGCTGCGATCTCAGGTGGCAGTATTTTATGCTGAAGGGATTTGAAAACTAATTCAGAAGATGAAAAATGTTTAAAACTGTTTGGTAAATATGTATAAAATAGTAGAGATATTTAGTATAGGGATGAAATTAATAAAATTGTTGTATATATTCCAGTGTATTTTTATAGAATAGCGGAGGTTACTTTCTGGACAGCCCTTGAATTTCGGTGTCTATGAGAAGTTGATCGATTCGAACGTATATCTGCACGAGTATATCAGTTTTTTTATTTAAGCCAATATATATTCGGACATATATTTATTGATAGTTCTGTTTTTATGGCTGTTCACCACCAAACTCCCATGTGGACTTGCTGAATATTGTTGGATGTAGAGGAATAATGTAAGGCTTGGTATCAACCAGACTTCAGTGTTAAAACATGTTAAATTTACCCAGACAGGATAATTAGGGAGGCCAGTTTCATTCTTAGTACAATTTTCGGTTACCCACGATGGTTTAGTAAAAGGAGATGCCCCCCGCTTAGATTTATAGGCGGGTTATCTGAATTTACAATGCGGGATTTGCATCCCAGACTTGGCCATTAATATGAGGTACCTCTGAAAGTTAGTTAGATTACATTTATGCCGGGGAGAAAGTTAATTTTTATCTGGTCTTATCTCGAGGCGGGGATTGACAGTTTAAAAAAAATCTTATGAAATTGCTACCCGTAATGATGCCCGCCAAATGAAAGTATTTTGATTTCTCAACTTTTTTATCTTCTTCATCTTATCATTGGTGTCCTAACACCCCCCCGCCACAAGCCCTTGCGACGGCTTGCGGGGTATTAAGTAGATGTAGATCTTCCTGCCGCTTGGCACGCTTCCTTCTGCTAATGATTTCTTAAATATTATAATAAGATAAGGGGCAATTTCAGACGATAGTTCTTTATACACGCGAGCCGGTATCTCATCGGGTCCGGGAGATAGGTTGGGATCGATATTTTTAAGGAGTAACTGTATTCCGCGGGTGGAAAAGTCGATTGCATGCATGTATGGCTGCAGAAATGTTTTCGGAAGGTTCTCTGGTATATTCTGGGAGCATTTGTTGACATATTTGCTGTACCTTAGCGTCTACAGAAAAGATATCGGCGGAGAGGGGAGCAGTGTCCTGTGGGCTCTCGATGATGCCGGGGATTCTGAATGCACGAAGGAGCCAGGTGTGGGTCATGTCTCGGTGTAATGGCGATGGGTGCTTTGATGCGGATCGAGAGAGGGAGCATTGGTTTGTCAAACGTAAGAGGCCGGCCTCAAGCTGCAGGAAATACAGTGGATTGCATTTTACATCTGCAGTGTTGTTTTCATTCGTATCCGAAGGTTTAGGGCGATTATTTGGCGGGTAAAGTGACTTTCTTGGGCGAAGTTAAATACTCATCTGCATCGCTGCCGGTACACTGATATCCATCTCAAAAAAGTGTATGCTAATATTTCCGTCTACACGACAAAAATACTCCAACATAAAGTGACACCACCACAGATAATAAAAAGATGCGTTCTACTTTCAATCTATACATTAAAATTCTTCAAAATACCAGAAAAAAATCGTGAGTACCCCGAAAAAATTACTTAATAATAAAATTTTACTGCACAGGGCGAAGTAATGTCTTCGTCCCAATTCGTCTATTTATGAAAATGTCACCTTCATCACAACTTATTTTCCTGGGACCAATAATATAAAAATAATAATAAATAATTATCACCTTATCACAAAAATGACAAGAGTCATGTTTTCCACATAGTAAGTGCCAGTCTGTGTTTTCAGCGGCCCTGCGAACCTAAGCACCACTCTGAAATCCACTTATCGCGCCTATCGCCACTCTTCAATCGCCCATTCCTCTTCGCCCAACGATCATCTCATCTTCCAACCACACCTTATCTACTCCACGAGGATATTAAAAGATGCAATGCCCCGACTTTCCTGCAGCTTCAGCCTAACCTCGTAGGGCGATTGGCCACCCACCGCTATCCGCATTAGAGCCATTCTACCCAGATATATAAAAGTATATATATATATATATACACACACACACACACACACACACACACACACACGAGGGTCATCCGGAAAGTAGTACCCGTTCGTGAAATAAAGACACAAAAGTAAATATTAACAAACATAAAAAATTTTATTTGAAAGAGGATACTTTAAACTACTTCTCAACATAATCTCCAAGCAAATTAAGGCATTTGTCATAACGTGTGACAAGTTTCTGTATTCCTGCTGCATAGTCCTTCGCCGCCAGCTCATTGAGATACGCGAGGGACCCATCTTGCACAAATTTTTGCATAATGCAGATGGTGTTTAACAATTTCATGAACAATTGTTCGAGAAACATTGGGAAAATGCTCACAGATGTCATCAATTGTGACGCGCCGATCGTTCCTCACGAATTCGTCAACTGAGCTCACCAGTTGGTCTGTAATGACAGACGGTCTCTCCGAACGCTCATCGTCGTGTGTGTTCCCCCTCCCCATGTTGAAGTTGCGACACCACCGCCGAACAGACGACTCGTCCATTACATTGTCTCCATACACCTCCTTTAATTGGCGATGAATATCACATGGGCGAACGTTTCTTGCATTGAGGAATTTAATCACTGCCCTCACTTCACAACTGGCGGCGTTCTCAATTTTTTTAAACATTGTAAACAATCACAGAAACAACACAGGCAATGCTAGCGTCACGCAACTTGGCTCAGAGAAGGCAGACAAGCCACTGAAGCTATCTGACCTCGTCCAGCGGCTACTCGCGTCGTCAGCACTTCATGCGGCACGAACGGGTACTACATTCCGGATGACCCTCGTATGTATGTATGTATATATATATATATAAGTATATATATATATATAAGTATGTATATATATATATATATATATATATATATATATAAGTATAACCTTGACGTGGTGGAAGGGCTGGTGCGTTCCGATGACCCCTAGAGCTGTGCTGGCGGGAGTAATAATAATTGCTCCTGGTAGGTTCACCCATGCCAGATAGGTCGAAGGTTAGGAGCCAGACGAAAGGTAGTCCACGCAGCGTCTGTTCCTCAGTGAGGCGGCTGCAATGGCGTCTGACCCCAGTGGGGCGGCCAGTAAGTGATGGTGTCACGTTAAAAACACTATTGGGGAAGGCAACGGGAAACCACCTCAATTATCATGCCCAAGATTTAAATGAGGGACAATACAAAGAATATGAGTCCTGGCAACTACGGGGCTCGGCCCAATCGGCCGTGTGTCGTGCCCAGCAGCGGGGGAGGCAAGGCTTCCGCGGTCGTCATCCCACGAAACCCTTGCAAGGGAAAACCAGCAGCAGCAGGACAGAAGACGCAGGAGAAGAAGAACAAATTAGTTAGAATAGGAACGTTGAATGTTAGGACAATGCTGAGGACAGGGAAATTGGAGAATGTTAAGCGAGAGATGGAAAGGGGAAATATAGATATTTTAGGTCTATGCGAGGTGAGATGGAAAGATAGCGGGGATTACTGGAGTGATAAGTATAGAATAATATACAGCGGTGGGGACGAGAGCCAACGAAGGGTTGCCATAGTATTAAATGAAGAGGTAGGAAGAAGCGTAGTCAACATAGAGCAGGTAACGGATAGAATACTACTAGTGGAGATAAAAGCAGAACCGACGAACTTAGTTATTATTCGGGTATACATGACACCGAGCAACCAAAAGGAAGAAGAGGTCGATAGGATATACGATCAGTTAGAGGACATAATCGCGTGTGTTCCTGCAGGGAAACATTTGATAGTGATGGGGGATTGGAATGCGACGGTAGGCGAAGGAAGAGATGGTGATTAAGTGGGGGTCTACAGTTTAGGCACGAGGAATGACCGCGGGGAGAAAGCAGTTGAGTTCTGCAGGAGACAGGGGTTAGTCATCACCAACACTTGGTTTAGACACCACAAAAGACGCAGGTATACATAGAAAATGCCAGGTGACTCAGAAAGGTATCAGCTAGATTATATCCTGGTTAGACACAGGTTGAGGAACAGTGTGAAAAATTCGCACAGCTTCCCGGGAGCGGATGCGGACTCTGACCACAATTTAGTTGTTATGAAATGTAGCGTACGTTTCAAAAAGATTAGGCAGGGGCGGCGAGTTAGAAAATGGAATGTAGATGCATTAAATGGGTTGAAAAGGAAGGAATACAAACAGGCGGTAGAGAAAATCATGGAGGATGGCAAAGGGCTTAGTACTATCGAAGAAAAATGGGAAATGATCAAGAAAGGGTTGTCTAAAGCCGCCAAAGACACTATTGGAACCGTTAACCCTAAAAGGACTAGGAAACCATGGATCACGGATGAGATGATTACTAAGATGTATGAGTGGAGAAAATGGAAGAATATAAATACAGAGTTAGGCAAAATGAAGTACAAAGAATTGAACAATACATTGAGGCGGGCAACAAATAAAGCAAAAGAAGCATGGTGGAAGACGCAGTGCGAGGAGATGGAAAGTCTGCAGAGGAAGGGTGAAATCGGTGCGCTGTACGGCAAAGTTAAATCGTTATCGGGAAGTAAGAAAGGAAGAGCTATGCTAACAGTTAGAGATAAGGAGGGTAAGGTAATAGTTGACGCAGGAAAGATCCAAGAGAGATGGAAGGAGTATATAGAAGAACTGTATAGTAAAGAACTCAGACCAACAAAGTTAGACATTGAAAAAGAAAATGACGTAGAGGAAGACAGCTTAGGTCCAGGCATACTAGAAAATGAAATAGAAAGGGCATTAAGGGAGATGAAACTAAATAAGGCCGTGGGGGTAGATAACATTCACGTGGAACTTTTAAAATGCTTAGGAAAATGTGGGAGGAAGAGGCTATATGGGCTGATCCGTAGTATTTATGAGGAGGGAATCTGGCCGGAAGACTTTGTGAGTTCGGTTTTAGTTCCTATTCCGAAAAAGGTAAAGGCCACGTCATGTGAGGACTATAGGACAATTAGTTTGATATCCCACGCAGCTCAAGTTGTTCGCAGGATCATAAACAAAAGGATAGAGAGTATGGCAAATGATTTCTTAGGGGATGATCAGTTTGGGTTCACGAAGGGGAGAGGTACGCGCGATGCCATTGCAGTAATGAGATTATTAATCGAGAGGGGTATAGAACACAACCAGGAGGTATTTGCCTGTTTCGTAGATTTCGAAAAAGCGTTTGATAGAGTGAATTGGAAAAACTAATGAGTATATTGCAGAAAATAGGAATAGATTGGAGGGAAAGGAGGCTAATCCGCAACCTGTACGTGTCTCAGACTGCTCAGGTGCGGGTGGGAAACGGGGAGTCAGGATGGGCAGTGTTAGGAAGGGGTGCAAGGCAGGGTTGCCCATTATCACCGTTGCTGTTCAACCTGTATGCAGAGGAAATGATCAAAGAGGCATGGGAAGAACTCGAGGTAGGAATGAAAGTGGGCGGGGGATTCGTAAAATCAGTTAGGTTTGCTGATGACCAAGCTTTAGTTTGTCAATCAGCCAAGGGGCTGCAACCATTGCTGAGTGAATTGGAAAATCAGTGCGACAGGTATGGGATGAGAATAAATATTAATAAAACAAAGGTTATGCGATTTTCTAGAAAGAAAAAGGCCAAGCTAAACATTAACATAGGAGGGCAAGAACTAGATGAGGTAGAACAGTATACACACCTCGGAAGTGTTTTGGACCAACGCGGTCAAAGTAGTAGGCACGTAAGGAGAAGAATTGCGCTAGGCAAAGAGGCTTTCACAAGGAGGAGGGAGTTGATGACAGGGACATTTGAGTAAGGATGTTAAGAAAAGACTCTTAAAAACTTTGATATGGAGCGTAGCTATGTACGGCGCGGAAACGTGGTCATCGAAACGGGAGGATAGGCGTCGACTGGAGGCTTTTGAAATGTGGGTGTGGAGAAGAATGGAGAAGGTGAAATGGACAGAGAAGAAAACAAATGAGGAAGTACTTGGTATGGTGGGCGAAGAGAGGGGTTTGTTGGGAAAAATCCTATGGAGGTAGGAAAAGTGGATGCATGTGGTATTAACCGGCAGTGGGATGCTGAAAACAGTAATAGAGGGGAGATGTTACAATTTCAGAGTGTAAAAATCATTCGCCTTGACTGGGATCCCAGTTAAGGCGAATGATTTTTACACTCTGAAATTGTTGCATTGAAATGCACATTAGCGGATGACTCCGTTAAAAGTTACTGTTGCGGCATCTCCCGCAGTTTTTTTGGAATTTGAGAGAATGTTAGGCAAACGTGGAGGGGGCAGGGACAGGATAGGGCTGTGGGACGGGATTAAGGGAGGAAGGAAGTACTCACAGATGAAGACGGACTTTATGTAGAGTAGGTTGCTGGATTGTTTAGTAAGAGGTAACACAATATTTATTCGGTAGTCGTGTCTATCCAAAACCTACCATAACTGGCATATTATCTATTAACATGTATGTATATATTATAATTATTATTATGTAATCTCCCGAATAAGGTAGGTTTTGGATGAACACAACCACCAAATATATATATGGTACGCAACGCATGAGTCAGTTAATACAAAAGTTAAAAACCCAGAGGAGAGATACATCTGTTCAAGAGAGACAACTTCAAGGAATTAGCAGACTATCTCAAAAGGCAGACGAAAACTAAATGGTTGTGTTTCTTTGATTTATTAGGGACATATATTCCTAGAAAAGCAAATCGCGAAATCAACGAGCCATGATGTTACAAGGGCAAGGTTAGAAGAGGTTTGAGGAAAAAAAACTTCATTTAAAATTAAATAGATTCACGTAGAGCGCCATAAAAGCTTTCAAAAACAAAAATTCTGTGAGATTACTTGGAAGACGACCCTAAGGCTTTGGGGTTATACATAAGGGAAATGCAGGGAAAAAGCCCAAGCACATAGAATATCTCAAAAGCTCATGGGTTTTACGAGTAGTGCCCTAACACCTCCCGCCACACACGCTCTTGCGTAGGCTTGATGAGCATTCTGTTGATAGATAGATATAGATATCACTGGAACCATTTTGGCCCAAAACACTTCTGAAAGAAAAACTTCTATCCGCTCGATTTTATGAACTACGACTTTAATATTTAATTCAGCTTTTATCTTTCTCTAAAACAAGAATTGCCTTCGTTCAGTTTACATTTAGTCTCATTCCATACCTCTCGCACCGACATTCCAATGCGCATATTACTGCTTGTGCACCCTCGCCAACTGGCGTACTTGATTAAGCCTCATCATCCGCTAGCCTATCTCTTTTTATTATTTCCACCCCCATTCATTCTTATCTCCAGTGCCACCCATGCCTCATTGGCTGTTTCCTCCACATGACCGTTGAAGAGCACAGGTGATAATGGTCTTCCTATCACTACCCATGCCAAATATTCGCCTGCCACTCACACTGAGTGCTCTCACACAATTATCAGTTATGTATACGGATATGTCTCCTAAAACGCACACTCCACTGCTATTTCGTGTATAACCATCACTTCTATCCTATTCCCTCTGCCGAACGACTGACTTCTTTATAGTACCTACGAAATAAGCAAATACAGCCCGATTGTACACGTGTCGCATGTTCCTCTCTATTAATGATGCAATGGCATCATGCGTACCTCTCCCCTTTCTAAACCCAAACTGATCATCCCCTAAGTAATCATTTGCCCTACTCTCTATCCTTTTGTTAATGATCTTTAGAACAACTTTAGCTGCGTGGGATATCAAACTTATTGTCCTGTAGTCCTCACATGACGTAGCATTTACCTTTTTCGGCATAGGAACTAACACTGATCTCACCAAGTCTTCCGGCCAGATTCCTTCCTTATAGATACCACGAATCAGTCCATGTAGAGTCTTCCTCCCACATTTTCCTTAGCATTTTAAAAGTTCCGCAGGAATGTTATCCACCCCACGGCCTTATTTAGCTTCATCTCCCTTGATGCCCTTTCTATCTCATCGTCGAGTATGCCTGGACCTAAGCTATCTTCCTCTACGTCATGTTCTCTTTCTATTTCTAAGCATGTCGGTCGTTTGTCTTTAACATTTATTTCTTCCTTATATTCCCTTCCATTCCTCTTTAACCTTCCTTGGTTCGACTGATAATTTCTCGACTCATTGTCGATCGTTTCCACGGCCCTTCTTCCATCCTGACGGTGCTTTCAACTTCCTGTGCATCGCATCCATTTCAAAGTTCCTTTGTCAGCTTCCCATATCCTCTCACCTCTTCCTCTCGTCTTCCACCCCGCTTCTCTCGCCCTGTTGAATTTCCCGCTCTGTTTATCTTTCAAATCTTTGTATTTTCCTCTGCCCTTGTCTGAGATGAAATCTTCCATGTTACCTATATTTCCCATGCTAAACCGTACTTCGTCCGTGATAAATAGTTTTCCAATTCAATGCTACTTTAGTTTCGTGTGCTGCTTTCCATTATCTTGTTTAATATGTTCCCATTCATTTTCTTGACACACACCTGCCTATCCTAACTTGCAGTTTCTCTTCCCTACTTCCTCTTCCGACTCTTTCCTTATCATCCCGTTGATACAAATACCTTCACTTTACACAGGAATAGGGAATTATGGGATGTTGGACGGAATGAAGGGAGGAAAGAAGTTAACGGAGTTGAAGAGGGGCGTGGGATGTCGGGTTGTGTCGGCGCTTCAATTTACAATTCTCTGCACTTATACACGTTTGGTCGCTCCCACGCGTCTCGCATTTCTCATAATTGCTCACCTTCCTCTACACTGAACCCATTTTATCCTTCCTAGGTGAAAATTGCATTTCCGCGCGTTGCGCCCTCCGGTACGCTCTTTCCGTTCTATTACTTTCCCGAATCTGCTCATTATTCAATTATTGGTGCTTCCTTCTCGTACGCACGCATTGACACACACATTTCTTTTCTCCAGCAGTGGGTGGTGGGATGGCTCCCGAAAGCCATCAATTGGCCAGAGAATTGGGGCGCTAGGTTGCTCCGCAGATTTCAATGGCCTTTGACCTTTCAGCTCAATTGGTGAGAGCCTCGGCGGGGCGAGAGCGCCATTTCCGATGATGGGGACATTTTCCCGCTTGGAATCTGCATCCTTCCCAGCCACCCTCGCGTTGGTCTTTCATCGGTGCTCCGCCCGTGCCGGAGAGGAACCTGCAGGCGTGGGTGAATGGCCTCGCAGCACACAACCGTGGCCACACAGCAAACGGAACGGCCCTCCACGCGGGGCGAGGTTCAAGGCGCCGGAGATGACGTCACAAGCCCCGTGAACCGCGCGTTCAACAGGTGGGCCGACGACGACATCACGACCTTACGCCCGCCCCCGCACTGCCGTTTCCCATTCGCAGGGTTGGGAAGAGCCGGAGCGGGGTTCTTGCTTCCCTCCCGTGGGCACGCATCAACAACGGGAGCGAGAGAAGAAACTTACGAGAGGAAATAGTCACGGAAATGTTGGTTTCATCGATACGTCAGTTACACGTCATGTTGACAAAATGTCCTCCATTTGTGGCTCTTCAAGTGAACGATATCACAAAAGAGTGAGCCAAATGATTAAACTCAAAACTAAGATACATTTCATCTCTTCATGTCTTGAATACTGAAGGTCCTCATCACTCGTACAATTGTCATATGTAGTCCTCTTGGCGCACAACTCGAGTATTTAAGCGATTCGAAAGTTCACGATACCCGTAGAAAGACCAACATGGCTTTAACTGCTCCGAGCCTCTGCATACCAACATGGGGTCGACGGAAGCCGGAGATAAGGAAATGACATTGTTTGGGAACTGCTGGTCCAGACTTCATTGCTGTCAAAGGTGAATTGGTGAATCACCATTCTGGACTTCCATTCGGCGATGAATTTAGACATGCTTCACCCCCCTCCATTTTATACTGAATTGACGAATCAGAGACCGCGTCTTTGGAGCACGTTGAAAGTGAAGCGGCCATTTTACACACCCCTTGTGCCGGATTGTCGCGTTCTGGTACCATGCATGCAGGCCACTCAACAAACCATGGCTATCGCTTTGGGACACGAGAAACGGCACTGGCACGAGGTTCCCAATTTGTGGCTCAGTTTTAAGGCTTGCACCCGACTCGTATTACAGTGAAACACCATGGGCTCCCGGCGAGAGAGTTCTTAGAAATTGACGCTTCAAATCCAAAAACATTTGATAGCCCCTCTAATGACACCGGAGGACTACCACCGGAAGCATTAAGGAATAATGACGGGAAGAATCAAATTGTTCTCACGGAGTCATTCGGCGGCTAATATAGCATGTGCGTAATTATAGAATAGTTGTATCAGTATTAAAATAACGGCATCTACCAGCATTTTAATTGGCTTTGGCATGGAAATAGGGGGGAGGGGAATGGTCGATGGAAGAGGACTGACGTCATCCCGGAAAGTGCCGCTCTACGAAACTAGGCGGCAGAATCAAGCGAACAAAAGGGAAACGCGCATTTGATCGAATGAAACAGGCGTTGTCAAGGAGCGCTCTTGTTCCGCGTCGGAACGCTGCATTGAGGTCCAGTGTTTGGTAGTTGACGCAGAGCGTCGTTTGGGAATTGAATAATAGTAGATTAAGGGGAGAAAAGGCGAAATTCCGTTTCGTGTGAACTGAGATAGCACGTTACACCTCGAATAGCCTGCTTCGAATGAAGATTAATGGCATACAGCATTTCAGTCGAAAACCAAACGCAAATCATTCGAGGGTCACGCCGAGGCAGATGGGGGAGAACTTGGTCCAGGGCGTTGGGAGGATGAGGGGATATGCCGTTCGGGGGGAGATGAGAAGAGGAAGCACCTCTCGGATCAATCAACGGAAAGGATTCAAAAAGGTTTGTCAGTCAGCCAAGGGGTTGTAAGCATTGCTGAATGAATTGGAAATTCAGCGCGACAGGTATTGGAGGAGAATCAATATTAATAAAACAAAGGTTATGCGATTTTCTAGAAAGACAAAGGCTAAGCTAAGCTTTGGTACTCCTGAAATAGGATCACAAAAACTAGAGCAGGTAGAACAGTTTACGTATCTCGGAAGTGATATATATATATATAGAAGAACTGTATAGTAAAGAACTCAGACAAACAAAGTTCGACATAGAAAAGCAATATAACCTAGAGGAAGATAGTTCAGGTCCAGACATACTCGACGATGACATGGGAAGGGCATTAAGGGAAATTAAGCTAAATAAGGCCGTTGGGGTGGATAATATTCCTGCGGAATCAGTTAGGTTCGCTGATGACCAAGCTTTAGTTTGTCAGTCAGCCAAGGACTTGCAAGCATTGCTGAGTGAATTGGAAATTCATTGCGACAGGTATGGGATGAGAATCAATATTAATAAAACAAAGGTTATGCGATTTTCTAGAAAGAAAAAGGCCAAGCTAAACATTAACATAGGAGGGCAAGAACTAGATGAGGTAGAACAGTATACACACCTCGGAAGTGTTTTGGACCAACGCGGTCAAAGTAGTAGGCACGTAAGGAGAAGAATTGCGCTAGGCAAAGAGGCTTTCACAAGGAGGAGGGAGTTGATGACAGGGACATTTGAGTAAGGATGTTAAGAAAAGACTCTTAAAAACTTTGATATGGAGCGTAGCTATGTACGGCGCGGAAACGTGGTCATCGAAACGGGAGGATAGGCGTCGACTGGAGGCTTTTGAAATGTGTGTGTGGAGAAGAATGGAGAAGGTGAAATGGACAGAGAAGAAAACAAACGAGGAAGTACTTGGTATGGTGGGTGAAGAGAGGGGTTTGTTGGGAGAAATCCCATGGAGGCAGGAAAAGTGGCTGAAGGGGGTATTGACCGGCAGTGGGATGTTGAAGACTGTGATAGAGGGGAGAATATTAGGCAAACGAGGAAAGAGAAGGAACAGGATAGGGATGTTGGACGGGGTGAAGGGAGGAAGAAAGAACTCAGAGATGAAGAGGTACCTGATACAGAGTAGGATGTTTGATTATGTGTTTTGTTAGGAGTTACAAAATATTTATTTGGTAGTTGTGTCAATCCGAAAACCTACCTTAACCGGTAGATTACCTAATAATAATAATATATACAAACACACTCATACACGTATAACGGTTACGTGGAAGAAGGAATTATAGTCTCAATCGCGCCTCAATAGAGGCCGTAAAACACAAATTCTTCGCTGCCTAGATGGCAGTGCTCGTGCGTAGCGTGTCCAAACTCGAGCTGACTCGATGCCTTCCTTCCACGCTTGCGACCCGGGGCATGGGCACGGCTGACCAGTTGGGGCGCACGCCCGCCGAGCCACTCTCAGCCAGAGGCAGGAGGGCCCGGCGACCTCCGACCGAAGTGAAATCATAGCTTTTCCTGGGACTGACTGGACGGGACTGCGGGTACTCGCGGGCGTAGGCGGTGGCCCCCGCGGGGAGAGGAGGCAGCAGCCCCCGGGTGTTGCACCGGGGAATTCCCGCTCGCCGCTGCGCGCACTGCGAGGCGACGAGTTGTACCTTGGTCGACGCGGGCAGGGGAAGACCCTGCCGACAGAGACGGCACCCACGAACCCACCCTTCTTATCGATTGGTGCGTATACGCTCATCCATAATAACCGATGTCTCGTTTCGCAAGGGCGGCAGATCAGTGCGGTGATCGTCCGCCATCTACATGTAATTGTTTGCTCGCAAGGGCGTGGGGCGGGGGATTTTGGGGCACCACCCGTTATTAATTTAAAAAACTGTATGCAAACATACAAACTAACAAACACATGCACCAACAGATGTACTTAGTATCTTTGCAATGTTTAATTTTGTTCCGACTTGTAAATTCAAAATTTTTAATATTTCTTAAGTGACTTCGGTTTCTTACTATTATGATTTCTGATTGTTCGGGGAAAGAATGAGTATTTCTATATATCTGTACTGGAATCTATCTTCCTTATTTTATCTTTGTGGCCTGATCTACCCAAGTAGTGCGGTGCCATTATAATTCTTTTAGTGTCATCGTTTAACTCGTTTGTTCTGAACCTTTCTAAACGTCTAAGCCTCGCTTGTTCTCTCCGCACTTCAAGTGGTTCCCAGCCTAAATCCCCACGGAGACCTGTCACACTCGTGTTCTTACCATAACGATTTTTAACGAATCTAGCGTATTTTCTCTGGACTTCATCTAATTCTTTTTGCCGAATTTTCTCCCAAGGATCCCAAATACTTGTGGCATATTCCAACTGAGGTCTAACTAGAGCAAAATAACACCTCTCTTTAACTTTTTCATTACATTTCCCCACCACCCGTTTCATGAAGCAAAGTTTCTTTAAAGCTCATCCACATATTGTCCTGATATGTGCTCCCCATGAAAGGCGTGGTGTTAGAACAACCCCCAAATATTTAATTTGATTGGCCGTAGTCAGTACTGAACCCTCTATTTCGTAGTTTATATCCTGCTCCTCGCTTCCTTTGTTCCAAAATTTCAAAACTGCGCATTTATCTGTATTAAGTGTTACCCCATTTATTGCACCATTCTGAGATATTGTCTAAGTCTCTAGAGAGTAGCTCGCGATCTAGTTGGCTCCTTATTTCCCTGTATATCACCGTGTCGTCAGCAAATAACCTTAGATTGCTACTAACGTGTGTGCTTAAGTCATTAATGTATATTAAGAACAGAAGAGACCCTATTATACTTCCCTGGGGGACGCCCGAAGTTATATTTCTATCCGTTGAGTACAACCCATCAATGACTACTACTTGTTTGCGCTTGGACAAGAAGTCTCCAATCCAATTAATTATTTTCTCATTGATTCCATAGTATTTAAGTTTATTGTGTGGGACTTTGTCGAAGCCTTTTTTGAAATCCAGGAATACTGCATCGACTTGTGTGTTGTTTTCTCCCGATCTAAGTATATCGTGAATGAAGAGACGAAGTTGTGTTTCGCAAGATCTGCTTTTCCTAAATTCGTGTCGGTTGTGGATTAGTATTTTCCTACTATCAAGGAATCTCATAATGTTAGTGGCAATAATGTGTTCCAATATTTTACAAGAGAACGATGTTAAGGAAATTGGTCGCTAATTAATTGGTTTATCCCTATCGTCGTCTTTATAGATGGGAGTTATATCTTAATTGGAATCCTAAAATTAGAATAATGGCGCGATGAAATCGTACGCGTGAATCGGTATTGTTTATTTATTTTTTGTGAAAAAAACGAAGTTGTCAAGGGCCACAGCTGTGTTACAATACGTATCTCACAAGTGAAAATACGCTTAAGTGATTTCAACATCTTACCACACAGTTGTTATGTGGGTAAACAGGAACTTAACGCTTCCACTATATAGATTTAATATTTCACGACCATGGTTTCGATGCTCCGCTTCATCATCACGTGATAGCAGCTTCGAAACCATGGTCGTGAAATATTAAATGTTTATAGTGGAAGCGTTAAGTTTCTTTTTACCATCTTAATGAAATAATTCCACAGAGTTAAACCTGTAAATGTTTTGTTCACACAGTTCTAGTTTATATGAAACGTCTCACCCGAAAAATGGAGTATTTCGGACACAAAATACGAGTTCATGGACACTTGGGTCATTGCCGAAAAAGCGTTCGCAACACAAATGAAATTCCTAATGGCACATTTGTGGAACGAGCAGAAATCGGAGGGATAAATAATACTGCAGTAGAAAGAGGGCTTATAATTCATTCCATCACTCTCCTTTTCCAAATCCAAGAAACACAACACACACATCCCCATCCCACCGCCGACCCCATCCATAAGTGCCGATATCTCAGGGAAAGTTCGAGTGAGGATTTTTGATTTTGATAACGGCATTACACGTAAGCCTAAATACTACGCAGGACTTTATTCTCCATTTATGAAAATAATGGTTTCATGGAAATAAAGCTCCCGAGTACAATATTCATCAATAGGACTGATTGTGGTCAGTTTCCATCAATACAGCGATGCTTTAATCCAACACCCGCTGCCACACTCCTTCATGACGGCCTGCAGGGTAGCAAAAGGAGACTTGGGTGCGCTCCGCGTCCAAATGCCTCCCCGTGTCCTCGACCCAGGACAAGGGGCTCAGATTGGGGGCAGCTGGGAAATGATGTGGGCATGACTTGGCCGACTGACATTCCTAACGATTAGCATTTCGCCGAACGCCCGCCCTGCCCACGACGCCTCTACGCCACGTCCGAAAAATCCGAACTTGTATTCACGCAAATCTTCACGTAAATGCTATCGCGTTTTTTAGAAACTGCGTTAAAAATAGTTTCCAATTACGACCTAATAAAACATAAGGTAAAAAGACAAGAAGAGGCGCTAACTAAGTTGCGCCTCTCTGTCACTTCATCGTCACATTTTCCCTCGACCCGTCTTCTGCGTACATCGCACATCCTAGCTCCATCAAAGAAAAAGGGCTGCCGTTGGTATAACACCATTTAACAGCATTTTTTCTACCTCCTCTGCTAAATGCTTAACTCGATCCCATCTATCGCAGCGACGATTCCCCCCTTCCTCATTCGACCGAGAGTAGGGCCTCTCGTCCGATGCCTTCGTTTCTTTCATCAATGTACGTCGCTACATCAACTGTTTTTCCTTCCCCCACCTGAGAAGATGGCTTCTTATCCTTGAGAGGGGGAGTGAGATGATAAGCGGGCCTCGCATCGCATCCACTCTCTCTCTCGAGTGCGATGCTCGCCTCCTCCGCTCTTCGGGCCGTCCCGCACGCCGCCCACTCCTCGCATTCATTTGGTCGCGAGAGCACGAGGCGTCGACTCCTCCCGGCGAACACTCCTGCCATCCATTAATCAATATCTTCAAGTCGCCACGACGATGCGCGGTGAGGTGGGTCGCCAACCAAACTTAAGAAGGGTGATTGGCCATTCGTCTACGCAGTAAACCGCTAGGGCGTGTGGCAGGGGGTTCTGGGTCCCAACCCGTATAAAGAAAAAAACCGCATAAAATACCAACATATTCATGCAAACCTACACCAACACTGACGAATGAGTGCGTGTGTGTATATATTTTCCCTCTGCCGGTTATATATACATATACACATATATACATATACACATATATATATATATATATACATATACACATATATATATACATATACACATATATATATACATATACACATATATATATATACATATACACATATATATATACATATATATATATATATATATATATACATATACACACATATATATATACATATACACATATATATATACATATATATATATATATATATATATATATACATATACACACATATATATATATACATATACACACATATATATATATACATATATATATATATATATATATATACATATACACATATATATATATACATACACATATATATATATACATACACATATATATATATATATATACATACACATATATATATATATATATATATATATATGGGTCGCGGTAGTCCAGTGGGTAGAGCGTTGGACTGCTGACCGGAGGGTGACGCGTTCGATTCCCGGGCAAGGGACTCTGGGTACTAGCAGCTCCACCCAAGCTTAAGTGATTTTTCGGGTACCAGGTCTTCCTGGAAAACCATAACCGGCGCAGGGAAAGGAACTGGCCCCCTAGTCTGATGGGTGAATTTCATACACCGTCGGGCTTAGTACTGGGTGAAAACTACCATCACCTACTAAACCGACCTACGGGTAGATTACAGTGTTTATGGTTTTATATATATATATATATATATATATATATATATATATATATATACATATACATATATATATATATATATATATACATATATATATATATGTATATTATTATTATTATTAGGTAATCTACCGGTTGAGGTAGGTTTTTGGATGGACAAAGCTACAAAATAAAACATTTTGTGACTCCTAACAAAACACAAAACCCAAGCATCCTACTCTATATCAGGTCCCTCTTCATCTCTGAGCACTTTCTTCCTCCCTTCATCCCGTCCAAAATCCCTATCCTGTTCCTTCTCTTCCCTCGTTTGCCTAATATTCTCCCATCTATCACAGTCTTCAACATCCCACTGCCGGTCAATACCCCCTTCATCCACTTTTCCTGCCTCCATAGGATTGCTCCCAACAAACCCCTCTCTTCGCCCACCATACCAATTACTTCCTCATTCGTTTTCTTCTCTGCCCATTTCACCTTCTCTATTCTTCTCCACACCCAAATTTCAAATGCCTCCAGTCTACGTCTATCCCCCTGCTTCAATGACCGCGTTTCCGCGACGTACATAGCTACGCTCCATATCAAAGTTTTTAAGAGTCTTTTCTTAACATCCTTACTCAAAGTCCCCATCATCAACCCCCTTCTCCTTGTGAAAGCCTCTTTGCCTAGCGCAATTCTTCTCCTTACGTCCCTACTACTTTGACCGTGTTGGTCCAAAACACTACCGAGATACGTAAACTGTTCTACCTGCTCTAGTTTTTGCCCTCCTATTTTAATGTTAAGCTTGGCCTTTTTCTTTCTAGAAAATCGCATAACCTTCGTTTTATTAATATTGATTCTCATCCCATACCTGTGGCACTGAATTTCCAATTCACTCAGCAATGCTTGCAGCCCCTTGGCTGACTGACAAACTAAAGCTTGGTCATCAGCAAACCTCACTGATTTTACGAATTCCCCGCCCACTTTCATTCCTACCTCGAGTTCTTCCCATGCCTCTTTGATCATTTCCTCTGCATACAGGTTGAACAGCAACGGTGTTAATGGGCAACCCTGCCTTACACCCCTTCCTAACACTGCCCATCCTGACTCCCCGTTTCCCACCCGCACCTGAGCAGCCTGAGACATGTACAGGTTGTGGATTAGCCTCCTTTCCCACCAGTATATTCCTATTTTCTGCAGAATACTCATTAGTTTTTCCCAATTCACTCTATCAAACGCTTTTTCGAAATCTACGAAACAGGCAAATACCTCCTGGTTGTGTTCTATATTCCTCTCGATTAATAAAATTCATTACTGCAATGGCATCACGCGTACCTCTCCCCTTCCTAAACCCAAACTGATCATCCCCTAAGTAATCATTTGTCCTACTCTCTATTCTTTTGTTTATGATCCTGAGAACAACTTCAGCTGCGTGGGATATCAAACTAATTGTCCTATAGTCCTCACATGACGTGGCCTTTACCTTTTTCGGAATAGGAACTAAAACCGAACTCACAAAGTCTTCCGGCCAGATTCCCTCCTCATAAATACTACGGATCAGCCCATATAGCCTCTTCCTCCCACATTTTCCTAAGCATTTTAAAAGTTCCACGGGAATGTTATCTACCCCCACGGCCTTATTTAGTTTCATCTCCCTTAATGCCCTTTCTATCTCATCGTCGAGTATGCCTGGACGTAAGCTATGTTCACCTACGTCATGTTCCTTTTCTATGTCCAACAATCCTGGCCTAAGTTCTTTACTACATAGTTCTTATACGAGGGTCATCCGGAATGTAGTACCCGTTCGTGCCGCATGAAGTGCTGACGACGCGAGTAGCCGCTGGACGAGGTCAGATAGCTTCAGTGGCTTGTCTGCCTTCTCTGAGCCAAGTTGCGTGACGCTAGCATTGCCTGTGTTGTTTCTGTGATTGTTTACAATGTTTAAAAAAATTGAGAACGCCGCCAGTTGTGAAGTGAGGGCAGTGATTAAATTCCTCAATGCAAGAAACGTTCGCCCATGTGATATTCATCGCCAATTAAAGGAGGTGTATGGAGACAATGTAATGGACGAGTCGTCTGTTCGGCGGTGGTGTCGCAACTTCAACATGGGGAGGGGGAACACACACGACGATGAGCGTTCGGAGAGACCGTCTGTCATTACAGACCAACTGGTGAGCTCAGTTGACGAATTCGTGAGGAACGATCGGCGCGTCACAATTGATGACATCTGTGAGCATTTTCCCAATGTTTCTCGAACAATTGTTCATGAAATTGTTAAACACCATCTGCATTATGCAAAAATTTGTGCAAGATGGGTCCCTCGCGTATCTCAATGAGCTGGCGGCGAAGGACTATGCAGCAGGAATACAGAAACTTGTCACACGTTATGACAAATGCCTTAATTTGCTTGGAGATTATGTTGAGAAGTAGTTTAAAGTATCCTCTTTCAAATAAAATTTTTTATGTTTGTTAATATTTACTTTTGTGTCTTTATTTCACGAACGGGTACTACTTTCCGGATGACCCTCGTATATATTCCTTCCATCTCTCTTGGATCTTTCCTGTGTCAACTATTAACTTACGCGCGCCATCTCTATCGTTAGCATAGATCTTCCGTTCTTACTTTCCGATAGTGATTTAACCTTGCTGTAGAGCGCTCCAATTTCTCCCTTCCTGTGCAAACTTTCCATATCCTCGCACTGCGTATTCCACCATGCTTCTTTTGCTGAGTTTGTGCCCGCCTCAATTAATTATTTAACTCTTCGTAGTTCATTTTGCCCAACTCTGTGTTTACATTCTCCCATTTCCTCCTCACATCCATCTTCGTAATCATCTCATCCGTGATCTATGGTTTCCTAGTCCTTTTCGCGTTAACGGTTAAAATAATATCTTTTGCGGTTTTTGATAACCCTTTCTAGATATATTCTGACAGTTAATAATAATAATTATTATGATAAACCATATGCTTAAGTTTCCGTTCAGACCCTCCCCCCCCCCCCACCCGGCATGACTTAATTCGTCGCCCATCGACCCTCGCATGGGACGTAGGGGGGATGATGCCTCCAGGAACACGGGAAGGGGGGGAACGCAGAAACCCTCAATCCACCCGCCCATTGCACAACTCCTTCCACGAACCCCGGGCGCGCGCCGCACTTTCACCCTATCGAGGCCGGGCGGGATCGACGAAGACCGGAAAAGCGGTTCCGGGCCAACAACAGCCCCGTTGCCAGCCAGCAAGCCAGCCACGCGCTCTCGGAAAACATTCAGCCACGTTTACGCACGCCACAGACGTGCCAACCGTCCGACAGCGTCGACGCGCGCGAATAACGCCGCGTGAACGTGCTCTTCTTGCAAGCGTAACTAGTAGTTCCAAACGCTGCCAACTTCCGGTCTATCGTGCAAGTGACAGGGAGGAAACCGGAAGCATTCTGTCGTGATTATCGACCGAGGAAAACTTGGGAAGATATTTGGTCGTAGAGGGAGGGGCGGGAAGGATAGAGTTTATTCGGGCGAAATTGAAACCCTCCTTCCATTAAACCGCCGAGAGGAAGGGGTGGCGGCAGGAGGAAGCGCCACACTATATTGATCAGAGCGCTTTGTGGTAATTACTCAATTGAAATACGCTTTGGATTTCATAATATTATTACGTAATCTACCGGTTGAGGATGGACACCACTACCAAGTAATTCCCTTGTCTCTCCCAACAAAACACAATCCAGCAACCTACTCTATATCAAGTCCTTCTTCATCTCTGTGTACTTCCTCCCTTCATCGCTTTCAACATCTCTATTCTGCTCCTGCCCGTTCCTCGTTAGCCTAACATTCTCTCCTCTATTTACAGTCTTCAAAATCGCACTGCCGATCAATACGCCTCCCATCCATTTCACCTCTTTCCATATGATTTCTCCCAAAATACCGCGGGTGTTCCTGACGGAAGTTAATGTTATCCTCGTGTGCTGCCATCTATCAAACGACGGTGAAACAAATTTCAGACTGATTTAAAGGTTAGTTTGGATTTGGCAGCCATTCGAGTAAGACGTGTTTCGTGATTTTCGCTAAGATGGAAAAAGAGCAGTATCGTTCAGTAATTCGCTTTTTGTTTTTGGATGGGAAGAAATGCGAGGAGATAAAAGCAAAGTTGGATGCTGTTTATGGGGACACTTCGCCATCTATGACCACAGTTAGATATTGGTTCATCGGATTTAAACGTAGGCGAACATCTGTTTTTGATAAGAAGCGACCAGGACGCCCGGCAGACGTGGTTACCGAGTAAATCATTGAAAAAGTCCACGCCATGATTCTCGCTAATCGACGAACGAAAGTGCGCGAAGTAGCAGAGGCCGTGGGTGTGTCGACCGGAGCGACAATTAATATTTTACATGATAAGTTGGCGATGAAAAAATTGTCGGCCCGATGGGTGCCGCGATTGCTCACAATTGCCGCGCCGCGATTGCCGCCAAACTGCATGAACTACGTTATGAATTGCTGCCGCAACCCCCGTATTCACCCGATCTGGCTCCCTGCGACTTATTCCCTAACATAAAGAAATGGCTCGCAGGAAAAAAATGTAGCTCAAACGATGAAGTTATCGCCGCGACAGAGGCGTATTTTGGAGAGTTCGACAAATCCTATTTTTCGGAGGGGTTAAAAAAATGACCGGAACGTTGGGCATCTTTCTAAAAGGGGAGAGAAGGAGAGGTCATCTCCTCCGTGAGTGGTCGGACTGAGAGCCTCACCCCGTGCCCCACCGCACGTCGCTTCTCCTCTCCACAGGACGAGAATCTTTCAGCGGGAACATTTAAGCGCCGCATTACGTAGATAGGTGCTTTAACTAAGTTCCCTTTAAGTAACGGTAATTGACAATATATTCATCAACATTTTGACTACATTTGCTAAGTTTTGCTGAGTGTTAGTAGTAGTTTTGAGGGGAGGCGACCGAGAGCTGAGGTCATTTGCGCCATAGGGGATGGACAGGAAAGGGTGAAGGGTGGAGAGAAACCCGGCGTCGGCATTAGCCTACTCTTAACAAAAGGCGCCAAGGGGTCCACAGCTTAACGTCCCATCCGACGGGCGGCGTACTCACTCAAAGTGCCCCCCACAAAACATCTATAGTAAATATCGAGATACCACTTGAAAAATATTCATCACTGCCGGGAATTTAACCCAGGCCCTCTGGGTAGGAAGTCAGTACATTAGCCACCGCACCATTCCGATCCCCGGGGACTATGTGGAAAAAGTCAACAAAAATGTTTTTGAAAAAATAGTTTCATTTCTAACACGGGTACTTATTGAACGCCCTTGTATTACTGCCACGCCAATATTACCCTTCCCCGCCGCTGTATAACCTCCCCTCGCCGTCCTTCCATCTAACGAGGCATAATTAACATCATTAATGTCGTATTTGGATCATTGGCTGAAGGCAGAGCGAAGATATCAATTTTCAAAATGCTTTCCCTAGAAATACGTTAATTTCCATTTCAATGCCATCATGTTTTAGTCTTCTGATGAGGATGTTCGCTCAACGCGAAAGAGTCGTCAAAACATTTATATGGAGTATAGGGTTGCGTGGCTCAGAAACTTGGCCTTGGAGGCGGGCGTAGATGGGAAGCGTTTGATATGTGGGTGTGGGGAAGAAAGGGAAACATAAAGATGGGCGGAGAGGAGAATGAAGGATGAAGTTCAGGGCAGGGTGGGGGAGGAGAGACGGCTGGCTGTCTGCAGTCATGCAACGCAGGAGGCAGGCGGAAGGAGGATGCGGGAGATGGCGAGAGGCGATGGGATGGTGTAGAGGGTGGGACGCTGGGAGAACGAGGAGTGGGCGGGGAAGGGGCATTTTGTCTACGCCATTCAGGCAAGTAGAAACAAACTAAGAGGAGCGAAGGAATGAGTCATA
This sequence comes from Hetaerina americana, assembly GCF_022747635.1. Taxonomy (NCBI): domain Eukaryota; kingdom Metazoa; phylum Arthropoda; class Insecta; order Odonata; family Calopterygidae; genus Hetaerina; species Hetaerina americana. The sequence continues at coordinate 593,851 of NW_027286852.1, read as the reverse complement.
TGTAGCTGTGGGGGTATTTCTTGTCATGTAAGTTAGGAAGGGGTGCGGAAGTGTAGTGGCAAGGTCCGAGAGCCCGTTAGATATAATTACTTTTTATTATAAAAGAACGTTTGCAACCTTCTGCAGTAAAAAGTGCAGGCTAATACGTCATCACGTAACAACAGTAATCACGGAACTATGGATCGCCGGCTTTGATGAGGTTTTGTTTCCGAATAAAGCAGACTCGAGGAATCTAATGACGAAATTTCGAATGCCACACAAACTTTGAGAATGAATCTCCAGTGAGGCGCATTTTACTGCATTAAAATTGTTTGCCCCCATTGGAAGACGCGGATTTCGGAACTGCCGAGTCAAATTTCTTTTTCCTGCACGGCTTTTGTTGGCGAAATTACCAGTGGGCCGAGAGGCCGGTGTTTGAGGGCTGTGGTGTGGGCCTCCACGTAAAACGGACCGCGGCATCAAATTCCGCCGGGTGTCCCCCGCGAGGAAGCCGTTATTCATGCTTTTATTTAAAGATATATTGATTAGGGCGAGTTTGAGGCTATTCATTTATTTATTTTACGTCTTTTTCCGTTTGGGGCGAGTTTAAAACTTAACATTCCCTTCTACCACCTAACCCCTACAAATGACATCAGAGGCAATTACAAGCACCCGAGCCCTTGGTGGAGGAAAACCCACAAAGGTGGGAATCGAGCCCGCGTCCTTTGGGTTGGCAGGCGAGGATTGTACCCTCTCTTCGCAAAATAAATAACCGCAGCATCCCTTCCCCATTATTCAGTTCGAGCTAGAAGAGAGCCCGAGCTGCTCCTTCCTTCCCCGTTTCCACCGCATCCCATCGCGACCTCATCCTCGAGCACAGAGCGTCCACCAATCTCCCGTCGCCCGAGTTCATTGCAATTTCCTTTTTGGTGGCAAGCGTCGCATTTCAGTCCATGTTGTAAGAGGCTTTCTCCAGATCATCGATTGCCTATCGTTATCGGTGGTATCCACTTCTTGACGCTCAGTTGGAGAGTGAGAATAGTTTCTCTAGTTCCTGTCCTCGTCTAAATCGTTCCTCACTTCAATCGTCTTCCGCCCTATTCCCCAATCTTCACGAATTCATTCCTGACGTAATTTTCGACGAATGGATCGTCAGACTGATCAGGTCGCCTCGGCACCTGATCGCTCCGATGATGATGTCCTTCTCAAGGTCCAACATTATTTCTCATCTTAACATACGCGTCACATACCAAGTCGTTCAACTGCTTCGATATCAGATTCCCGAATGTTTTCATTTGTTCCGAGGGTGTTTAGTCGGTTCCAAGGGCTTCATCTCCAGGTCCCATTCTTTGCGGTGCCGCTGACTTCCGACTTCCTCACTTACCGGGGGTATGCACGCACATTGCACCTCCTATTGCGCCATTTTGCCTTCCCCTCTCCCAAGACAGGAACGAGACGCATGATGTTCACCGGGGTCTCTTGAAACACGACACGGAATCGCCCCTAGAAGGAACAACACGCTGCGTCTCCTTATCATCGCCGTCGTCCGAAGATGACTCACCCGGCTCCCCTCTGCATGCTCGTTGCCCACTCTCTGGCCGTCTGGAGCAGAAAGCCTTTGAATCGAATGCCTCTTGACTCATTTATAGTTTTATTAACTCTTAAAGCATTGAAAAGAGCACGGTTATTAAGCCACAGCATTCTTTCCTGAATCATTTCACTGTCAAAGAAACTGCGGGAGATGCCGCGACAGTGATTTTTAACGGAGTCCGATCAAAGCGAATGATTTTTACACTGAAATTATTGCATTTCATTGTGTTTTTCATGATTGTATAATAGGATACATACATATCCACCCCGTCTACGCCTTTCATTAACTAATTGTATTTCAAAATGCAGATGGATAGCTTTTTTGATTGGCAGTCCTGTGATCCTATCTTCCAGCAGTGCATCCTGGCGCGCTGCGAATAGTACCCGCCTCACTTTTTTCCTTCCCCATTTCTCCATAAGCACTTTACGAGAAAATGTGCTCCGTCCCTTTTTTCAGTCTTCGAGCCACACTCTTCGACGTGGCAGGAGTTTATTCTCTCCCTCCATTTCACGCTGCGCTCCCAACATGTCTCTCACTTCATTATCAAAGAGCAGTTCTGCTATTGCTCCGCAGTTATAATAATTATATTGATAGACATGATGGCCGCGGGAGTAAAGGCCGCAGTTTTTCCTCTCGGCCGAATATCTTTCGAAATTCTAATAACCCGTACTTTAATGATTTTGGTTGGATTATTGGTCCTGGTTTTTAAACTTCCTCTCCACGGAATCATCGCTTCATCAAGTCATAGCTCCTGATTTGGTTTATACACATTTCCAAATTTTTCTATTAACAATTCAACAAGGGGTATGATTTTATACACCCTGTCCGTCGAACCCAAAATTTTCTCGTTGTCGCTCGAGTGCCATCCTTCCCAAATCAGTTTCTCGTCAGGACTTCTTCAAATACATTCGTTGCAGGGAAAAGATCGTTGCTCCGATACTCCTTCAGTGAATATAGTATTACCACACTTTCCCGTGATAATCAAAATCGCTAAGAAATGTTACATTTCAGCAACGATTTTGTCCGTTTCTGCGGATTGTTTGTATTTATGCTGGTTTTCATGGAAATACAGATTGGATTGGATGCACATAATTTCGAAAAAGTCATAGGCGAAAAACAGTGAGACTATATCAAAGATACTGGTACGTAGGTGACAATTTTATGGTATGCGTTTCACTCCAGGTTGGCCCAAAAATTGCTTTAAGTCACTTTAAGAATCTACTTTTCCCATGCGGCAGAGATTCCTGCCGAAGTATTGTCTTCGCTAGCGCTCTTATCAGAGTCACTTTCACGTATCAAAGGGAGGGGTAGATTTTCTATTTCCGACCTTTGCCACAATATCGGATTCACCTCCGCCCTCTTCGTTGTGCTCCAACGGCACCTCCGACAAGTAATCCGCGCACAGGCCTAACGCCATTTCTTACTCGCGCCAAGCCCGAAAAATAAGGATTGAGACAAGCCTCTTGCAAGACAAATCCAACACCACTATCACAATTCACCGGACTCGAGGAAACGACTTGCTCAAAACACATAGAGAGAAGGAACTGGCCAGACGACTAATATACCCCATAGACGAAACAGCAGTCAAGGCAGTGGAAACATGTTCGTTCATCGCCACCAAAGAAAGCAAAGGCAATATGGTCGACCAGAAAGGTGATGGCTTCAGTTTTCTGGGATGCGACAGGGATTCTGCCGATAGATTATCTTCCCACTGATCAAACAATAACTGGATTTTAATACGCAAACCTCGTGGACCAACTACAAAAAAAGATGCAAGATGAAAGGCCAGGTTTGGCAAGGAAGAAAGACATCTTTCGTCTAGACAATGCACGCTCACACACAAGTGGCGTTGCCATGGCAATAATACGAGAATTAAGATTAATAATTGTTGCCACACACTCCTCATTCGCCTGATTTGGCTCCATCAGATTTCCATCTCTTCCCCAAGCTCAATATTTTCAATTTGGTGGACGGAGATACTCTTCAAGCATAGAACTAACAGCCGAAGAAGACGGGTAGTCTTTTGAGGGCCTGAAAGAATCTAATTTTCGAGATGGTATCAAGACATTGGATACATCGCTCATTAGTGCACAGGGAGACTACACTGAAAAATAAAAAACGTTTCACAATGTAATTCATTTATTTCCATTCCACTTGTAGAACTTTTCAAATTACCCCATAACGCATATAATCCATCGCCCATCCCAGTTGCCTTGCAGCTAGCGTGTTCGGAGAAAGCATGCCTCGACCTGTAGTGGTCCAGGAGCGCACTTACTGGTCGCGTCCATGCCGCGGCGAGCGACCGCAATTCGGGAGGGGGAATGCTCCGGGAATGAAGAAATGCTCCCGGAATGCGTGGGTCGAGCATGCATCCGCTGACCCTCCCCTCCGATTCCTGGACTCGCTTCCAGGTTGATTTCTGCAGGAAGGCACGACTCCTCCAAGGCGTCGCTCGAAACTTCGTCATCCCGCGCGTGACATTGAAGCAACGGTAATTGGCGGTAAATGTTTTCGGTGACGAGAGAACGCTACTGTTAAAAATCAGTAGTTAGTTAAACATCTTCAGTTAAACATCTTCTCCTCACACATGGGTTAACGTCATCGTCAGAACGAGTTGCAAGAGCCCCAGTACTTCCATCTTCCAAACTCAAGAAGAGAACACCGTCGGCGCACCAAGACGGGCGACTCGCCCGAGGAACTCTTCACGTTGTTCGAAGAGCAATACGCATGCAGCGCAGCTTCCGATTCATTATTTCTACAATAGCCGAGAAAAAAGAATCTCGCACCCCGGATTTAGAGGAACTAATCCCTGGATTGGATTCCTCGCCGGGTCCCCGGCGACCGCCGGAGACTTGAGTCAACTGTCAATAGCAGGTCAATGGGCCGATTCAGGGCCGTCTGATTTTTTTAATCGAGTTAATGGACTGGTGAATTACCTCCACAGTCGCTAGCGAGCGACTTCAGCTGACGAAGCATGGCACACGAAAGGGACGCAATTCCATTGCCCTTCGACGAGTGACTTGATGGCAACCACAATTAAACTAAGTGCGTTGGGATGAATTCCGGAAAAAGAGAAATTCTCTACCGCAACGCATCAGGAACGCCGAATCAAAAAGTGTGGGCTAGATCAAATTCCTAGGCGTTACTCTCAATCCTTTCCTGGGTGAAGCACATACGTGGACAACCTAACAAAAAATTAGGATTTATTAGATGAGTGCTGGTAGTGCCGGAGTGCTAGATGGAAGGATTGAAGAGAAATGATTTCTTTCTTTGGTTAGGCCTCATATGGAATACACTGCTAGTACATATATGAGTCCTGACGAAGCTGGATTGATTGCCGCGTGCAGCGTAGAGGAGCTAGATTTGTGAAACGTTTTCATGATAATCGGAAGAGCGTATCCAAAATATTGGAGCAGCTAGGCTGGGAATCAATCACGGAGCGAAGGTTAAATTACCGTTTAAATCTCTTGGATAAATTGTAAGGATGTCTGACGAGAAAAAAGTATTATTAGCCCTTTCGTATTACGGTAGGAGATATCATGTCAATAAAATCAGAGATCAAGTGTAGAACAGATAGATTTAAGATGTCATTTTTCCCACGAACGACAAAGGACCAGAATAATATTGTGCGGCCGCGCTGGGAGGGAGGAAAGGTGTTTTGGGTCAAGCGTAGTCTGGTGTGTACACAATCACCCCCTGCCACAAAGCCTGGCGGTGGCTCGCGGAGTACTAAATAAAGCTGAAGCCCACCAGGAGGCGTCGGCGGCGGCTTTCCGCTGAACGGCGAACGAATGCGTCCGCCCCCCCCCCCCCCGCTCGACGTGATGGCCAAAATGCCACCGAGGGGTGTGGGAGGGGGTATGAAGGGGAGAGAGAAGGGAGGGGGGCCACTCTCTACGTGGAAACGAAAGCTGCGAGAACTGCGTGTCGGAGAACTAATTTTCCAGGGAAGACACGTCACAGGGCACCTTTCGAAAAAGCGACGGCCGGCCTGTTTTCCTCCTCCCGCTCATGAGAGGGTAAAGAGGGGTGGGGGGTGGACCGTGTCACGCTGGCTCCGGGGCCGGGCGTTTTACCAGGAATGGAGTCGGGGGCGTCATCAGCAGATAAATCTCGATGAGCGCAATGAGTGTTCGCGAGCAACAAAAGGGCCAGAGGAAGGGAGAGATTGGGGGTGAGGAGAGACAATGGCGCCCGATCGCAAACGAACAATTCGTCGCGACATCGACAAAAAAATAATTTTACTTTAATTAAAAGGGTGGGATATGCACGGGGAAGATGTGGACAAGGCTACAAATTATTTAATAAAAGAGCACTAGTTAAATATACAGGGCGAAGAGAAATGCTATACTTCGCTGGCTAAGCCTCATTCAGAATATGCTTCTGGTATTCAAGGCTTGTATGAAAATTAACAGTTTCAGGTTTAGTTTTGTGGAATTCCTTCATGATGAGGGTGAAAAATAACAGAAACTTGACCCTTCCACGCACTTTTAATGTCCTCCGACCATGGTTTCCATGCTGCGCATCAATATCACGTGATAATGATTCGCAGCATCCAAAACATGGTCGGAGGACATTAAAAGTGCGTGGAAGGGTCAAGTTTATGTTACTTTTCACCCTCATTTTGTAAAAAGTAATTGTATCAATTTTTCCCTGACGTGCGTGGGGTGGTGAATTCAGACCGCCGGTTAAGTGTGCGCATGATCGTAGATATCGTATTGGCATTGATAAGACAATGACAGTGCACATCGTTATCACAGAAAATTAGGCGAGGCGAAAGATCTGAGCTAAACTCGTCCCGCAGGTGTTTGGACGAACGACCAAAAGAGCAGAGTCGAGTGTCTGCTGGCGAAGACCTGCGACGTCATCGCGACGATTCCCCGACCCCCCGACAGTCCCGACTTGGCACCAACAGACTATTATTTCTATTCCCTATAAAATTGAAGTCTTCCCTCAAAGGACCCCTCCCTCATGGGACCCTAAGTGCCGTCAAAGAAGCTTGCACGCGTACTCATAAGGACCTTCCGGAATCCGCCCACTAGGGAGGAGCCTTCGAGTCGCGAGATAAACTCAAAGGGATATAGTTGGAATAATTTTGAGGCATTGTAGCAATATCTCAACTAATCAATATCTCATCTATTTTTCCGAAACTGTTCGCGACACTTTTTAGGCAAACTATGTATGTATGGGATCCTCATGAAGTTTTGATTGATTGCCGAATTTGATCGTGTGCAACATAGAGAAACTAGATTTGTGAAATTTTATGACAAATTGAAAATCGTATCAAAATTATCAAGAGAATCTAGGCTGGGAATCACTCACGGAGCGAAGGTTGAATTTCAGATTGAAGCTCTGACATATATTGGAAGGACGTCTCTTTAGCAGTGATGTAGAAAATTTATTATCACCCCGAATATTCGGATTCCGATCCTACTGCAGGAGAAATCATGTCTATCAAATTAGAGAAATAAAATTGTGGAACAGATAGATTTAAGATGTCTTTCTCCCACTAACGATAAGGGGTCAGAATAACGCCGTCCGACGTAGGAGGGATAGTATTTCGGGTTAAATTATTTGGCGGCTGTGTCAACCGCCCCTGCTACACACGGCTACATGCGGCGGCTTGAAGGGTTATCAGAAACAGAAGGAACAAGGCTTTTTCTCGAGTGCCGCGTTCTCGATGTTCAAGGGCCATTGAAATCGAGGCGAGTGACCCCGAAATGATGAGCGAGCAGACGACGTCACGACTAGGAATCGGATGTACACAATTAACAGTTTTACCTGAAAACGGGCACATTTGAAACATGACATGCATCGGAATCCGCTGTATTACAAATGCGCCGATGTATTTCTATTGGATTTGCAACTGTTTTCTATGGTGTTTGTCAAACAAATCGCGAAGATTCGACAGATTCAGGTAAGATGAGGTGGAAGTTTGCCATTGTGAGAAAACAAATTTGCACTTTTCCACACGTTTATTAGTAACGCCCAACGCGTTTCGGTTCACAGAACCATCATCAGGCACGAAACATGTCAAATGGTGAATGGTCAAATGGTGACCTTACACTTTACACTTAGTTTCCAATTCACTAAGCAATGCATTCAACAGACCCAGGCGAGATGTAGTGAAGTTCGTGACTAAGAGAAAAACAAATTTGCACTTTACCACAGATTTATTTGAAACGTAGAACGCGTTTCAGTTAATCGAACCATCTTCACGTACAAGACAAGATTCAGCATGTGATAAGTCATATGAGAGTTGGATGAAGGGATTATTGCATGAGTGTGTGCGCTGCTGTGGGTGTAATTTTCCACGTTGTTGTTTTGGATGTGTTTTTGTTCCTTTTTACGGTTGGTGACCTAACACCCCCCGCCACACGCCCTTGCGGCGGTTAGCGGGGTATTATGTAGATGTAGATATTTATACCTGTGTGAGGAAAACGGACAACATAAAATCGATAGCAGTATCCAAAGGTTTTAGTGTTGACATTGCCGCCAAGCTCTTAAAGAAAAATTGAATGTTTTTTCACAGTTATGCTCCCTTACTCCCACCCAAGAAAAACCCAAAAATTGGTGTCGTCTATTGTTGGTGACGTTTCGTAGGTGACCTTTCCAATAAGATTGCCCGAAAATATAATAAAAAAGTGTAATATGCCATTTGATAATCCTCATACTCTGGGAAATATCCTTTGCCGCAACAAAGACAAATTAGAACCCCTCCTACAATCCAACATTTACAAGGTGAAGTTCGATTCCTGCGACATGTGGTACATAGCACCACAAGAACCGGTTTCAAGACACGACTAAAAGAACATGAAAGATGCTGGGGGACTTCTGATGAAGCGTCACTCCTAGCTAAGCATCCACTGCAATCATCCCACTCATGTAAATTTTATCCGGAGACCACGAAAGTAAGGGCAAAATACTTATATTTTAGAGCAATTTGAAATCGTACAATTAAATATGAATGTTCTTTGGAACGACAATATCTTTATAAACCACTCTCCTCTCCTTAGAATCCAGTTTCCACGGCAAACAGTGAAACTCCCTCTCTCTGCAACTGACTCCACCCTTCTGGTATTTCCCATCCACCCACCCCCTACCCTCCACTCTCAGTATGTGTCGAACAACCCTTCCCGGATAATATCCTTGTTAGAATCACTTATGCCTCATCCCTCAACCGCCCCTTCCAGGTCCCCGTCCAGCCTGACCCTTCCTTATTCTTCCCTCCTTCCTACCTGCCACCGTCCTCTCGAAGTATAATGACCACAAGGGCTTATCCTCCCCACACCCTTAGTTTTACCTCTCCCTTTTAGTTTCTCTCTTTCTTTGGGTGTTCCATATTTCCCCTCTTGGTTGGTGCCCACATCCCTTATTCCTCACTCTTCCCTTCCCCCCCACCCTTCCTCAAACAGTTGATGTGAAAACAAATATGATACATCACAACACGGCGTGTGTACCTATGTGCATCCATTAGCACACGGATAACATCGAGTTCCCGGCGTGCAGAAATTAAGTGCAACAATTTCAGAGTGTAAAAATTGGCGTTAGCCAAGGCGAATGATTGTTACACTCTGAAATCGTTGCATTGAAACGCACAATAGCGGACGACTCCGTTAAAAGTTGTTGTTACGGCATCTCCCGCAGTTTCTTTGGAATTTGTGAAGAAATGAATTCAAACCTCTGCTCCTGGCATCTGAAGTTCTCGGAACAAGGCGCTTATTTCACTGAAATACACTCAATCGAGGAAAGACACGTGCACCCGAGGTAAAATGAGCATCATAAAAAAATAATAAATACATAATGAAATCACTAAAAAATACTAAAATCGAACAAAGTCGTTAAAAATGTCGAAAAAGACTGGTAGACATTTGGCGGCCAAGGTTTTGACCCGAGTGCGAACACTAAAGGTTTTGTGCGAAGGTGATGAGGCCAAATCGCTCTGACGAGAGGGGAAGTCGCTCCCGCCGGGTTCGATGGCTATCAGTCTCGTTCCGAACGCACCCTGCGTCGGCGGCGAGCGGCGCTTTTTAAGACCGCCGCGCATTCGCTCCATCCGACCGACCCCCGTCCACACGCACGTTCGACGCATACGCTCACAATGCCACGATCTATCGAATTAGGACGTCATTAAATTCTGCAGAGGAAAATTCAATTGAACGCCGTTCCCATCTTCCCATGGAAACATTTCCGAGCACCTCGAGAAACGGAAGGGAAGTTGAGGAAGTTCATTGTTTCAATATTATGATAATCATGAGGCAGAAGAAAAAGAGGCTCTTGAGTGAAATATGTTTCCACACACCAACATTTGAAAACAGAGGGCATTTTAATACCCAACCAAAAAATTAATTGAACATTTTGTTTAGTACGTATAGGTACTCACATAATTTTAAGAAACCATTATGCATGTTTAACTGCATAATTATGAGGGCAAACTAAATAAAATATAAGCTAAAAATTACTAGAACAAGCAAATCACCACGAGACACCAGCGACGCGTTGGGATACGAAGCAGCGACTTCCACCGTAGAACAGCGCCAGAAACAGTTGAACTCAATTGGCCGCGATTAATGAGACCACCTTGGAAGTTAGAGACCATTGTAAACTAACAACGCGGCCAAGTTCTGCGATGAATTATGAGATTAGTGCATTTATATTTTTGAAGTAGAGATTAAACACTTAATAAAACGCAACAGTAACTCAACCTCCGCTTTACAGCCACCAATCGGCCCTGTTAGCGTGAATAGTCAAATCCCATGCATAATATACTTATGGAGCGTAGTATTCTAAATGGCAAGAGAACATTGTCTGCTGTGCTGGAACGAGTAGCACGTCCAACGATATGAATGCGGCGTAGATGACATAGAAAGCGTTTGGTGCAACATTAAGGACTACAACGGCAGAAGCCTATACGTGTGTTCATTTTATAGACCCCCAGATTCTAACACAGATGTCCTACACAAGCTCGACGAACAAATATCCACTATCAGCAGCAGACAAAGCAACAGTATTACTATAATCGCTGGTGACACAAATCTACCGTCAATTGACTGGGACAACTACTGCGTAGGAAAATCTGCCAAAAACAGAGATTCATGCCAAGAACTCCTTCATATATTCACAAAACACTCCTTAGAACAAATTGTTAAATCACCAACACGGGGCCAAAGCATACTAGACATCTTTGCGACTTCTATGCCCGAAATCATTACTAACATTGAAATAATAGACGGAATCAGTGACCATAAGGCTATTCTTGTGGAGTTAAAAACTAAGTTCGTCAAAATAAACAAAGAAAAGCGTAAAATATACCTATACAACAAGGCAAATTTTAACGGACTAAGAGAATATTTAAAGATAAAATTACCAAAATACAAGACAAAAACACTGACAACAAATACAGAGAACACTTGGAATTATTTCTTAAATATTTTACGCGAAGGAATGAAGACGTACATCCCGTCCAAACTCAAATGCGACAGTAAGGAACCTAGATGGTACAACGGGGAAGTCAGATCGGCATTAAGAAGGCAAAGAAAGCTACAGTCAAATTTCAAAAAGAGTTTAAAAAGTGACGATATAATTTATGTGAATACAACCAAACAGTTACTAAAAGAATGTCGTAGTAAGACGAAAAGTATTATGCGCACAGCACTACACTCTTTTAAATCTAAAATGCTAAGCGAATATCTTGAGGAAAATCCAAAGTCATTCTGGTCCTATGTTAGGGAAATACAGGGTAAACGTCCCACTGTTCACTCTTTGAAGACGGAAAATGGAGAAATCATTACAGATAGCGTGAAAAAGGCAAATATTTTAAACCATTTTTTCCAGAGCGTCTACAACAAAAACACAAACGCACCAAACGATCCTCCACACCCACCCGGGGAACACATGAGCGATCTTACACTGACCAAGCAGGGAATGGTACATCTGCTCCGTAGTATCAAAGCACACAAGGCACCTGGTCCGGAAGAAATACCTGCTAGAATATTAAAGGAATTAGCTGACGACATTGCCCCATTTTTACATATTGTTTTTCTAAAATCGATAGAAGAAGGCTCAGTGCCTCGCGACTGGAAGCTAGCCCATATAACTCCCATCTATAAAGGCGGCGATAGGGATAAACCAACCAATTACCGACCCATTTCTTTAACATCGATCTCTTGTAAAATATTGGAACACATTATTGTCACTAACATTATGAGATTTCTTGATAATAGAAAAATACTAATCCACAACCAGCACGGATTTAGGAAAAGCAGATCTTGCGAAACACAACTTGGTCTCTTCATTCACGATATACTTAGATCGGGAGAAAACAACACACAAGTCGATGCAGTATTCCTGGATTTCAAAAAAGCCTTCGACAAAGTCCCACACAATAAATTGTTACATAAACTTAAATACTATGGGATCAATGAGAAAATAATTAATTGGATTAGAGACTTCTTGTCAAACCGCAAACAAATAGTAGTCATAGATGGGTTGTGCTCAACGGAGAGAGATGTTACTTCGGGCGTCCCCCAGGGAAGTGTAATAGGGCCTCTTCTGTTCTTAATATACATAAATGACTTAAGCACACACGTTAGTAGCAATCTAAGGTTATTTGCTGACGACACGGTGATATACAGGGAAATAAGGAGCCAACTAGATCGCGAGCTACTCTCTAGAGACTTAGACAATATCTCGGAATGGTGCAATAAATGGGGATTAACACTTAATATAGATAAATGTGCAGTTTTGAAATTTTGGAATAAAGGAAGCGAGGAACAGGATATAAACTACAAAATAGAGGGTTCAGTATTGACTACGGCAAATCAAGTTAAATATTTGGGGGTTGTTCTAACACCACGCCTTTCATGGGGAGCACATATCAGGACAATATGCGGATCAGCTTTAAAGAAACTTGGCTTCATAAAACGGGTGGTGGGGAAATGTAATGAAAAAGTTAAAGAGAGGTGTTATTTTGCTCTAGTTAGACCTCATTTGGAATATGCCGCAAGTATTTGGGATCCGTGGGAGAAAATTTGGCAAAAAGAATTAGATAAAGTCCAGAGAAAATCCGCTAGATTCGTTAAAAATTGTTATGATAAAAACACAAGTGTGACAGGTCTCTTAGGGGATTTAGGCTGGGAACCACTTGAAGTGGGGAGAGAACAAGCGAGGCTTAGACTTTTAGAAAGGTTCAGAACAAACGAGTTTAAATTTGACACTGAAGGAATTATAATGGCCCCACACTACTTAGGTAGATCAGACCACAAAGATAAACTAAGGGAGATAGATTCCAAGACAGATAGGTACAAATACTCATTCTTTCCCCGAACAATCAGTAATCATAATAGCAAGAAACCGAAGTCACTTTAGAAATATTAAAAACGTTGAATTTACAAGTCGGAACAAAATTAAACACTATAGAGATGTTAGGTATACTTTCAGGTGCATGTGTATGTTAGTTGGTAGTTTGAGTGTTTGCATGTGTGTGGGGTGTAAGTGTTCATGCATGAATGTATGCCATGTTTTTTTTATATATGATTTTGTGGTTATTGCATGCGGTTTTTTTTTTCTTTTCTAAATTACGGGTGGTGTCCTAGCACCCCCCCGCCACACGCCCTTGCGGCGGCTTGCGGGGTATTAAGTAGAAGAAGTAGAAGTAGAAGTCCAAGCGCACGCAATGCCCCGCAAAGGCGTGTGGCGGGGGGTGTAGGCTAGCCACCCGTAAAACAATAAACCCACTTGCAAAACTAAGAAATGCATGCCAAGTCACACCCACTGACGCGTACACACTCATATTCATGCAAAACCCGTTTTAATTTACACACATTCAAATACATACACTAACTAGTTCAATAGTTTCAGCCTCAACTTTGTGGAAGTTCATTTTAATAAATGAAAAAGAAACACTTTGTTCCAATCCACCACTTTATTACAGGTACGACTAGTTTCGACGCTACGGCGTCATCCTCAGGTACCCGAGGATGACGCCGTAGCGTCGAAACTAGTCGTACCTGTAATAAAGTGGTGGATTGGAACAAAGTGTTTCTTTTTCATTTACATACACTAACAACTAACGCACAAAACACATGCACCTACGAATGTACCAGATATCTGCGCTGAGTTCAATCTTGTCCTCGCTAATAATTCTAATGCCTTTAGTATTTCTATTACCAATTTGTTTTATTACTATTATAATTCCCGACTGTCCGAGGAAAGAACGAGTATTTGTATCTATCTGTACTGAAATCTATCTCCCTTATCTTATATCTTTGGTCTGAGAATTTTTACCGAAATATTGTAGGCCCATAATAATACCCTCTGTATCATTATTAATCTCTTTTGTTCTGAAACTTTCTTAAAGTTTAAATTTCGCTTGTTCTGTTCGTATTTCAAGTGGCTCCAAGCCTAAATCCCCTGGTAGACCTTTCACGCTTGTGTTCCTGCTCACACTCGTGTTCCGCGTCGTTCGCAAATAATCTGAGGTTGCTGCATGGAGGTATAATGACAGAGAAGCAAAATTCACCTACTCGCAGGGCGAATCAAGACGCATTCAAGGCTCATTCACACAACGCCAGCGTAACTCAAAAAGGCAGCACGAACGGAGTAGCTGGCGCGATAGTCTGATGTTAGGCGCAATTTAGAGAAAGGAAATGGGGGAAAACAGAACATTGAACTGAACAACCATCGCTGGAAGTCAGTCGGCCCTCACTCGAAGTTTTGGCATTATATTATAAATTTATTAATGAACAACCTAAGCCATTAAAGGTTATTTATTAACATTTGCACATTGTAAACGTTCTGCCGAAGACGAAAAATATTTCCCCATGGCTATTAACCCCATACTTTCTGTGAATACTAAGTTTCCTTTATTGATCAGAGGAAACAGTATGTAACAGTACAGAAATAGTACCAATTTTGAGCAAGGTAACTTTTAAACGAATGAGAGTTAGTTTAAAAACGTATTCTAATGAACTAAGTAATACGAAATAGGAGCGGTTTTCCATGGAAGTGTCTTTAACGTAACTGAGATAAAAGGGACAGGCAGATACGACACAATTGCTTCGAATGCGACCGCACACACTGGACCACGGTCTCGGCCCCGGGGGTCGGTCGCCCCATGCGACGAACAGATGACGGCGGGCGTGGTGAAATGCCTTGGGCAGCGGAAGCTTATGTGCATGCTTACTGGTGCTTCCCATCCAGGGGGGATCCGGGTTCGAATCCCGGCAGGGGCCGGATTTTTCGGTAATTTTCCAATCACTAATTTTAGGTGCACTTAGTTAGAGAGCACTTCCGAGTAGAGTGCGCCGTCCGTCGCATGGGACGTCAGAACTGTAGACCCCTTGGCGCCTTGAATTCGGTAAGAGTGGTCTAATTCCGACGCCGCGTATTTCTCTCTAACCCCATTGAACATTAAACCCCCTTGCCCACACATTCATGGCATGAATCAGGTGTCGGTTGCCTCCTCCCCAAAAATAGTGTAAATTACTCCACCCCGAGTGTCGTTCGTGTGGCTCACCATTCGATGCTGCGGTAGCCCTTGGCGCAGCAGTGGAGGCTCTTAAACTTCCCAGCAAGTGCGTACTCCCAGTCGCACAGCTCTTTGGTGAACTGCAGGTGCGAGGCGTCCGTCTCGAAGGTGTGGACGTCGCAGAAGTCCACGACGGCAAGGGTCCGGCCCGCGACGGCCGCGAGGACGAGCGACACGAGGGCACCGCACCCCGCCATCACCATAGCGACGAGACGGGGCGATCGGGTGACCACAACACTATCAAATACACACACACTCACAACAAATATCACAAAACACCCTCGGTCACGCCTTGGATCTCAATGGAGACTTGGAAGGGGCACAACACGACCCCGAGGGGCAATCGAGAAGAGACGGAGCTCTGAAGTAAGCAACGTCATGGGACGAAGTCGACCAACTGAAGCGGACCTGTGGGTTAACCACTCGCCAAGTAGTCCGCACAAGTTGTGATGACGGGATTGGGGGGGGGAGACAGGGAAGGGAAGTCTCTCTCTACCTCCCTCCTTCCCCTCTTGCGCCGTCGCAACGCGCAGTGCTTGCGCGCAACCTGCAGCCATTTGTTTGAACTCCTTCCAGTTCGAAGCGGGAGCCGCGAATGCCAGAGGGTTCTTGAAGCGTGCGAACGTCGCCCGAACGTGCGCGCGTAGTAAAGATGCGTCCAAACTGATTAGGCATTAGGGCGTGCATGCTTTTAGGAGGATTCCTAAATGTAAGTAAGGCGCCTAATGGAAAGGCAGATTGAGTTTGGACACCCTGCGAAGTAGAACGGCCATCTATCTACATATGTAGCTGAGAATATGGCATTAACAGATGCACGGCTAACAGTATTCTGACGATTTAGATAGCTCGCACAAAAATGTTGTTTAGTCGCAAAACCTACATCAGAGTTTTTGCGAAATTTGGAGGTCACTTTACAATTCATTTGGTAGTTTTTTCTTAAAAAATTCAATTAATGTCTTTTAGTTTAATCTCTTTGGCAAATTTCGGGACTTCTTTCGTATTTATTTTCATTCATCGGACTTTATTTACTCTTTACAGGCTATCCGTTTTTTTACCCTTTCCTTTATTGGTTCAGATAATATATCTTATAAATAATTTTTATATTTATCGTGTTTTATAGTATTTTACTCTGGGGTAGTTTCTCGGTTATTATTTTTATATATGCTTTGACTTGTTTTGTTCAATTATATTTAGGCGCACCTTTATAGCTAAAGGTATCATGTCATTTAATTTAAGATAAATATCATTTGAATTTTTATCACAGTATTAGTTTTTTTCGACATTTTCTAAATTTGTTGTTTTCAATACTTTTTTAGCTTTTTCAATGTAGTGAAATGGTGACTCACTGTGTCTAGGTTTGGGAAACGACCAATGATAACCCATTTGCTTGAGTTTAGACAGTTATACTATTAAAAAGAGACGTTTCAGGCGTGATATGGTGGAATATCATGATTAATTAAAAAAAAAAATTAATTTTGTGGAAAATTGCTATTTTTAATTAATAGTTATACTATTGCTATGGGCATTTCTAAATACTAACACTCTCCGAACACAATAGTACGCGCTTGAAGGTTATATCCCGTAATGCTTACTTACAGAAATAAGATTTAACAAGCACACAAAGCATGGATACAACCACGGTGGCATTACGGGAAAATAGGCGCGATTAGGAGTAAACGGAATTACTTAAAAATACGATGCTCTCAGTCCTGAAAAGTACCAAACAAAGAAATATGTTCATCTTTGTGTAAACTTCTTTTCCGGGAAATTTGATAGTTTTGCGCATGCATAAAAAATAAACTTAGTGACTAAAATTTATATAGGTTTCATAGTCGGTTGAGGTGGTTTTATAGGCATCAACATAATTCTTTCTTAAATGAAAGTGGAGACAAATGCAAAAACTGTAGGACTATGCAGAGGCAACGTTTCAACTTTAAAAACATTCAAATTAACTCAGAAAATTCACCACGCCTTCTTAAATCAGCTCCAGTAAATAAATAATAGAATTTTGTTCCACATTATAATCTTATTCGTTCTTTGTTGTTAAAATGTTCTGTAAAAATCATGAAAGGGCTGTATTCAATTAATGTGTCATACCAATAATTGAGTTAGTTACATGCCTATCATTACTTCTTAGGCTTTGAGTTTCAAATATCCATGTAAATGTACTATAAATATTCTGTTTGTAAAATATGTAGGCTTTGGTGTAACTTCATGGAATTTACACAATATATTTAAATGAAAGAAGTAACTTAGTAATAAAGCTCCTGTTGAATTATCAACTTCTTTCATTTAAATATGTTTGTAAAATTTAATTTGTTTGTAATTCATTGTTTTGTAGGAATATTATGCTGATATTAATTCCTCCCAATATTATCCCTCATGTATCTTTCCGCTAATAAAATATTCATGCATTAAAATTGTAATAATACGCTTTCATAGACTGTTTAATGCACAAGTGAGGGAAGAATCTAAATTTACAAGAGCTAGCTTGTAAATTATTTATTTGCAAATCTGTGGCTAAGTTGTAGCAGGTTAACTGACCAGTTAAGCTGGTGTGTGTGCATTAGAATGGACAAAGGTTACCTATATACAATGTGTATAGATATATGAAGTCTGCTGCCTATCACTTGGGATTCATTTATTTGCTAAGCATAGGGGAAATTATTTTCTATACCTACCTCTTCCTGCCAAAAATAATTTCTAGAGCCTTTGCTAATAATTAGAGAAATACAACCAATATGGCATGATGATATGATAAGTGGGGATGTTGACCTTTCAAACATGCATGCATGGGCACTACCAGTAGAATGCAGCATCATTTTTTACTATGAAAGAGAATGTACATTCTATCATATTAACTGAAATCCCAATATCTCATGCACATAAAACAATTATAGGAATTTGTCCTATGATGATTTAATAAAAGACTCTAATTTTATTGAAGTATTGCATCTTGTTGATCAGTTTTTCACAATAGCTAATGAAATTAAAGTGTCAGAGAGCCAACATCATCTCCCTCACGTATCTTTCAAATGTTGCTGTACTTTACAAAACGTATTTCATAGCCTGAATCAGAATGCAAGTTCAATGCAACGTAAGTTTAAATTTAAAATTTTAATGATTATTTAGGGCATCTCACTGTGATTTGTGCTATTTAAACTTCAACTACAAAAAATATCAAAAATGTCTTTCTTGAAGATGAACAAATAATGAATTACCAGCTAAATGTCCACGGTAAAAACATGTATCACGGTATTATTTGTAGTAGTTTTAGGGGAAGTGACCAACAGCTAAGGTCATTCGCCCCATTAGGGATGAATGGGAAAGGAGGAAGGGTGTAGAGAAACCCTGCGTTGGCATTAGCCTACTTTATTTGAAATGCACCAAGGGGTCCACAATTTAACGTACCATTCGAGGGAAGTCGTACTCACTCAAAGTGCTCTCTCCAAAGCACTTCAAGAACGGATTGAGACACCACTAAAAATATTTTTTGTCTCCAGAATGCAAACCCGGGCCCTCTCGGTGGAAAGTCAGTATGTTAGCCACCACACCATCCCGATCCCCCATATTATTTGTAGTCCAGCAAATTCAGTACTTCTATATTTACAGAAGATTAAAATATGGGAGGAGCAATTCCTTTGTTTTAGACAACAGCAGCTGATGGGATGAGCTTGGTGTACTTCTGATGAAATAATTTTTAATCCGCAAGTTTCCCTTTTCTTTCTACAATTACCATCATTCACGTTTAGCACCACTGCTAATACTGTAAAGAAGTGTAGGGTAAAGATTAATTTGAATATTAAATAACCTATTTTCCAACTGATTTCATGAATTGTCCCTGAATTTCATTCCTATCTCCAGCTCTTCCTATCCCACTTTAACCATTTCCTCCAATTATACATAAATTAAACAGTATCGCCATTTATGGACACCAATGTCTTACTCCTCTTCCTAATGCTTCCCATCCAGACTTCATCCAGTGCTCGCATTTGAGCAGTCTAAGACATGTACATGCTTCAGAAAGATCTCTTATCATTCTAATCAAAACTTATTTTCTTTAATTCATGAATTAATTTTACTCGGTTCACTCTATTATTATATCAATCTCTGCTGAATCTATATTCCTTCTCGAAACACGCTTGCTTATTTTATTTGATGTTCCTCTCTATCAGAGACCTCATTACTGCTATGACATCATGCATCCCTCTCCCTTCCTGAAGCCCAACTGATCATCACCTAAGTTATCATTTGCTCTGCTCTCCATCCTCTTACTAATGATCCACAGAACTGCTTCAGTCATATGCAAAATCATACTTATTGCTCTGTAATCCTCACATATGGCTCCCTTCCAAAACCATAAAACACACTAATCAACCCAAAATCAACCAGGTAGAGTTCACCCAGTACTAAGCCCAATTGCATGTGAAATTCTCACATCAGGGAAGGGGGGCCAGTTCCTTCCCCTGCTATGGTTTCCCAGGAAGATCTGGTACCTGTAAAATCACACATAGCTTGGGTGGAGCTGAGGGTACCCAGAGAGACTTGCCTGGGAATTGAACCTGGGCCCTCCAGTTAGTTGTCCAATGCTCTACCCCTGGGCTACCCATCCTCTGTATTGGACCTTCTTATAGAAAAGAACAATATTTATGTGGTGGGAACATATATGGTTGCCTACTGCTAATTATTCATTCTTTTCAGATGATTTTATCAAGGTACTAGAAAAATCTGCCCATGAAACAAACAACTTGATCCTATATGGAGATTATAATATCGACTCGAGCCAAGGTGATAACATGAACATGATAACTGTGAACATTTCTCAACAAAAAAAGTTTTTCTTCCAGCCAAAGAAATATATCACTCTGCATTCATCTTTGACAACCTTTTCACCAATTTGACCTTCACTAAGGTATAATGATTGACTCTCATTTTTCTGATCAAACTAAAGCTTTAATAGCCTCTATTACTACACCAGTTGCCTCAAAAGCCATAAATAATAGAAAAATTCTCCTTAAAAAAAGGTACTTTAACCCAGATTCCATTGAAGGATTTCCAACGGCCCCACAAAAGACTAATTGGGAAATAGTTTACAGCTCCCATTCAGTTAACGAAAAATGTAACAACTTCTTGGGCAAAATTATTACTCCTCTCAATGGCTTATTCCTTTAACAAGCAATTAAACCTAAAAGGGCTCAAAGGAAAGCTTCGGTTAATAGTAATCTCCCAGGAATTAAAATACCCATGAACGCTATTCGTAACTACCAAGGATAAAGATATTGGGCAACAATATGTTGGTCATAAAATATTCCATTCAAATTTAATCATTAAAACAAAAAGAGTTTAATGTCAATTCAATACTTTCATTGTATAACAAAA
Source organism: Hetaerina americana (assembly GCF_022747635.1). Taxonomy (NCBI): domain Eukaryota; kingdom Metazoa; phylum Arthropoda; class Insecta; order Odonata; family Calopterygidae; genus Hetaerina; species Hetaerina americana. The sequence continues at coordinate 573,374 of NW_027286852.1, read as the reverse complement.
CCAAAACAGCCTGGAGTTTAACCATTAATAACCGTGGTCAATTGCATAAAAGTAAATCAATTGGTTCTACTCTCCACCACAATATATAGGTCACTGAACCCAATGCAATAGCCACTAATTTTAAAGACCACTTCCTAAATTCTATACAAGGAATTTGCCCTCAATCCACCTACGCAAAAATATTTCCAGCTAAGTTACTTCAGTGCTCAATAACACTTACCTCTATCCAACCTGTGAAAAGGAAATAAAATTAATTATTTGCAAATTAGTGATAATCATTCAGCTGGATGGGATGTGGTTCCATGCTCACTGTTGACAGGGGTTGCCAAAATCACCTTTTAGCTCCAATCAACTAATTAGTAATGCCTCTCTGTCCACTGGAACACTTCCTGACGAACTAAAAAAGGCAGTGGTTACCCCATTAAGCAAGAATGGGAGAATCAAACGATGGACAATTATCATCCAATATCAAAGCTTTCAGTCTTTTCCAAAATATTAGAAACTGTCGTTTCAAAAAGGATAATGACATTTCCTGTAAAAAAATAGTATTTCATCAATTGTCAATTTGGCTTCATCATAGGATGCTCAGAAGAGTTGGCATTTTATAAATTTATTAATTCAGTTCCGGATAGCATTGATTGTCACATCAATAAAATGCTTATTTTTTATGATCTTAAGAAGGATTTTGACTCAATTGATGAAGAAATTCTGTTGAACAAAATCTACCTCTATGGATTGAGAAGTGAGGCAAATGATTTGATAAGATCCTTCCTCACCGACAGAACTCCGGCAGTAATCATTTCAAGTGGTTAAGTGATGAAATATTCATCCTCTCATCAGGAGGTAGCTGGGGGTGTTCCCCAAGGTTCTGTTCTTGGGCCTAAAATAGAAGGGTTATGTCACAAATTTAGCTCGAAATGCTGTCTTTAACAAGGAGTATTGGTGCGACTTGAGCATATTGATTATAAATAAGAATTAATCTTCTTTATTTCTTTTTCATCCCTTCCAAAAAAGAATTGACCATAGCTGTATGTCAAATTTGTTGACCGCAGCTTGAGATGTGCCATAGATACCAAGTTTCTTGAACTTTTTATCAATGAAACATTAACTTGGGAGACTCGTATCGACTCTCTCTCATCATCAGCAGCCTCTGACAACTACCTAGTCAGAAGAATGATTTAATTAACAAATTGGGGAACGGTAACCTCTGTATATTTTGGCCATATTTATTGTAGGTTAAAATATGGCATCATGGCATGGGGGAATTGCTCAAAAACTGAATATCTTTTTAAATTAAAAATTGGGCAATTAGGAACGTAATTTAACAGTTTAACTTTAGCCATTAAAAGTGTAAAGAGGCTTTCTAATTTTAAATAAAAAAAAGCATTTCCTAGATGATTGCATTTTTACAACTGATGAATTTCTGAACCCATAATTTGTCGCTATATTCTGGTAAACTGATATTGTATCTGCTGTCCTATAGTATTTCTTACACATGTATTTTCATATCTTCAGGACCAATACAGCTATTGTTATTATTAGATACAGAACATATGCATGCTTAAGAAGTGATGTCAGATGCATTAATATAACTTTTAGCGAGACATCCCATGGATCCCTTAAATCCTGAAATCCCTAAACCAAAGACCAGGAAGATCCTGGAACAATTGGAAACTATAATTGGAGATATTATTGGTTTCATAAGCAATTACATACTGCACTCTAGGAGCTAACAATTAGAATTTTAAGTAACAAATATTCATGACAGAATTTATTACTCTTCCCAAAGCAAAATTTAAGTTATTTCCTGAATAAGTCACTACCAATGTACTTGATGTGGGGCATACATGTTATGCAAAAGACATACTCAAGGAAAGGTCTAAAATCCATGATAAAAGAGAGAAAATTTGATTGGGAAGTGAGCTATAGAGGAACTGATGGAAAGGTGGTGAGGAGGTGATGGTTTATTTCTCCTGGTGGTGGAATGGCAGTAGGGGACAACAGCTGCAATTGGGAAGATTTGGAGAGAGGGTAATATTCCAAATTGATTTCAGTAATCAAAACCAACACATCTGAAGAATCCAACGAAATTTTTAGTTTGGGGGCACTAAAAAGTCGATGGGCAACTTATGTAAGGTAATTTAATACTTCAAGGCAGTATTAAATGCCATTTTGAACCAAAAAAAAAAGGTCCATCAATGTGTGAGGACTGCAGCATGTTAATTGCACACTGGGCAAACTCCGCACTTGAATGCATAAACAAAAGTTGAGAGAGGATGGAAATTGAACTCTTATTTAAAGATCCATTTAACATTTGGAAAGGAGCAAGTGACACCATGGTAACGAAGGCTATAAGAATAGAAAGTAATGCTGAACACATATTGCGTGTCGGGGTGATTGTGTTTGTTACATTCATTCTAAGGAAGCTTTTGACAAAGTTGAGCAAATTAAGCAAACTCAAGTACATACCGTGAATGGCTGGGAGTAGTCTGGTGGAATTTGTGCCAAGGTTTCACATGTGTCAGGCTGCACAGGTGCAAGGAGAGCAGTGGGTATTGGTCCATCATCATGCCTTTCAATGCACAAGCTGAGGCAATGGAATGCGTGACACCCAAGGGGCAAGAATGACAGTAGATGGGAAGCTAAGCAAGCTACATCACATTTGAGGAAGATGCAATCAGTCAAGGGCTTGCAGTTATTGTATAACACATTACAAAGCAAACGTGGGAATGGGATGAAGATTAATCAGAAGATAAGGAAAGGAAGTAATAATTCTCATAAAATACAACCGATATCAAGGAACTATGGGATTTAACAAACAAGCTGAACAGTGAGCATGCATTTGACCATGAACTTTGGGCAAGAATGGGAACGATCACACATTTCAAAAGAAGAACTGTGTTGGGAGAGGAGGGCCTACCTTGGTGAGCACAGTGAGACCATCAGTATGACAATGAGTGCTCCCAAAGGGAAAAGAGTAACCAGTTTCATTCTATGCAACAATTATGTTTAAAGACTTTAACGAAAACAGATATACTTTATTTTCACTTGGCCAGCAGCAGGTACATCATTGAGAAATGACCAGCCTGTCTCTGAGTCATGAAATCAAAAGTAATGAAAATTATATCCCAATTGAACTCACACATGCAATAAAATAAAAGAGCCTCGAATTTGGTCTTTATTTTGCAGCCATTATACATTATTTATAATTTTGTAAGACTCGTTGTATTTCATTAGTAACAATAGAGTGAAAGAATTTACCAGTCCTGTGCTTGGAATCGAAATATCCTCCATGTATTTCACTTTGCAAAAGGGAATGATGACATTAAAACTGGATTTCAACACTTCCTTCCATTTTCATAAATGCACTTTGGCAATAGACTCGGAAAGTTAAAAGTGGAATCTAAGTACAACATCATTTCAATCACTGATATTTCTTCTAGGTCATAAGGTTATAGCCAGTTTGAGTACAGGACATCAATGCTGCATCAACAATACATAAACATGCACACACACGCTGCGTTATCTTCAGATTTTAGTTCATCACAGTTATCAAAAGTCTCCTTTGCCCCAAACTCCTCCTGAAATAAGTGCTAGGCTGCAACAGAGAGTGCGGCAAATGCACTCCAAACTTCCATGGACCAGTCATCAGTGGTAATGTGCAGAGACCAAATGACTCTTAAACTCCCCCACTCTCCCCTCTGGATTCTGAGCATACCAGTTATATATGGCGCCTCTCCTACACCAACCAGTGGTGAACAAGAGTCCTCAGGGCACCAATAGGTGGCGCACAAACAGCAGGTGAACCATCCATTCTTGAGAAACCTTTCTAGGACCTAGATGGAGCTCAAACTTAGCTTTCACTTGAGAAGCATTTCACTCATTGTAAAATATTCCATGCCACCAATGGGAATGCTAACACTGCTGGTTGAGCACAAGCAAAGGGGAAAACAGTTGGGTGGCAACAGTATTTTTGCTAATACAAAACAATGCGCTAACCCAGATGCATACAGACACCCCAAGCAGAATGAGTGAAGGGTACAAGAAAAGTCCCTAGCGCACTTTTCCAGGAGGCTCTTCCTTGAAATGATATACAGTGGGCCCTTGACGGCATCTTTTCGAAGGGACCTCGGAATTCCGAATGAACAAACCAGGGTTGACCTTCTATAGCATTGTGCAACCATAAAGTGGGCAGCATAACTAGTATGGGTAGAAACTTTATCACTTCAAAACCTATTACTGTTCCTAGTTTGATTTTTTGGTGATTATCTATGCCAAAACAACATTTAATTGCATCAATATAAATAATATTGCATCAGAAAAACATACAGCACCTCTCAGTAAATACTTCCTCAGTGCCTACATTATTGATACTTCACACAGTTGAACACTATACATACAACAAGCATAATTCACACTCTATGATCTTTCTTGAAAATTAGAACAATTTTTCCCAAATAAATTATTGCAAAATTCATTAATGCATTCCGTGCCAAAAAATTAAATTATGTGCAAGATTTATTCAAAGAAAATTTTATATACATATGGAAATTGAAACTCTTAGCTTTTCCACAAGGAAAAATATTTTTATTTACTCTTCAGTAAATAAAAAACTACTTTTACTATCCAGTAAATAAAAAAATTTTTCCACGTGGAAAAGCTAAGAGTTTTGATTTCAATTTGAAGATTTTCCACCAAGTGATGCCAGAAACCGGTTTTTTTAAACACATTGTTTAGGATTGCAGATCATCTTCCATTTCAGAATGACCCAACCTTGAATGCAAACTCAATTTGTAAAAACAAAAAAGAATTTACATAATTAGTTATTTATTTATCATAAATCCCTCATTTTTTACTAGAAAGCTGTCTAGAGACAGTTTTTGGAGCCACTTAAAATTTTTTGAAAATGCAACTCAGCATTATCATTAAATAAATTCCTGTCACACATAGACACCGCCTCATTAGGGCAATGCTTCACACACATGCTACGATGCAACAGGCTCCCATGACGTCCACATCACATTTAGCCCGATCTTCTGGATTTGACACTTCCTGATAATATCAGTTTGGTAGGTTCCCTGCCATGCTTGCTGTAAACATTTTTTGGAAACCAAATCTTTCAACACCACCTCCTTGCAGCCAGGGAAAAATGCTAATGGCTGCATTATTTAGGCTAATAATTTTTATTATTTCCATCAATAGTTTCAACATCTCGAAATATGGTAACAAAAGAATGCCCATTGGTCAATTATTGAACCCTGGAATGGGAATGGTGATAAATGAGTCAAAATATAAATGAACATCATTTACAGAGTTTTGAATATATTTCTGGAAATAAGATTAAGGAAAGACTAAAAGAGAGAGAACATGGCTATTATGAAATGCATATTGTATTAGAATGCCAGAAAGCAGAAGATTATAAGCCGTGGAGGAATATAGATCCCCTTCGAGTCCAATGTGGTCGCTCATCATCCACACGACAAGCAACAATCACCCTGGCATCAGTTGAGTGAGAGCAGCACTCCCTTTTTTGAGCACCACAAGAATTTGAGACCTGGGAGTTGGTGCGCTCCCTTCTATCTGCCAGTGCCGAGGAAATGCAATGCTGAATTGCCCCTCCAGCGAGAGGTGGTCCAAGGCGGACTCTCTTCAGTCGCCCAAAACTGAGACATCAACAAGCGAATCAGGATGAACCCCCAAGATAAATAAGAAGATACTGTTCCATGCTGATTTTTTCCATGAGAAATGATTTAAATAAATAATTCAAGATTTAATCGTCAGCTAAAAAAGCTACCTGCATTTTGGATGCACCCTATTTCCCCGAATATAAGCCATTGCTTCTTGTCGCAGTTCATAATGAACAAAATTACCCATTGCTTAATTTTGAGACTCAGAAAAGTCTTTTGATTTCTCAACACTATCTTATTAGATATGCATCACAGAGATTAGACACATCCATTATTCTTCAATAAATTTGAAAGAAGTTTTTATTAATTTTATTTTGATGACTATTGATTGGTGCAGATTGTAGTCCAGTGGGTAGAGCGTTGGATTACTGGTACACAGAATGTTAAATGTCCCTTTGGAAACCATGGCTTACAATAAAGAATTAGAATACATTAAAAATATTGCCAAACGGAATGGTTTCCAAGAATAACTTATCGACAACATATTAAAGAAACACGAATTTAAAAAATTAACCTCTACTTCCACCACACACGACAAAGATGCAACAAAGAAATACATTAAGTTACTCTTCTATCCTCAGCTAAACAGAGGTATCGAAAAAATTTTCAAGACTGTTATCACGAAAATCTCCAACACCAACAACAGCAAACTAAAAAGCTCCTAGGAAACACCAAAGACAAAACACCTACAACAGAGAAGTCTAGCATTTACCAAATCAACTGTGGGACTTGCCAAGCTTCTTACATAGGCCAAACACGCAGAAACATTCTTACTAGATATAAAGAACACTACGCCCACTACAAACACAATAAACCAGACAAACCAGTATGGCACAGCATGTAATTGAAACAGGACACCACATGACAAAAGACAATTTAAATCTCCTAAAACAAACTACGAATAATTTACTTGACGCTTATGAGAGCATTTTAATTTTCAAAAACAGAGACAATCTCCTAAACGGTGACACAGGACCTATTTCATATTCCTTGCTTTTCTCCCTGTTAAATTTGAAATAGCCCTTAGTTCTTTGTAAACCTACAGTCTCTTCAACGTTTGTGCTTCTTATCCTTTTTCCTTTCCCTTCCCTAAACTGTCAATTCTCCGTTTTTGAGGTGTTCCCTTCATCCTCTGTAACGTTTTTCCCACATCCCCAACGGTCATTTGTCTGTAGGTTGCCTTTCACTTCTCCCTCCTCCACCAACGTTTGCTTAACGGTTGTGCTAAGCTTCCCCTTCACTTTACCCCCCCCCCCGATTTTTCACAATGGTCATTTCCTTGATCGTGTAATTCCCCTTCCCCCTCACTACATAACCTATCTTCTCAAACTCCTCTACCATCAGCCTTGTCTATTGGCTCTTGTCTTTTTCACCCATCCCCCCATATGTTACACTATATATTCTTTTCGGATTGCCCTTACCCTTTCTCACTTCAACTTGTGTTGTCGTGACGATTACCCTTCAGTACGCTGAAGAGGGCTACTTTGTGGCCGAAATACGCGTATTCGCATTCACCTGTCTTATCCTCTCCTTTTTACCCCTTCTTGACTTGTGGCACTAGCCAACTAATTTCATTTGTACTTTGTTTAGAAAGGTAAACTGTTTACGGCTATTGGAGTTTTTCATCCATTTAATACTACTAGCCGTAAGAGCTCTATTCTATCAATATTGCTCATGACAATTCGATTTGCGTCACATGTGATTACAGGACCAATCTCTAGCATAGGATATTATGTAGAATGACATGGAAAGAGAGTAGCAGTGACCCAAAGAAGCAGCATTCATCCTTTATATCATGCAAGAGTGTCTTGAGAAGCGGTGTCAAAGGGAAAGAATGATGCGGCAGAGTTAAAGTCAAGGTGGCCATGGGAGCCCATTAGGCATTTTCCTGGGACAAGAGCCATGACATACCCATGAATGGTTGCTGAAAGAATAGACTCTCGAGAGGCAGGGGCCTTTGTGGCTGGTTCAATTGTTGTTCATCATAGGGTGGCTGCCCATTGTCATGTCACAGAAATTGACTCGGCAGAAATTTGCAGCACACTCCTAAATTCTCAAGTCATCAGAATGAAGGCATGAAAAGTTAATTACATGCTTGAAAAACCGTACTTACATGCTTGTAAATACTACTACTTATCATGCTACCCCTTAAAAACACAATGCATAGCATATTTCAAGTTGCCAATGATTGCTTTAGCATAAAATCTTTAAAAATTGTTTTTTTCCAAAATATGGCCGTGTTACTCTTGGGAGTCAGGTTACATCTATTAGCCAGCTTCTAATTGGTTTGATATGGTAGTTTAATCAAATCAAAATCCATTCTCATCTATTCAACGAATGGAATTAAATGATGAGGGAGTGCATTATTAAATATTACACCATAGACATTCATTCAGCAAACAAACCTGATTGACAAAATTCATGCTTTTGTCGATCACAAATATGGAAAAGGTCTACACTCTTCACATACTTTTGCAATGTTTCAGTCTGTTGCCCCCAGCAAAAGAACAACACCGGCTGGCCTACATCAGACTCATGTCATCTCCCCAGTTCCAATGACACTAACACATTGACCAGAACAAATGAGGAAGCTGTTTGGAGCTCGGTCTGTCGATTTTGAAAAACACTAATTACACTTTTAATTAATAAATACTATTTCAAAAATTATAAAAATAAACTTCTTATTGCTAAAGAACTGGAATGGCTGCATTGGCATGCCAAAGTCCTCAAGAGTTGGGCTCCAAAATGATATTCCCTGTGTTCCCACAAAAAATAGTTTTTGCATACGAAGAATGCATGTTTATTTCATATTTCTCCCCATAAATCAATAGAGATTGCTCAGACAGAGTGTACCGACATGGAAGCTACACATTTAATTACTTTGGCCCCAAAACAAGTTAAAATATTCACCAGTACAATGCCATTGTGTAAGTGGTAAACCTAGGGTAGTTAGGTAACAACACTTATGAGTGCACAGCATAAATTACACCACAACTATACTGTGCATTTGCTCAATTTCCATATTTCATACATATTTACATCTTAAATTAATTTTTCACATCAAAAATGCACAAAATAAACAGTAGGAAAATAAGGAAAATCTTAAATTTAACAAAAAAGTAAATAAACATTATGAAACTGTGAAAACATTAATATAAATTGTATCTAACAATGACATTCCCACTCAAGCACTCAAAATAATATCACATTATATTATTTATCACCATAATGCCCAAGGTTAGCTCAACTGCTGGACTAGGTTTGTGAGGTTCAAGTAGACTTGAACAGTGCAGAACTCATTCAGAATATGTATACAAATATTTCTCCTCAAAATATTTTTTCCCTTATTACACAAATATCCCAAAATAAAAAGAATTTGGCGTTTAGCGCTTTTCATCCCTGAATTAATTACACCTCAAGAGAAGACATTAAAAGTATATGGGTAACACATGGAAAATTATGGATATTTGCAATTATGCATATAAGTAATATCACTTGATTCACTGTCGTTACCCCCAAAGAAATATGCACAATTGTATTCAAAACTTTTTATCATAACTGAGGTGCTTTCAATAGAGAATGCGACAATTGAGCTTTGTTTCATTACACATATTACCCATAACACAATCAAATACTAAAGAATACATTCATAAAAGTTACCAACACAATGGATTTCTGAAGGAAATGATACCTCGTCTTCGCATTATTTAAGGTGGCATCTCATCATTCAACTGAGTACCCTAGTTTTATATCCGCAACATTTATCTTTAAAAATAACTAGATTATTGGGAAATAAGTAAAATAGAAAGCAGAAGATATTGAAGAACTAGGAGAGAGAGAGAGAGAGAGAACAATAGTTGATGGGAAATTTGTGTTTGCAACGAAAGAGATGTGCTTGAGCTGAGTTCAACTGAAGCATTCTCACGAGGAATAGCAGAAGTAGAACGGCAGGGGTCAGATGACAAGCACAAGAGATGCATTTCATCCATAATGCTGAATCTTACCAGAACATCAACATGGATGTCACATCGTCATGATTCCCACAATTTCAATTTGTATAATAGATTTAATATGTCGCCAATGCTATTTCTGTCCCACAGCCTGCCAAACAAAACGTGCCACGAGGCAGCCCCTCTAACTCCCAATTCCTCTGCAGGACCTACATCAACTAGCCTCCCACACTGCATTCAATAACTTTCTCCTCACAACAGGTTGCACAAATATTTCACCGCAAAATTACTTCAAATGCCTCATGAAAAAAGTGCAGCATTGGATGAAACCCCAGTCATGCTTTCGTTCTTGCAGTGTCAGTCAGGAACATTTCATCCATGGATGTCAAAAGGCACTTGCCAATCGGAATGGGAGCACTTGGGTCATCCATCACGACCAAAATCAAGGTCCTCAATGAGAGCGTTTGGTCCATCCAAATCATGATCAAATCTATGACCTCCAAAATATAACCACTGTTTCTAGAAAACGAAATTACAAAAACAATATCCGTAAAAAGCATGGCACCCCATGGAAAAGACTGCTAAAGCATTAGCAAAAGCAGCATTGGTTTCACTGAAGTATTAAGTTACCAAGATGAAATTTCCAATTAACCTTGAGTTACATTATACCTTAGCGGTCAATCTAGCCCAAGAATAAACTTAACAGCATTCATGAAAATGAAAGACAATTCACTCACTTTTTCTAGACACTAAAGCTCTTCATTCACCTATGCACAAAATATCATTGTTGCTAACATTAATCCAAAGAAGTGGTTATATTTACACCCAAAATTGAACTGAAAAAATTAAATTAAAAACAATCCCCCATGCAATCCACACCAAGAAAACCACTCTGGATACAAATTATTTCCTTGATTCTTGCTGGCAGGAGAACTTGGAGCTAACCTCCACTGGCTCGATGGCCTCTACCCTTGAGGCCAAACCTGGTGGACTCCAGCAGGTTAAATGACGCATACGTGCAGTACCTTTCTGAGAGCCAAGGAATGTAAAAGGCTCGGAAGAGTCGGTGAGATCTAGAGAAAGAAAAAAGAGGCAATCACAGTTGAGCCTCTGACAACGAGCATAATTCACCCAGGTATTTTACTCATAATTAAACCCCTTATTAAAGAGATATAATGCTTCCCATTTAAATTAATGTAAAATACCACACTGCATTCCGTGCCAATAAAATAAATTATGTACAAGGTTTATTCAAAGAAAATTATACATATGTATATATACACATTCAAATACAAAATCCTGCCATATGGCGAACAAATACTCATTCACATGGAAATGGATATTTAAATAGGATAGGAGCACATAAAAAGGACGAACACAGGAGAAGTAGGGAAGGCGGAATTAAGCAGATGACAAGAGTAAAAATATTTCCTCGTACGGGACTTGAACTCTGGATCTTTCCACTTGCCGGGTGGATGCTCTAACCACTTGAGCTTTGAGGAAACATAATATACACTGAGATCTGCAGGTCTAATGTTTCACCAAGTGCCCTGATTGATCCCCCCTTCCCCACCTCTCCTGTTTTTGTCCTTTCTACGTATTACCATCCCTTTTCCTTATATCTACAGGGTCGCACCCAAAAGTGGTAGGACTAATTTTCTCTGGCGCGAACGGAGCGGTGGAGGGGGGTCTGCCTGGTAGGGTAAGGTGGAGGGGGCTCTTAGCAACAGACCAACACCAACCTCAATCGCCTGTGGGCTGTCGTTGAGTGAGGACACCGTTTTTAGTGAAGCAAGTTTTTTGTCCGCGTTGAAAAACAAAATGAATCTGAATTTAGAGGAACGTTATTCCGTGAAGTTTTGTGTGAAACTCGGGAAGACGGCAACTAAGACCCTCGATATGATCAAGCAGGCTTATGGGGACACTGCCTTAAGCCATTCCACAGTATTTGAGTGGCACAAGTTGTTTAAAGAGGGTAGGGAGCTCGTTGAAGACGACCATCGCTCCGGATGGCCGTCGACGGCAAGAACCGACACGAATGTGGACAGAGTGAGGGCATTGCTGAACACAGACCGACGCTTAACCAGTGAAGAAATTGCAGGCCAGTTGGGTCTGTCTACATCCAACGTCCAACGCATTATTTCACAGGATTTGGCCATGCGCAAGGTGTGTGCCAAGATGGTGCCGAAAATTCTGCCATGGCATGCTTGTCATCAGACAGCTCCTGGCCAAATACGGCGTTGCCATGTTGCCGCACCCGCCCTATTCTCCCGATCTGGCACCACCGGACTTCTTCTTCTTCCCCCTGATGAAAAGACAGCTCAAGGGACGACGTTTTGACTCGATAAAGGCCGTTCAAGAGGCTTCGACGAGGGTCATCAACGGCATCCCCAAAGAAAATTTCTAGCGGGCATACGGGGAATGGGAGCAACGTTATACTTAGTGTGTAGCAGCTTAAGGAGCATACTTTGAAGATTATTAAGTCGATGTAAGTATATCGTCAATAAAATTCTTGTAAAAAAATCAGTCCTACCACTATTGGGTGCGACTCTATTTCCATGAGAATGAATATTTGTTTGCCATAAGGTGGGATTGCATGTTTGAACCCGTATTTGGCCAATGTGGCTCATCTCTTTCTTCTGGCTATGCATGCCATGTAAACACACTTCCCATTCTCTATGATGTTGTATGATTGCTTACCCATTGTCCTTTTCTCTTGTGTGTTGTCTTTTACTCCTTTGGTGGGTGAAACAGCACCTCAATGACCTGTTGGCCAAAGTGTGTGTGTGTGTGTGTGTTTTTTTCCCCCGTAGAGTTGGAGAATGCTTTACGCACCATCGTGAGCCATCGGGACTAGTGGTGTGTGGGACTCTCCCAGGGTGGTCACAGTTGCCACCAGGGGCCCATCCGTCGGCCTACCCACTAAACTCCCAACTCTTTTTTGTGCCCGCCCCCCGGAAACCACCGTTAGGCATTACTTCAGCAGGGCAGTCATGCCTGTTAGGCCACTTCTGATGTTGATTCAGTCCTCCAATGACGCTGCTGCGATTCTCCCTTCTTCAAATCGCCTGATGCAGCCCAGCTCCTCTACTAAGGTTGTCGCGAAAGTAACCGCAGCATTCCAGTCTGCCTCTGATCAAAGCAGACAGGACCCCAAACCTTCCAGGGTCATTGGACCTTGCCATGTGCTATGAAACACGTCTCTTGCCTCGGTGAACCTTGAACATCAAAACAAGACGTGCTCCACATCCTCGTCCTCACCAAGGCAGATGGAGCACTCCGCGCTACTATACACCCCAATGTGATGTAGAAAGCGGCGGAAGTTTCCGTGGCCGGTAAGTACCTGGGTGAGCTGGAACGTTACATTGCCATGGCCTCTGTCAATCCATGCAAAGATGTCTGGGAAAATTCTATGAGTCCGTCGACCCTCCTTGGCTGCATCCCACCCTAGCTGGCACACCTCCATCATTGCTGACGACCATCAATTGCGGCTGCTCCACCGAGCTTCCTCAGGTCTCGCATTCCGCCGCATTCTTTGGTAGCTCCTGGCGCGTTCCTTTGCTATGAGATCTATCGGAGGAAGTCCCCCAATCATGGAAAGGGCAATGCTGGATACCGAGCGATAGGCTCATACAACCCTGAGGGCCACCGTCCTATAAGCTTGATGGCAGGTTGCTCCATAACTTCTATTCTTGATCAGTGCACCGGACCATACTGGTGCCCCATTCAAAATCACAGAAGTAACCAAAGTAGCAAGTAATCGCCGCATGTTGGGCATAATTCCTGCCAACACTCCAGCCACCTTTGATGCCTTTGAACCCACCTTCTGGAGGTGCTCCTTGAATAGAAACTTTCCATCAAGGGTCACCCCCAGATATCTTATCGCATCTACTGTTCATATTGCCTTTCCTTCCACTAGGAAGGTGACATTGCTTCTGTCCTTGGTGCGTGCTGCAGGTGCCGCTTCCGTTTTTTCTGTTGCGAGAGTCAAACCATGGCCCTTTAGCCAAACAGACACCTGATCAATGAAGCAATCCGCCAGGTATCGAATCTCCTACACGCTCTTATCGCTCACGACCAGTGCCGCATCATCAGTGAAGGCCTCTTGGAACTGCAGTCTGAGCAAGCCATCAAATATGATGATCCAGAGCAAGGGTCCCAGAACAGAACCCTGCGGCACACTCCTCCCGTGATGTTGTACGAGAGTGTGCTGTCATCGGTGTTGTAGACTAGGGTCTGGTCACAAAGATAGCACGAGATTATCTTTCGCAGGAACAGTGGCACTTTAAGGCACTCCAATGCTTCCATTACATCTCTCCATTTAGCCGAGTTGAAGGCATTATCAATGTCTAACAAAATAATAGCACACATTCGTCTTATGCTTCTACTCCCCTTAATGGCATCCTTGGCCAGGTTTACAATGCGGCCCATAGCGTCAATGGTTGATCGACCTTTCCTGAAACCAAACTGATTATCGCAGAAGCCCCCTGCTTGTGCGACAGCCGCCTCCAGTCCAATGGAAATTATTTGCTCAAAAAGCTTACCGGCTATGTTGAGCATGCATAGCGGTCGGTAAGAGGAATGCTCTCCAGGTGGTTTATCTCCCTTCGGAAGAAGTACCAACCTCTGCCTGCTCCACATTACCGGAAAGTATCCTTCCCTCAGACACTGGCTAAGTGTTGCCCTGAATGGTTCCACAGTTTTAAGAGCAGCTACCTTTATGGCCAGACCCCGCACACAGTCAGGTCCTGGGCATTTGCCTTGCACTATTCTGCAAGCCGCCGCTCTCAGTTTGGCTTCACCAACCTCAGGTACCTCTTCTGTATCCTGGAACCTTGTCAAGCCTGTTCCAGCCGCCCTCTCCTGCTGCTTTGGAAATAAGTGTTCAACCTGATTGCGGAAGGCTAGACTAGATGGACTTGTTACACTCCTGGGCTTGATCTTGTTCATGACCATTTTGTATCGTCTGCCCCATGGATCGCCCTCAACTTCCTCACAGAACTCGTACCAACACTTTCTTTTGGCTGATTTTATGGCTCTTTTTATTTCTTTGCGATGTGTCTCATAGGTAGCATGAAACACCTTATGTGTGTGCGTTTGTGTGTGTGTGTATGTATATATGTATATATATATATATGTATATATATATATATATATATATTGATCTTGTTCATGACCATTTTGTATCGTCTGCCCCATGGATCACCCTCAACTTCCTCACAGAACTCGTACCAACACTTTCTTTTGGCTGTTTTTACGTATATATATGCTGATATATGTATATGTATACATACATATATGTATATGTATACATACATATACAATTCGAAAAATAGTGAGTCTCTTTTTTTGTGTGTTTCTGTGTTTTTGTCTGTGTCCACTAGTGCTAAGTGTTATACATTATATATATATATATATATATATATATATATATATATATATATATATATATATATATATATATATATATATATATATATGATTTCGTCGATGTAACATGGAAGTGTTGAATAATAAATTGGACAGCAACAAACAATATAGGAACACATAAATAGATCACTCACACATTATTTCTTGATCAGTTTGATGGAATTCTGCTCCGTCTTCATCAGAGATAGAGAAGTAATGACTGCTGGAATAGTAGAGGTGAGGGGTGCGAGAGAAAGGGAAGGGGGCCAGGGGAAGGGGAGAATGAGAAGCGGAGGAGTGAGAGGAATGGTTGGGGGAGAGGAAAGGGAGAGAAGAGGCTAGAGGGGAGCGGAGATAGGGAAGGAGGGAGAGGGAGGAGGTAGAATTGATACAAAATCGGAAAAGAAAGCCTTTTCCTGAAGACTTTCATTCCTACATCCAGTTCTTCCCATACCTCTTTAATCATTTCCTCGGCATATGCATTGAGCAGCAACGGAGATAATGGGCAACCCTGCCTTATACCTCTTCCTAACACTGTCCATCTGGACTCTCCGTTCCCTACTCACAAGAGAGCAGTCTGAGACATGTACAGGTTGCGGATTAAGTCTGCTATCCCTTCAATCTATGATTATATTCTGCAAAATACTCATTAATTTTTCCCAATTCACTCTATCAAATGCCTTTTTTTGAAATCTACAAAACAGGCAAATATGTCCTCATTGTATTCTATATTCCTCTCAATTAGTGATCTCATTACTGCAATGGCATCACGAGTGCCTCTCTTCTTCCTAATGGAACAATGGATGGAAGGGGAAGGTAGGGAGAGGTTTCCGAAGGGAAGAATTTGGAGGGGAAGCGTTGGAAGGGGGACTATTAGAAGGGGGGGGAAAATATGGAAGGTGAGGGTGGTGGAGGGAGGTTGAAAATATGTGCAGATCAGGGTAGTTAATACCTAATATTAATACCTGGGCAATTCCTGTAATCCAAGAGCCTGATGAAGGGTTGCTCTATTGTTTTGAGTTTCAGTGGAGGATCAAAGGGTGGGAGGGATGCTAAGATGGATACACTATAACAGTTATCAAAGGGAGTGTTGTGTTTGGAGGCGTGTTTGGGGATATGGAGCATACCAATCAGGGAAGAATTCTTGCATGAGGCCCGGTGGAGATTTGACAGGAAATTATCAAGGGAGTCGCAGTAATTGCAAATTCTGAGTCCTCCAATGGACAGGATATAAGGAATGGAGCGTTTGGTGTGATATGGGTGGCAGCTATCATAATGTAAGTATTTGTGTATTGGTGGGTTTTATATGTACAGAAGTGTGAAATTTTTGGTCTATTAATGTTACGTTAACATCCAGGAAGGTGATTTGGGAGGCAGAAACCATAGAATTGAAAGAGACAGAGGACAAAGCATTGAGGTCAGAAAAGAAAGTTTTCAGGGAGTTGGTACCATTTGGCCAGAGAAGGAAAATATCATCAATGTATCTGAGCCACAATAGAGGTTTCAGGGTATGTTTTAACAGGAATTTCTTCTCTGCGAGACCAAGAAAGAGGTTTGCATAGGAAGGGCTGAACATGCTGCCCATGGCACAACCCTTGATTTGCAAGAAGAATTTATCGTTAAAGAAGGAATTATGCAATTTAATGTTAATGTGCACTTTCCATGAACAACATCAATTATTGTAAATTCTAAAACTTTCCTGAAGGAAAACCAGACACTAACAGTCCAAAATACATCCATCCATTGGCTCTCCATGGGTTTTTGGGCCAGCAGCCCACCTACCGTGGAAAACCTAACAATGACTCCCGTTTATTGCACATGCACACACATTCAAGATATAATTTTTCTCATTCAAGGCACAGACACTGACTAACAACATAGTAAATACAGACACTATTTACCAGCTGTCAACGACCAGCATGATGGAAGAGATGATTTCATCCTACTTAGCGACCATCACTGGCAACATAAATTATTAATAGACATAACATTTGGAGTTTCAGAGAATCAATTCTCAAGACTCACCAAAGGTGTAAAAAATAACCACATAGCGGTGAATTTCAGATTCAAGTGGGGGGCAACATTGGAGGGGGGACTTACTTTTCGGCATTGAGAAAAGGGATAGAAGCCACCAAGGTCCAGTTGTCCGTTTGCTTGGAGTAGCGTGGTTCCAGGGCAGACTCTCGGTCCAAATCCAGGTCAACGAGGAAGTGGCATTCCTTTGAGGGCACCTGAGAAGAAAGGCATCAGGCGGAACTCCAAGAGTCTCTCCCCAAGAAGGAAGGTGAACAATGCAATGCTAATTTTTACACAATATTCATTCTTGCAACAATGCAAATGTGTTGGCATACATGTATTAGCTTGTTTCTTAAATTTTGGAGACCCTAATTTCCAAAGCACCCACCCCTTTACTTCCTCTATGAATATTATGCGTGAGTAGCCAAGCTTATTAAACAGAAAAACTTTTGAACTTTCTACTCTTATGCTTGTAGTTATCATTCATATTTTTCATTACAACTTTACTGCAATCACATGATATATAAGTGAAAAAATTGAGGGGTAAGCAGAAATGGGTGGAGGTAGGTAGGAAAGAGTGATGCGAAGCAATGCAAGGGGGAGTTGGATGAATGAGGTGACGGAGGTGAAAGGGAAATGCATTAGGCTGAAGGGAGATTGGGGGGGGGGGACAGGGGGGGTTGACAGATGTTTTGTACAGTAGTGTATTACCGAGGTAGGTTGCTCATCGGGGTCGGGGAGTGGAAAGTATGCCTGGGCAAAAAGTGGTCCATTAGAATGTTAATGGTTCATTTGAATCCAAGATGTAAAATAAATCATTGAGTGGTAAGCTACAGCTGATGAAAAATTTTAAGTTTATAGATTTCAATGAAAATTCATGGTATTGTACGAGGTCTGTCCCAAAAGTAGTAAGACTGAGCCAATTTAAAAAAATGTACTGCCAGAATTGATACATTCATTCAGAAGTCTTTGAAATAGCACCCTTGTACATCCACACACTGTTGCCATTGGAATTTCCATGCTTCGTACACCTTCTCAAAGCCAGCACTCACAATAGTGCTAAGCTCCTTCATCATAGCCTGTTGTAACACTTGCACCGAACTTTGGCGACGTCCTTTCAGCATGGATTTGAGGAGGTGGGGAAGAGGGAGAAGTCTGGTGGGGCAAAGTTGGGGCTGTAGGGAGGCATGGTCGAGAAGTTCTTGGTAGATCCACGGGCAAGTTTGCTTTTGTTCATTCAGGAGCATTCGTGGCCCATGTTTTTGGTCACTAGTCGATGCACATCACTCTAAGGGATGCCAAGTTCATCAGAAAGCATGCAAACACTTAATTTGTGATCCCAGTCCAACAAAGCCTTTTCACTCTTGTGAGAATTTTGTCACTTTTAGAGGTCGCAGGGCATCCTGAACACTGGGCATCTTCAAAATCTTGTCTACCCTTCTGAAACAACTTGTGCGACACAAAAACAACCAATCTACCCATAGTATCATCACTTTGAGCTCCCTTGAGCATGCCATGAGTCTCTTTCCCCGTTTTTTCCCAGTTTCATTCAATATTGTGCTTTGCATGAAACTGGGAAATGATTTTTGCCATAATTTTCCAGTGTTTTGAGTAGGACAGTCATTTTAAATCAGGCAGAACCTCAACATCTGAAGATTCGTGAACCTTCCACTTTGATAGACCCCAACCATGTCAAATTGGCGAACAATTTGGTGCAGGCAAATTGCCATTTAACTGTTAGGGAGAGAGCCGAGGAAGTGAATATTAGTTTTGGTTCCTGTCAGACAATTTTAGCAGACATTTTGGGCATGACGCGCGTCGCATCAAAATTCGTCCAGCGGGGGCTGACTGATGAACAGAGACCAAAACGTGTGGACATTTGTCAGGAACTCCTGGAACGAGCCAATGACGACCCAGAGTTTCTTAAAACCATCGTAAATGGTGACGAAACCTGGGTTTACGGTTATGATGTTGAGACAAAGGCCCAGTCTTCTCAGTGGAAAGGTCCTCATTCTCTACGACCAAAGAAAGCTCACAAGACCCCGTCCAATGTGAAGGTCATGCTGGTGTGTTTCTTTGATTGGCAAGGGCTGACTCATTATGAATACATCCCTTAAGGTCAAACCATCAACAAAGATTTCTACTTAAAGGTTACGAAGGGGCTGTGGGTTGCAGTGAGCGGAAAGAGGCGGGACATGTGGAGAAACAATGCATGGTGTTTCCAGCACAATAATGCAGCGGCTCACATGGCACTCACTGTGACAAGAGTGTTTTGCCAGAACAGGAACTCCTGTGATCCCGCAGCCACCCTACTTTCTAGACGTGGCTCCATCAGACTTTTTTTTGTTTCATAAGTTAAAATCAAACTTGAAAGGGCACCGATTCAACTCTATTGTGGACATTAAAACTAATTGTACCGCAGACTTAAAGAGGATCCCTAAGGCGGTTCACCAGGCAGGGTTCGAGAGCTGGCAGAAACGTTGGCAAAGGTGTGTCGTCAGCCAAGGCATTTACTTTGAGGTCGACAAGTTCAATTAAGCTGTATCAATTAAAATAAATAAGTTTTAAATCAGTCCTGTCTTTTTTGGATCACACCCTATATAAGCATCCTTCGGGTTGAAATTTCTGGGGTTTCTGGTTATATCTGCTGCCTCTCAGACTACCCTAGGATGGCAGGAGTAGTTGTTATATTTAGTGTACCTCGACAGCTAAGGTAATAATGCACCACCTTTACATGGTTTAAATCCTCAAAAATTTTTCAAAATAAATAGATTAATAGAGAAATAAAAAGATAAATAAATAGCTAAATAGTAAAATAGATAAATAAAATGAATAGATAAATAAATAGCTGGATAAATAAATAGTTAGATAAATCAAATAGATAAATAAATATATACCTAAATATTCAAGTTCTTAAAACCAGAAGCCTAAGAAAAAAGGATACCACAACTAAATATTTCCTATTAGGCCAGTTTCCCTTAAACAGGATAAAACTCGGTTTGAGGAGTCATCCCCTAAAATATTACTTCGTACATCGCCCCTCATTTTAACACTGTGTCAAGATATGAGTCACCCTCAGGCACAGGTCACACCACGGGTGTCGTTTTACTTCAGTGAAAAGGTGCGAGTGTGTGAGGGCGCAAGGCACTGTGCCCACTTGCGATCGCCAAATCTTCCTGACAGATAAAGGGCCACACCACTGCCAGTGACTTTATCCATCAGAGCTTATTATTTGTGACATTCAGCCACGCATCCTGCCATTGCTTTAGGACTGAACAATTGCGCAGTGCCACCTTGAGATTGTCCACCAACGTGGAATCAGTCTCGTGCTTATTCAGGGCTTCCTTTGCCACTGCGTCGGCTTTTTCATTTCCAGCAATTCTTACGTGTCCAGGGACCCATAAAAGGGATACATTGTCACCCCTCTGAAGAAGGGATATGAAGCTACAGTATATCTCCTGGACGAGAGGTGCGTTACAGTATATATGTATGTATAACATATACATATACATATATATATATATATATATATATATATATATATATATATATATATATACACATTCAAACACGAAATCCCGCCAAACGGCGAATAAATACTCATATATACAGAAACAGATATAAGGAAAAGGGATAGGAACACATATAAAGGACGAACACAATAGAGGTGGGGAAGGCGGAATCGAACGGATCACAAGAGTAAAAATATTTCCTCAACCGGGACTCGAACACCGGATCTTTCCACTTGCCGGGCGGATGCTCTTAACCACTTGAGCTATCGAGGATAGTCAATTTACCCTGAGATCCGTGGGTCTAATATGTCGCCAAGCGCCCCGATTCTTTCAGCCAAGAGATGGCGTCAGAGGGCTGTTTCACCCACCAAAGGAGAAATAGACAATACACAAGGAAAGGAAAGGACAGTGGGTTAGAATTCATACAACATCATACAGGAAAGGAACAGTGCGTTTCGTGGCACGCATAGCCTATTTCTCCTTTGGTGGGTGAAACAGCCCCCTGACGCCATCTCTTGGCTGAAAGAATCGGGGCGCTTGGCGACATATTAGACCACGGATCTCAGGGTAAATTGACTATCCTCGATAGCTCAAGTGGTTAAGAGCATCCGCCCGGCAAGTGGAAAGATCCGGTGTTCGAGTCCCGGTTGAGGAAATATTTTTACTCTTGTGATCCGTTCGATTCCGCCTTCCCCACCTCTATTGTGTTCGTCTTTATATGTGTTCCTATCCCTTTTCCTTATATCTGTTTCTGTATATATGAGTATATATATATATATATATATATATATATATATATATATATATATATATATATATATATATATATATATATATATATATATATATATATATATATATATATATATATTTATATATATATATATATTTACACGGATCTCAGAGTAAATTGACTATCCTCGATAGCTCAAGTGGTTAAGAGCATCCGCCCGGCAAGTGGAAAGATCCGGTGTTCGAGTCCCGGTTGAGGAGATATTTTTACTCTTGTGATCCGTTCGATTCCGCCTTCCCCACCTTTATTGTGTTCGTCCTTTATATGTGTTCCTATCCCTTTTCCTTATATCTGTTTCTGTATATATGAGTATTTATATATATATATATATATATATATATATATATATATATATATATATATATATATACTCATATATACAGAAACAGATATAAGGAAAAGGGATATGTGTGTGGTGTCTATTTCTCCTTTGGTGGGTGAAAGAGTCCCCTGACGCCATCTCTAGGCTAAAGAATCGGGGCGCTTGGCAACATATTAGACCCACGGATCTCAGGGTAAATTACGTTTCCTCGATAGCTCAAGTGGTTAAGAGCATCCGCCCGGCAAGTGGAAAGATCCGGTGTTCGAGTCCCGGTCAAGGAAATATTTTTACTCTTGTGATCCGTTCGATTCCGCCTTCCCCACCTCTATTGTGTTCGTCCTTCATGTGTGTTCCTATCCCTTTTCCTTATATCTGTTTCTGTATATATGAGTATTTATTCGCCGTTTGGTGGGATTTCGTGTTTGAATGTGTGTGTGTGTGTGTGTATATATATATACACACACACACACACACACACACACACACACACACACACACACACACGAGGGTCATCCGGAAAGTAGTACCCGTTCGTGAAATAAAGACACAAAAGTAAATATTAACAAACATAAAAAATTTTATTTGCAAATGGGATACTTTAAACTACTTCTCAACATAATCTCCAAGCAAATTAAGGCATTTGTCATAACGTGTGACAAGTTTCTGTATTCCTGCTGCATAGTCCTTCGCCGCCAGCTCATTGAGATACGCGAGGGACCCATCTTGCACAAATTTTTGCATAATGCAGATGGTGTTTAACAATTTCATGAACAATTGTTCGAGAAACATTGGGAAAATGCTCACAGATGTCATCAATTGTGACGCGCCGATCGTTCCTCACGAATTCGTCAACTGAGCTCACCAGTTGGTCTGTAATGACAGACGGTCTCCCCGAACGCTCATCGTCGTGTGTGTTCCCCCTCCCCATGTTGAAGTTGCGACACCACCGCCGAACAGACGACTCGTCCATTACATTGTCTCCATACACCTCCTTTAATTGGCGATGAATATCACATGGGCGAACGTTTCTTGCATTGAGGAATTTAATCACTGCCCTCACTTCACAACTGGCGGCGTTCTCAATTTTTTTAAACATTGTAAACAATCACAGAAACAACACAGGCAATGCTAGCGTCACGCAACTTGGCTCAGAGAAGGCAGACAAGCCACTGAAGCTATCTGACCACGTCCAGCGGCTACTCGCGTCGTCAGCACTTCATGCGGCACGAACGGGTACCACTTTCCGGATGACCCTCGTGTGTGTATATATATATATATATATATATATATATATATATATATATATATATATATATATATATATATATATATATATATATATATATATATATATATATATATATATATATATCCCTCCCCGGACTACAACCTTGACGTGGTGGAAGGGCTTGTGCGTTCCAATGACCCCTAGAGCTGTACTGGCGGGAGTAATAATTATTGCTCCTGGTAGGGTCACCCATGCCAGATAGGTCGAAGGTTAGGAGCCAGACAAAAGGTAGTCCACGCAGCGTCTGTTCCTCAGTGAGGCGGCTGCAATGGCGTCTGACCCCAGTGGGGCGGCCAGTAAGTGATGGTGTCACGTTAAAAACACTATTGGGGAAGGCAACGGGAAACCACCTCAATTATCATGCCCAAGATTTAAATGAGGGACAATACAAAGAATATGAGTCCTGGCAACTACGGGGCTCGGCCCAATCGGCCGTGTGTCGTGCCCAGCAGCGGGGGAGGCAAGGCTTCCGCGGTCGTCATCCCACGAAACCCTTGCAAGGGAAAACCAGCAGCAGCAGGACAGAAGACGCAGGAGAAAAAGACAAAATTAGTTAGAATAGGAACGTGGAATGTTAGGACAATGATGAGGACAGGGAAATTGGAGAATGTTAAGCGAGAGATGGAAAGGGGAAATATAGATATTTTAGGTCTATGCGAGGTGAGATGGAAAGATAGCGGGGATTACTGGAGTGATAAGTATAGAATAATATACAGCGGTGGGGACGAGAGCCAACGAGGGGTTGCCATAGTATTAAATGAAGAGGTAGGAAGAAGCGTAGTCAACATAGAGCAGGTAACGGATAGAATACTACTAGTGGAGATAAAAGCAGAACCGACGAACTTAGTTATTATTCAGGTATACATGCCACCGAGCAACCATAAGGAAGAAGAGGTCGATAGGATATACGATCAGTTAGAGGACATGATCGCGTGTGTTCCAGCAGGGAAACATTTGATAGTGATGGGGGACATGAATGCGACGGTAGGCGAAGGAAGAGATGGTGATGAGGTGGGCGACTACGGTTTAGGCACGAGGAATGACCGCGGGGAGGAAGCAGTTGAGTTCTGCAGGAGACAGGGGTTAGTCATCACCAACACTTGGTTTAGACACCACAAAAGACGCAGGTATACATGGAAAATGGCAGGTGACTCAGGAAGATATCAGCTAGATTATATCCTGGTTAGACACAGGTTTAGGAATAGTGTGATAAATTCCCACAGCTTTCCGGGAGCGGATGCGGACTCAGACCACAATTTAGTAGTTATGAAATGTAGCGTACGTTTCAAAAAGATAAGGCAGGGGCGGCGAGTTAGAAAATGGAATGTAGAAGCATTAAATGGGTTGAAAAGGAAGGAATACAAACAGGCGGTAGAGAAAATAATGGAGGATGGTAAAGGGCTTATTACTATCGAAGAAAAATGGGAAATGATCAAAAAAGGGTTGTCTAAAGCCGCAAAAGACACTATTGGAACCGTTAACGCTAAAAGGACTAGGAAACCATGGATCACGGATGAGATGATTACAAAGATGGATGAGCGGCGAAAATGGAAGAATATAAATACAGAATTAGGCAAAATGAAGTACAAAGAATTGAACAATAAATTGAGGCGGGCAACAAATAAGGCAAAAGACGCATGGTGGAAGACGCAGTGCGAGGAGATGGAAAGTCTCCAGAGGAAGGGCGAAATAGGTGCGCTGTACAGCAAAGTTAAATCGTTATCGGGAAGTAAGAAAGGAAGAGCTATGCTAATAGTTAGAGATAAAGCGGGTAAGGTAATAGTTGACGCAGGAAAGATCCAAGAGAGATGGAAGGAGTATATAGAAGAACTGTATAGTAAAGAACTCAGACCAACAAACTTAGACATTGAAAAAGAAAATGACGTAGAGGAAGACAGCTTAGGTCCAGGCATACTAGACAATGAGATAGAAAGGGCATTAAGGGAGATGAAACTCAATAAGGCCGTGGGGGTAGATAACATTCCCGTGGAACTTTTAAAATGCTTAGGAAAATGTGGGAGGAAGAGGCTATATGGGCTGATCCGTAGCATTTATGAGGAGGGAATCTGGCCGGAAGACTTTGTGAGATCAGTTTTAGTTCCGATTCCGAAAAAGGTAAAGGCCACGTCATGTGAGGACTATAGGACAATTACTTTGATATCCCACGCAGCTAAAGTTGTTCTCAGGATCATAAAGAAACGGATAGAGAGTAGGGCAAATGATTACTTAGGGGATGATCAGTTTGGGTTTAGGAAGGGGAGAGGTACGCGTGATGCCATTGCAGTAATGAGATTATTAATCGAGAGGAATATAGAACACAACCAGGAGGTATTTGCCTGTTTCGTAGATTTCGAAAAAGCGTTTGATAGAGTGAATTGGGAAAAACTAATGAGTATATTGCAGAAAATAGGAATAGATTGGAGGGAAAGGAGGCTAATCCGCAACCTGTACATATCTCAGACTGCTCAGGTGCGGGTGGGAAACGGGGAGTCAGGATGGGCAGTGTTAGGAAGGGGTGTAAGGCAGGGTTGCCCATTATCACCGTTGCTGTTCAACTTGTATGCAGAGGAAATGATCAAAGAGGCATGGGACGAACTCGAGGTAGGAATGAAAGTGGGCGGGGGATTCGTAAAATCAGTTAGGTTTGCTGATGACCTAGCTTTAGTTTGTCAGTCAGCCAAGGGGCTGCAAGCATTGCTTAGTGAATTGGAAATTCAGTGCGACAGGTATGGGATGAGAATCAACATTAATAAAACAAAGGTTATGCGATTTTCTAGAAAGAAAAAGGCTAATCTTAACATTAAAGTAAGAGGGCAAAAACTAGAGCAGGTAGAACAGTTTACGTATCTCGGTAGTGTTTTGGACCAACACGGTCAAAGTAGTAGGGACGTAAGGAGAAGAATTGCGCTAGGCAAAGAGGCTTTCACGAGGAGGAGGGAGTTGATGACGGGGACTTTGAGTAAGGATGTTAAGAAAAGACTCGTAAAAACTTTGATATGGAGCGTAGCTATGTACGGCGCCGAAATGTGGTCATTGAAGCAGGAGGATAGACGTAGACTGGAGGCTTTTGAAATGTGGGTGTGGAGAAGAATGGAAAAGGTGAAATGGACAGAGAAGAAAACAAATGAGGAAGTACTTGGTATGGTGGGCGAAGAGAGGGGTTTGTTGGGAGCAATCCTATGGAGGCAGGAAAAGTGGATGAAGGGGGTGTTGACCGGCAGTGGGATGTTGAAGACTGTGATAGAGGGTAGAATGTTGGGCAAAAGAGGAAAAGGGAAGGAACAGGATAGGGATGTTGGACGGGATGAAGGGAGGAAGAAAGTACTCAGAGATGAAGAGGGACCTGGTGTAGAGTAGAATTTAGGGTTGTGTTTTGTTAGTAGTCACAAAATATTTGTTTGGTAGTTGCGTCCATCAAAAAAAACCTACCTTAACCGGTAGATTACCTTAAAAAAAAAAAATATATATATATATAACGATTGTACGGAAAAACTCATACGAGCGGCACAATAATGGGCTGACACAACATAACACAAATAGAAAAGAATAGACACATATAAAAGAACACTTACACGGTAAATTGTTCGAGCTTTCGGCCCTCTCAGGGGCCTTCTTCAAGAGAGACTGAAAATATGCTATGGATCAGGAGAGGGGAAAGAGTTATGGGCGTGGAGGGGAGGTGTGGAGGGGAGGTGTGGAGGGAATGCTGGGAGGGAAATTAAATATGGCGGTTAAGGGTGGGAATTTTAAAGGAACGGAAGGATAGTATGTAGGCGGATTCACGAGTTCTCACCTCTATGTTGGTGGCTGAATCAGGTAGGGATTCTAGGATGCTGAGGGAAAAACACTGGTCGAATGAGAGGTTGTGGGAATTGGCGTGTGAAGGGATAGGAAGAGAAGAGAGTGAGGCAGAATTACAGGAGTACCGGTGATTATTCATTCAGATGGATAAGGGGGTAATGCATTCACCTATGTAGAAGGAAGTGCAATGTTTGCATGATAAAAGATAAATAATATTTTTTATAGAGGCAATTAGCGTCAGAACGAGGTGGGGGGGCTATGAGGGGATGTAGGGAGAGGGGAGTAGGCATAATAAGAGGACAGGTTTTACATCGGGGGCGGTTGCAAGTTGGGGAAATATTGGGAAATTTGTCACGGGGGGGCGCCAAAGGGTTGGTGAATCTCAGAAGGTTTTTGAGATTGGCGGGTCGTCTGTATGCAATAGATGGGCATTGGGGTAGTAAGGATGAGGTCGTTGTCATGTAAAATTGGAAACAGTTCTTTAAGGAGGGTTTTCAGTCTGTGTGATCCGGGGTAATAGGTGGTGCAAAGGTTGAGTCCTGCGTCAGATGTGGGCTTGTTATTGTGTGGTGTGTGTGGTCGCGTGGAACGGTGGATTTTATTTCGTAGCAACTTTTCTGGGTAACCGCGTTTGAGGAGTGCAAGGTGTAGATTGGCAAGGTATTTGTTGAGAGTGGCTGTGGTGTTGCAAATTCGGTGTCCGCGGATAGAGAGAGAGTTAGGAATCGAGCGTTTCGTGTGTTGAGGATGACAGCTTGTGTGGTGTAGGTATCTTCCTATCCCTTCACATGCCAAGTCCCACAACCTCTCATTCGACCAGTGTTTTTCCCTCAGCATCCTAGAATCCCTACCTGATTCAGCTACCAACATAGAGGTGAGAACTCGTGAATCCGCCTACATACTATCCTTCCGTTCCTTTAAAATTCCCACCCTTAACCGCCATATTTAATTTCCCTCCCAGCATTCCCTCCACACCTCCCCTCCACGCCCATAACTCTTTCCCCTCTCCTGATCCATAGCATATTTTCAGTCTCTCTTGAAGAAGGCCCCTGAGAGGGCCGAAAGCTCGAACAATTTACCGTGTAAGTGTTCTTTTATATGTGTCTATTCTTTTCCATTTGTGTTATGTTGTGTCAGCCCATTATTATATATATATATATATATATATATATATATATATATATATATATATATATATATATACACATACATACATATATATACATATATATAATACATATATACATACATATAATATATATATGTATATATAATATATGTAATATATATGTATGTATAACATATATATAATATATATACATACATATAATATATATACTACCTTGATCAAAAAGTTCCCGGAATTTATTCAGAAAATTAAAAATACAAGTTTATTCATCTAAATCTATATTGTCCCCTTCAAAGTAATCCCCATCGACTGCAACACACTTATGCCAGCGCTTGATCCAATCCTCGAAACATTTTTTATATTCGGTTTTCGGTATGTCCATCAGTGCTTCCTGCGATTTTTCCATTACTTCCTCTCGGCTGCTAAAACGCGTTCCCCGTAATGGTTTTTTAACTCGATTGAACAGAAAGAAGTCACAGGGAGCCAAATCAGGTGAATTCGGTGGCTGTTGGATGGTATTTGTTGCATTTTTCGTCAAAAAATTACGAATAATGATAGCACTGTGCGACGGTGCGTTATCATTGGTGCAAAATCCACGAGTTTTCTGCCCACATTTCTGGTCTCTTTCGGCGAATTGCTTCACGCAAACGTCTCATAACGCCCAAATAATACTCTTTGTTTACTGTCTGGCCTTCTGGCAAAAATTCATGATGCACTACACCGTTGTAATCCATGAAAACCGTCAGCATTGCCTTCTTTTTTTGACTGAAAACGACGTGGTTTTTTTGGTCTCGGCTCATTTGGTGAACGCCATTCACTTGCCTGATGTCTGGATTGCGTGTCGTACTCATAAACCCACGTCTCGTCTCCAGTAATGATCCTTTTGATGAATGTGGGATCGGATTCAGCCTCGCAAATCATGTCTTTTGCGACGTCAACACGGTCTCTTTTTTGCATGAAATTGAGGTCCTTTGGCACCAACTTTGCTGCTACACGACGGAAACCCAAATCATTAACCACAATGTCTTGGGCGGATCCATAGGCAATGTTCAAGTCCTCCGCTATTTCTCTGATGGTTAATTTGCGGTTATTGACCAACATTTCTTTTACTTTATCAATTTTTTCACCGACTTTCGATGTCGATGGTCTGCCACTGCGTTCATCATCTTCGATTGACTCACGACCACTTCTGAACCGCTCGTGCCACTGGTAAATGACCGTTTTTTTTAGAGAATCGTTGCCGAAACACTTTTCCAACATTTTCAACGTCAGTGCGCCACTAAATCCGTTTTTTACGCAAAATTTAATACAAGTTCGTTGTTGCAAATTTAAATCCATTTCTGCAATTGTAAAAAATCGCCAACACACACAGAGATAGATGTACTCTTGGCTACGTAACTTTTGCAAATGTCAAGTTATGACACTAAGATTTAAAGGGAATATCAACAACAGATGTACCAATTTAACAAAAAAAACAGAACTCAAATCGGAACGATGGGAGCGCCACACGGTGGTTATTCCGGGAACTTTTTGATCAAGGTAGTATATATATATACACACACGAGGGTCATCCGGAAAGTGGTACCCGTTCGTGCCGCATGAAGTGCTGACGACGCGAGTAGCCGCTGGACGTGGTCAGATAGCTTCAGTGGCTTGTCTGCCTTCTCTGAGCCAAGTTGCGTGACGCTAGCATTGCCTGTGTTGTTTCTGTGATTGTTTACAATGTTTAAAAAAATTGAGAACGCCGCCAGTTGTGAAGTGAGGGCAGTGATTAAATTCCTCAATGCAAGAAACGTTCGCCCATGTGATATTCATCGCCAATTAAAGGAGGTGTATGGAGACAATGTAATGGACGAGTCGTCTGTTCGGCGGTGGTGTCGCAACTTCAACATGGGGAGGGGGAACACACACGACGATGAGCGTTCGGGGAGACCGTCTGTCATTACAGACCAACTGGTGAGCTCAGTTGACGAATTCGTGAGGAACGATCGGCGCGTCACAATTGATGACATCTGTGAGCATTTTCCCAATGTTTCTCGAACAATTGTTCATGAAATTGTTAAACACCATCTGCATTATGCAAAAATTTGTGCAAGATGGGTCCCTCGCGTATCTCAATGAGCTGGCGGCGAAGGACTATGCAGCAGGAATACAGAAACTTGTCACACGTTATGACAAATGCCTTAATTTGCTTGGAGATTATGTTGAGAAGTAGTTTAAAGTATCCTCTTTCAAATAAAATTTTTTATGTTTGTTAATATTTACTTTTGTGTCTTTATTTCACGAACGGGTACTACTTTCCGGATGACCCTCGTGTGTGTGTGTGTGTGTATATATATATATATATATATATATATATATATATATATATATATATATATATATATATATATATATATATATATATATATATATATATATATATATATATATATATATATATATATATGTATGTATAACATATACATAATATATATATATATATTGTCACCAGGGCTAGTTGGGGGGATACAGCGCTTCAGCAGTGGTCGCCAGTTTTGGGGGGGAATCTTCGATGCTAAGGTCCACCAAATACCCTTGTACTTCTGACCGTTCCAAGCAGATGCCGGCCATTTACATGAGATCCAGGGCCAAATAGGGCTATCACTCCCTGGGCCATACCAGACGACTGAAACCCAACTGGGAACCAGAGCGCTAAATCTCCATCATCCCCTTCTTTCCCTTTGAATGGGTCTCCAGGCACGGCAAATGCCCATTTTGACTGAAGGCCAGATGGTATGGCCGCACGCAAACAGACAGCAGATCCACTATGCAGTCTGGGCACATCCCTTACTGACTCAGGGTAAAATTCTCTTAAATTTATTTTCTAATATTTTTAATTTGCTTTATGTTACAATCATATCCACTAGCCTTTCTGAGGGTCTTTTAAAATCACTGAGGATCTTGATTGAATGAATAAAATAATAA